>NC_137953.1:53270616-53854308 GCF_963924665.1 Micromys minutus
TTTACATCTTCACAGAAAGGAAGTCAGGAACTGACTGAGCATCCTCAGGCAGCTAGGAGGAGCTACTTCAAGCTCTTTCCCCTAGAGTGACACACTTTTTCCAACATGAACACACCTTCCAACAGTACCACTCCCTGGGCCAAGCATATGCAAACCATTACAACAGTTTATCATTACATCCAGTACTTCTAGGATTAAGCTATAACAGGCTAAACCGAGAGTACCAGGTATCCTGGCCCTATCCTTCACTCCCAAATACTGGGGTACATTTTTATATGGGAGGTAGGGATCAATCTCATGTACTCATGCTTGTAGGATATGCATTTCTCTTCATCAGCTGATTGGCTCCTCTAATTCACTTGTATTTCATTGTCATTTTCTTCTTTACTCTGTTGCATTAATGTGGGCCTGAACTATGATTAATTAATTTGTACATCCCATGAAAGCTTACATAAGTTATCAGTAATATGTGCTGTGTGGAAACTGAAATAATTAATTGATAACAGAAGAGTAGCTAATGTTCACATGTGTGTATACTGAGTAAATTGTAGTCAATGACTCTCTCAAATCATTGACTTACTGAGAAAAATTGTAGATGACTCATTGAACATTTGAATATGTATTTCATATAAACAAAGAAGTTGTTTAAAAATTCATCACTACTTAAGTGTTTTATTTTATTTTTTTTGTGATAAGAATTGAACCAGGACATTCTGCATGCTAGTAAAGAACTAAGCTACATCCTCAGAAAAATATAAGCAATTTTTTAGTGTTGAAAATTTTTAATTGAAATTTATTGTGTTTACGCTTCAGATTTCCCCTTATTTCAATTCTCATCCCCCTCTTCGTCCGACTGCTTCCATGAAGATGGCCTTCTCCCAACCACCCTCTCGCACCTCAGTGCCTTATGTCCAATCCCTGCTCCTAATTTTGTCCCATTATTTCCACCCATGAGTATTTTGTTCTCTCTTCTAAGGACTGAGGCATCCAACTTCTGGACTTCCTTCTCTTTGAGCTTCATAGGTTCTGTGAATTGTTTCTTGGGTATTCAGAGCTTTTGGTGCTAATATCCACTTATCAGTCAGTACATAACAAGAGTCCTCTTTTGTGACTAGGTTACCTCACTCAGGATGATAGCTTCAAGTTCCATTCATTTGCCTAGGAATTTGATAAAAACGTCGTTTTTTAATAGCTGAGTAGTATTCCATTGCGTATAATTACCAGAATTTTCCAATCTATTCTTCTGTTGAAGTACATCTGTCTTTTCTCCAGCATCTGGCTATTATAAGTAAATCTACAATGAACATGGTGGAACATGTGTCCTTGTTAGATGTTGGAGTTTCTTTTGCTTATATGCCCAGGAGTGGCATATCAGGTTCTTCAGGTAGTACTATGTCTACATTTCTGAGAAACTGCCAGACTGATTTCCAGAGTGGTTGCACAAGTTTACAATTCCAATTATAGTGGATAAGTGTTCCTCTTTCTCCACAACCTGTCAAACATCTGCTGGCACCTGAGTTTTTTTTTTTGTTTTTTTTTTTTGTTTGTTTTTTTTAATCTTAGCCATTGTGACTGGTGTGAGGTAGAATCTCAGGGATGTTCTGATTTGCATTTTTGTGATGACTAGGCATGTTGAGCATTTCCTTAGGTGCTTCTCAGTCATTCAGTAGTTCTCAGTTGAGAATTCTTTGTTTAGCTTTGTACCCCATTTTTTAAATAGGATTATTTGATTCTCTAGAGTGTAACTTCCTGAGATCTTGGTATATGTTGGATACTAGCCCTCTATCACACATTGGATTGGTAATATTTTTTTTTCCAATTTGTTGGTTGCCATTTTGTCTTTTTGATAGTGTTCTTTGCCTTACAGAAGCTTCACAGTTTCATGAAGTTCCACTGTTGATTTTTGAACTCAGAGCATAAGACCTTGGTATTCTATTCAGGAAAATTTTCCTTGTGACTGTGTGTTCTACGCTTTCCCCCTCTTTCTGTTCTATTAGGTTCAGTGTACCTGGTTTTATGAGTTGGTTTAGATCCACTTGGACTTGAGCTTTGTACAAAAGAATAAGAAAGGACCAATTTGCATTTATTTTGCATATTGACTAAAGTTGAACCAGAAACATTTGATGAAGATATTTTCCTTTTTCCATTAAATGTTTTTATCTCCTTTGTGAAAGATCAATTGACAATAGGTGTGCTGGTTCATTTCTAGGTCTTCAATTCTATTCCATTGATCAACCTACTTGTATCTGTACCAATATCATGCAGATTTTATAAAATGTTATCTGTAATACAGCTTGAGTTCATGGATAGTGATTACTCCAGAAGTTTTTTTATATTTTGAGAAATAATATTTGCTCTCCTGGGTTTTTTCTTATTCCAGATGAATTTGTAAGGTTTTCATTTTCATTTTATGAGGAATTGAGTTGGAATTTTTAAGGGAATTGTATTGAATCTGTTGATTGCCTTTTGCAAGATGGTCCTTTTTAATATGTTGATCTTGCCAATCCATGAACATGGAAGATCATTCTACCTTCTGAGGTCTTCTTCAATTTCCTTGTTCAGATACTTGAAGTTCTTGTCATACATATCACTTGCTTGGTTGGGTCACCCCAAAATATTTTATATTTTTTGTGACTATGGTGAAGGGTATCAATTCTCTAATTTCTTTTTCAGCCTGTTTTTCCTTTGAGTAGAGAAAGGATACTGATTTAAGTTATTTGATATCCAGATATTTTGCTGAAATTGTTTATCAGCTGTAGAACTTTTCTGGTAACATTTTTAGAGCTTCTTAATATACTATCATATCATATGCAAGTAGTGATATTTCTGACTTCTTACTTTCCAAGTTGTATCTTTTTGAGATCTTTTTCCTGTCTGATCATACTGGCTAGCACTAGTACTATATTGAATAGGTAGGGAGAGAGGGGTCACCCTTGTCTAATCCTTGTTTTATTGGGATTGCTTCAAGTTTCTAACCATTTAGTTTGATGTTGGCTATTGGTTAGATGTATATTGCTTTTACTATGTTTAAATATGGACTTGAATTGCTCAAATTTCTATGAATTTTACCATGAAGTAGTACTGATTTTTTTTCAAATGGTTTTTCAGTATCTAAAGAGATGATCATGTGTTTTTCCCCCTTTTGAGTTTGTTTATATAATGGTTTATGATAATAGATATTCTTATAATGAACTGCCTTTGCATCCATTGAATGAATCCTACTTGATCATAGTGAGTGATTGTTTTAATATGTACTTGGATTAGGATAGCAAGAATTTTATTGAATATTTCTTGCATCAATTTTCATGAGGGAAACTGGACTGAAGTTCTTTTTCATTGTAGGATCTTTGTGTGGTTTTGGAATGAGTGAAATCGTTGATTTGAAGAATGAGTTTGGTATTTTCCTTCTGTTTATGTTTTGGGATAGATTGGAGAGTATTGGTAGTAGATCTTCTATGAAGGACTGATAGAATTTAGCACTAAGCCCATCTGGCCCTTTTTTGGTTGTTGTTGTTGTTGTTGTTATTGTTTGTTTGTTTTGATTGGTAAGCCTTTGATGATTAATTCTACATTTTTTATTGACTAAAGTGTTGTTTAAATTGATTTTCTGATCCTGATTTAACTTTGGCACTTGGTATCTGTCTATAAAATTGTCCATTTCTTCTAGATTTTCTACTTTTGTTGAGTATAAGCTTTTGTAGTAGGATCTGATGACTTCTGGAATTTCTTCAGTTTCTTTTGTTATGTTTCCCCTTTCATTTCTGATTTCGTCAATTTAAATATTCTCTCTGTGCCCTCTCTTTTGACTGGTTTATCAATCTTGTTGATTTTCTCAAAAAATAGCTCTTGGTTTTGTTGATAATTTCTATAGTTCTATTTTTTTTCTATTTGGTTGGTTTCAGCTCTGAGTTTGATTATATCCTGCCTTTTACTCCTCTTGAATGCATCTTCTTCTTCTTCTTCTTCTTCTTCTTCTTCTTCTTCTTCTTCTTCTTCTTCTTCTTCTTCTTCTTCCTCCTCCTCCTCCTCCTCCTCCTCCTCCTCCTCCTCCTCCTCCTCCTCCTCCTTCTTCTTCTTCTTCTTCTTCTTCTTCTTCTTCTTCTTCTTCTTCTTCTTCTTCAGAGCTTTCAGGTGCATTGTCAAGTTCATAGTTTATGATTGCTCCAGTTTCTTTCTTTTTTTTTTTCTTATCACTCCTTTGATTATGTCCCATAAGTTTCAGTATGTTGTGCATTTATTTTCATTAAATCCTAAAAAAGTCTTTCATTTTTCTCTTCATTCTTTTCTTAACAAAGCTATTGTTGAATAGAGAATAATTTAGTTTCTATGTGTATGTGGGCTTTTTGATGTTTTCATTGTTATTGAAGATCAGCTATAGTCCATGGTGAACTGAAAAGATGCATGGAAATATTTTGATCTTCTTATATTTGTTGATGCTTGTTTTGTGGTTGACTACATAGTCATTTTTGGAAAAGGTATCATAAGGTGCTGAGAAGAAGGAATATATATATATATATTAGAATGAAATATTTTATAGACATCTCTTAAATCACTTTGTTTCAAAACTTTTGTTAGTTTCATTGTGTACCTGTTCAGTTTTTTCTTCTATGCTCTCTCTGTTGATTAGAGTAGGTGTTGAAGTCTCCCACTATTATTGTGTGTGGTGCAATATATGCTTTGAGCTTTAGTTGAGTTTCTTTTATGAATGTGTGTGAATTCGTATTTGGAGAATAGATGTTCAGGATTGAGAGTTCATCTTGATAGGTTTTCCCTTTAATGTGAAAAAAGTGTTCTTACTTATCTTTTTTTTTCTTTTCTTTTGATGACTTTTGGTTGAAAACCTATTTTATTCAATATTAGAATGGCTACTCCAGCTTGTTTCTTAGGACCATTTTCTTGGATAGTTTTTACCAACCTTTTACTCTGAGCTAGTACCTGTCCTTGTTGCTGAGATCAGTTTCCTCTATACAGCAAATGCTGGAATCTGTTTATGTATACAGTTGATAGTCTATGTATTTTGACTGGGAAATTGAGTCCATTGATGCTCAGAAATATTAAGGAATAATGATTGCTGTTTCCTATTTTATTTGTTGTTAGAGGTAGCATTATCTTTGTGTGCTTTTCTTCTTTTCATTTTGTCACAAGAGGATTATTTTCTTGCTTTTTCTAGGGTATAGTTTTCCTGCTTCCATTATTTCCTCTTTCAGGTTGGATTTGTAGACAAATATTGTGTAAATTTGTTCTTGTTCTAGAATATCTTGGTCTCTCCATCTATAGTAATTGAGAGTTTTGCTGGATATAGTAACCTGGGCTGGCATTTGTGTTCTCTTAAGGTCTGTATGATGTCTGTCCAGGATCTTCAAGCTTTTATAGTTTCTCTTGAGAAGTCTGGTGTAATTCTGATAGGTCTGCCATTATATGTTACTTGTCCTTTTTACCTTACTGCTTTTAATGTACTTTCTTCTTTTTGAACAATTCGTGTTTTGAGGTTTTAGTGTCTGGAGAATTTTTTTTTTTTCTGGTTCAATTTATTTGGAGTTCTGTAGGGTTCTTTTATGTTCATGGCTATCTCTTTAAGTTAGGAAAGTTTCTTCTATAATTTTGTTGAAGATATTTACTGGGTCTTTTAGTTGGGAGTCTTCCTACTCTTCTACACCCATTATCCTAAGAATTGGTCTCCTCATTGTGTCATTGTGTTCTGTATTTTCTGGATGTTTTGGGTTAGGAGCTGTTTAATTTTTATATTTTCTCTGACTGTGGTCTCAATGCTTGCTATGTTATCTTCTGCTCCTGGAATTCCTTCTATCATCTCTGTATTCTGTTGGTAATGCTTGTGTTAATGAGTCCTGACCCCCCCCCCCCCACACACACACAGGTTTTCGATATCTAGGGTTGTCTCTCTTTGTGGATTCTTTACTGTTTCTATTTTCAGTATTAGATTTTGGATGGTTTTGTTCAATTCTTTCATCTGTTTGCTTGTGTTTTTCTGTGTTTTCTAAGGGTTTGTACTTGTTTTTCTGTGTTCTCCTGTATTTCTTTAAGGGAGTTTTTTATATGTTTTTTTTTTAAGGTCGTCTATCATCAGGATGAGGCATGATTTAAAGTCCAAATTTGATTTTTTTTCTCATGTGTTGGTGTATACACTGCTTGCTGTAGTGGTAGAGCTATGTTCTGATGTTGCGAAGTTGTTGTAGGTTCTGTTGCTTAGATTCTCATGCTTGCCTCTTGCTATCTTCCTATCCTTGATATTAGTTGATCTTGTTTTTGAATGGAACTTCTTTTGTTGGTGGGTCTGTGGGCCATGACCTCTGGAGGGAAAGCTGCCCTGGATGTTAAGCTTTCTATGGGCAGGCTGTGAGTTCATATGGCTCTGGGTGCAGATGGAGCCCTGAAGGGTACAGACCCACACAAACCATGATACCTGTACCCTGAAAGTCTCTGTAGGAATTCTTATAAAATTTATAAAATATAAATTTTTATAAAAGAATTTGTGGAAAGATAGTGTGTCCTCACCCTTGAGCTCAGGAAGGACAGCTCTCCTGTCTCTCCTCTGTGTGCTCTGCTCTCTGTGGGTAGGATGCAATTTATGATGGCTGTTTGCAGGCTCTGCCTGTGGCTCTGAGCACAGATAAAATTAAGTAATTTTATCTTTTGTTTACATTATTGTCTACAAATATTTATTTTTTACCCTAAATATTTTTAAATGAAACATTAGCAGGGCAAGGATTAACATGACACCAATTCAAGCTAAAAAAATTATGGAGGCCATATCTATCATGAAAGTATCATAAAACCAGCCAAAGCAGAGAATCATTACTGAAGGAATAATTTAAATTTTAACACAATAAGTCATCCTTTCTGAGGGTAGAGGAAATAGAACTTGATAGTAAGTATTAAGTTGTATACCTAATGCATTTATAAATGTTTTTCTTGTAATCAAAAGTGGATAAACTATAGAGATTTGTTCACAGAAATAATTATCACTGCAGGTCTCACCCAAAATAAAAATGAATTCATCAAATGTTTATCAGTGAAGAAGAGTAAAGATATGTACAATGGTAATCACTCTCTCTTTCACTCACACACCCACATGCACACACACTTGCCTACAGAAAGAGAGAGGGGAAGGAAGAAGGAAGGGAGGAAGAAAGACAAAGAAGAGGGAGAAAGATAAAGAGAATATAAAAGCATACATTGTACACTGCAGAGACTATGAAAAGAAAGTAAGAATTAATATTAATATCCAAGCTCCACTATAAGTCTTGACTTTATAAATAAAGAAGTTTAGTTATTGTATATGAGCTCAAGTTTCTTCTAATACCATGTAATGAGCTGCTTCTTTATCTGATGGAAGATGCTTACAATATTGTGAATACTTTTTTGGATTTTGGAAGTAATGCCTAACATACCCTTTCTCCTACCCATCTGCATCTGCTGTTTTGAGATGGGAATAGACATAGTTGTGCAAAGGTCATTTTTATTTACAGCATTTGGTCATTACCAACTTGTATTTGGGGAATTTAGTAAAACCAAAATCAATTTTAGTTGTATTATTATGCAATGTAAATGTTACAAATGTTTAGTCTAATTTGTACAATCTGTAATCCTATATAAAATGTATATATCATTATTAAATTGTAAATGCACTAAGTTTTGTAGGGATAGTATAAAATTTCCCCCTCACTACATTATATTTCTCTATAAAACAAAACATAGATGCATCACCTTGCAGACAGGGTACGCTGCATAAAATTCTGTGACATAGTGAAGTAGATATGTCATATTGGTTATATGCTGTTTTATAATAAGTACCCTGACTGAAAGGTCTGTGACTTTTCATAAGGAGAAACAACAGATTTCTATTTACTCCAGATAAAGTATAGAACCTAAAACAAAAAGGAGACTGCACAATAGAAAACTCAAGAATTGGGTGGAGTTATTAACTAGAGTGTGAGTGAGCAAGGCCAGCCCTGTCAGTCACACCATCACACTTACATGGAGACCGCTTTGCTGTGGTATCACACTTTGTCTCTACCAGATTCTTCCCCTTTAACAATGATTGCTTATCATGTTTTAATCTTGTGAAGGATACTCTCAGCTATCTTTGTCCTCTCAAACCATTCAGGATCCTGCCTAAGGAATGGTACTACCCAGATTGCCATTTACTACATTATCAATAAACATGATCCCCAGAAGAGATGTCCAAATTCATCTAGAAAATAGCCCAGAAAATTTGTAACCAGTGGCAATAAGAAGCATCCCAAATGATTCCTCATATCTTTCTGACTCTAATTCTTCTCATCCACTCTGCTATCTAATCAGCTTAACATATAACATATTCTTTTACTCTGCCTCCTTTAGTACTTTTATCAGAGATTTGTGATAAATTTAGATATTACATAATCCAAGATAAAACTTGCATATCACGATCCTAAAACATTTGGTTGTGTTTCATCACATTTGGGGACAGGACTCTGTCTCTAACACCTTGCAATGAATCCTTCCCCACTCTAGCTGCTCCATTTTCTTGTTATATTTGTTGTTAAGGTAATCCATGTATTTTGCATAAACTCTAGAATAAATTAAGACTTAAAACTCAGAGTTTTTTCTCATGAGATCCCTATTTACACACTGAGTTTGCAGTAGTCTTTCTTCCAATTTACTCTGACATTGTTCTGAGGTCTTCTCTCTGCATAAGTACTCCTCTCTTGCATCTAATAAGAGTATTGTTGGGCCAGTTACAGGTATAAAAATGAGTATGATTACTAAGAAGAAAAATCTTATTTTGTTAGCTCTTTATTATTAGGGACATTTGTACTAAAGAGAGTGAGAAATAAAACAAAAATTTCAATAAATGATAGATTTCTGGGTGGAGGAAAGCATGAGATTGGTTTGGAATATGAAGATGAAAATACTCACAAGATGTAAGAAAACAGAATTTTAAGAGTTGAGAAAAAGTTTAAAATTGAAGACCATCTTTTAGTTTAATAATTTAATTTGCATTTAAATTTTGTATATTTTTAAACTGCATGTTTTTAGAGATAAGATTGACATTTGACAACATAAGGAATGATGGTGATCCAAAAATATTTCCCTCAAATGCCTATAAATGACTCTCTTTTAGATTTTCTGCACAATACAGGCAAGAACATTACAAATGAAATATGACAAAATATTTTTTTTAATTTTCATGAAAGTGCCAAGCATCTTGTCAGATGTGAAAAGAAGTTGGCCCACAATCTTTAGATGCAAGCCTATTTAGTGCTTTTGTTTGAATGCAGGCACACACTATGAATAGCTAACTCTGTGAGATTTGCTTTCAGTTTGCTTGCAAAGCTTTATTTGATGCCCATTCATAAATGAAACTTGCTGAATTACAGAACCTCATTATCTTTTATTACAAGGAGCCTTCTGAATACAAGTTACTAGTGCATGGCAGGGCTTCTTCTGAGATGAAAGAGCGAATGAAGGCAATAATATGCAGTTTGTTGCAAAAAGAGGCAAAAAAAAAAAATGTGGGCTGTGATATATGGCCTAACACAAGCCTTATAATACATGGCCAATCTTGAGCTAATGTTTTTTTTTTCTTTATTAAATAGAGCTAATTAATAAGCTCTTAATTGAAGAGATATTTATTAAATTGAAGCACTAGACCAAGGATGTGTACTGATGATTTGGCACTAAATTATGTTATGCATTTTGAACTCTTTGGTCCTATTTATAAATACTTTAAAAATACTTTTAAATGTGTTTCATTTCCCTCTATATCTTTTTCTCTTCTTATCTCTCTTTATCTCCTTCACTCTCTCTGTCTCTCTTTATAACTATTTTTGGAGAGACAGAGAGAGAGAGAGAGAGAGAGAGAGAGAGAGAGAGAGACAGAGAGAGAGAGAGAGAGAGAGAGAGAGAGAGAGAGAGAGAGAGAGAGAGAGAGAGAGATATTTGTGAGCACATGCATATCACAGGGAATGTTTGAAAGTCATTAGGTCTTCTTTGACACTGTGTGAGGAAAGCCATCATGTTATTAACCACTGCATTCTTGTAGACTAGTTGATCTGTTTGAAGATATTACTCATCCTGGTATCTAGATCACCCCAGAAACCCACTGTTACAGGTACAACTATTGCAGTAGCTTGATGTGAGTTCTGTGGATCCAAACATGCTTGTTTGCCAAGAACTTTGCCTACTCAGCCATGTTTCCATCCCTCTGAAGAATTTCTACTATTAGAAGGAAGCATTAACTGTCTAAGCTTTACAGAGTTTATGATGATTTACTTTCATGGGCCAGGGAAGTAGCTTGTTAGTAGACCACTGGCCTTACCTTACAACAAAGTCTCTGGATCTAATCTCTTCCATGACTTTAATTTTTTTTTTTCATTTTAACTGTGTTACAGGGCAGAGAACAAAATATATGATTTTCTATTGCTTTGCAATGATAATCACAATTAAAATATTTTAACTTGCAATAAAATTGAAAATGCAGTTTCTTTTATGTTTCATTCTTTGTTTTTGTTTGTTTGTTTGTTTGTTTTGGATATTCTCTACATGTACAATTCAGATTATATCACCTTCTCCTAATCTCATCCCTGCTTCTGCTTCCAATCCCATTGGCTCCATGGAGGTGCTTCCTGTCCCAACCACCATCTCCCATATCAGCACTTTGGCATTTCCCTACAATGTAAAAATGAGCCTTTGCCGAACCAAAAACCTCTCCTCCCATTGATGCCAGAAAATGCTATCCTCTGCTGCATATACATCTGGGGACATGGGTCTCTCCATGCAAATATATTGATTGGTGTTTTAATCCATAGAGACTGTGGTTAGTTGATGATTTTTTTTCTTTCCACAGTGTTTGCAGACCCTTTCAGCTCCTTCAGACTTTTTCCAAGCTCCTTCATTGGGGTTCCAAGATTCAGTATTATGGTTAGCTGCAAGCATCCTCCTCTGTATCAGCATGGTTCTGGCAGAGTCTCTAAGGAGGCATCCATATCAGGTTTCTGCCAGTAAGCACTACTTGGTATTAGCAATAGTGTTTGCATTTAGTGGCTGCATATGGGGAGGATCCCCAGAAGAGACAATCTCTGGATAATATTTTCTCCAATACTGGCTCTTCTGTTTGACCCTTTATTTCCTCTCATGAGTATGTTGAAGAAGGAGTGAGATATTTAGTTTCTGGTCAATATGATGCAATTTTTATCACAATTGATCTGTAATATAGTTTGAGGTTAGGGAAGGTGATTTCCCCAGAAGGTTTTTTATTGTTAAGAATAGTTTTTGCAATCTTGTGTTTTTTCTTTTTCCAAATGAATTTGCAAAATGCTCTTTCTAACTCTACAAAGATTTGAGTTAAAATTTTGATGGAGATTCCATTGAATCTATAGATTGCCTTAGGCAAGACAATCATTTATACTATGTTAATTCTTACAATCCATGAGCATGGAAGATTTTTCTACCTTCTGAGGTCAATTTTTTTCTTAAGATACTTGAAGTTATTGTCATACAGATCCTTCACTTGCTTGTTTAGGGTCACCCCAAGATATGTTATATTCTTTGTGACTATTCTGCAGGGTGTTGATTCTCTAATTTCTTTCTCAGCCTGTTTATCCTCTGAGTAGAGGAAGGCTACTGACTTGTTTGAATTAATTTTATATTGAGCCTCTTTGTTGAAGTTGTTGATCATCTGTAAAGTATACTATCATATCATCTTCAAATAGTGATAGTTTGACTTCTTCTTCTTTTTTTTTTTTTTTTTGAGTTTGTTTATTGAGTGGATGTCATTTATAGAGTTTCATATACTGAACCACCCTTACATTCCGAGGATGAAGCTTACTTGATTGTGATGAATGATAGTTTTGATGTGATCTTGTATTTGGTTTTCAAGAATTTTATTGAGTATTTTAACATCAATGTTCATAAGAGAAATTGGTCTAATTTTTTTTCCCTTTGGAGTTGTTTAGAAATGAGTGTAAATTTTTCTTCAAAGAATGAGTTGGGTAGTATTTCCTCTTTTTCTAATTTGTGGAATAGTTTGGAGTGTTTTTTTATTAGGTTGTCTATGAAGGTCTGATAGAATTCTATACTAAACTCATCAAATACTGGGCCTATTTATTTATTTATTTATTTATTTATTTATTCAGTATTTAGTTAGTTTTTATTTTTGGTTGGGAGTTGTTTGATGACTGCTTTTATTATGTTACAGGTTATGGGGTTGTTTAGATGTTTTATCTGATCCTGATTTAACTTTGGTACACTGTATCTGTTTAGAAAATTATTCATTTTGTCTAATTTTTCCAATATTGTGGAGTATAGGATTTTGTCAGAGTCTAATGATTTCTTGAATTTCCTCAGTGTATGTTGTTATATCTCCCATTTTATTTTGATTTATTTTTATTTTTTTTTATATATATATTTTTTTACTTTGGATAGTCTCTCTGTGTCTTCTCGTTTGTCTGGCTAAGGATTTATCAATCTTTTTGATTTTCTCAAAGAACCAGCTCCTGGTATTGTTGATTCTTCATATAGTTCTTTTGTTTCTATTTGGTTGACTTCTGCTAAGTGTTTCATTATTTCATGCCTTTTACTCCTCTTCTGTGTATCTTCTTTTGTTCTTGAGCTTTAATCTGTGCTGTCAAGCTGCTATTGTATGCTCTCTCCATTTTCTTATTGGAGGTGCTTCAAGCTATGATATTTTTTTTTTTTTTTTGGATCCCATAAGTTTGAATACATTGTACCTTCATTTTCCATAAATTCTAAAAAGTCTTTGATTTCTTTCTTTATTTCTTCCTTGCTGAAGCTATCATTTATTAGAGAATCATTTTGCTTCAATATGCATATGGGCTTTTTGTTGTTTTGGGGGTTATTGATGACCAGACTTAGTCCATTGTGATCTGATAGGATGCATTTGATTATTTCTATACTCTTGTATACATTGAGACCTGCTTTATAACTGACTATATGATCAATTTTAGAGAATGTGCTGTGAATTGCTGAGAAAAAAATTACATTATTTTGTTTTAGGATTAAATACTCTGTAAATGTCTGTTAAATCCACTTGGTTCATAACTTCTGTTAGTTGCACTTTGTTTCTGTTCAGTTTCTGCTTCTGTCCATTGATTATTTTGGGGTGTTATCTCCCACTATTATTGTGTGTGGTATAATATACGCATTCAGCTTTAGTAGAGTTTCTTTTATGAATGTGGATGCTCTTGTATTTGGAGCATAGGTGTTCAGGATTGAGAGTTCATCTTGATAGATCTTTCCTTCAGTGAGTAAAATGTACCCTTCCTTATATTTTTTCATGACTTTTGGTTGAAAATCTATTTTATTACATATTAGAATGGCTATTCCAGCTTCTTTCTTGGGATCATTTGCTTGGAAAAAAAAATTCTTCAACTTTTTACTCTGAGGTAGTGCATGTCTTTATTGCTGAGACAAGATTTCTGTATTCAACAAAATGCTGGATCTTCTTTTTTTATCTGGTCTGATAGTCTATATCTTTTTTTTTTGGAAAATTGAGTCCGTTGATATTAAGACATATTAAGGAATAGTGAATGTCGTTTTCTGTTAGTTTTGTTGTTAGAGGTAGAATTATGTTTGTGTGCTTTTCTTATTTGGGGTTTGTTTCAAGAGGATTAATTTTTCACTTGTTCTAAGGTGAAGTTTCCCTCTTTGTGGTGAAGTTTTCCATCTATTATTCTTTAGAAGGCTGGATTTGTGGACAGATATTGTGTAAATTTGGTTTCTCCATCTGTGGTTGTTGAGAGTTTTCCTGGATGTTGTAACTTGGGCTGGATTTTCTGTTTTCTATGATCTGTATTGTGTCAGTACAGTATCTTCTAGATTTCATAGTTTCTGATGAATAATCTGGTGTAATTCTGATAGGTTTGCCTCTATTTGTTACATGTTTTCTTTTTTCTTTCTTTCTTACAAATTTTAGTATTTTTTATGTTTTGAAAATTTGGTGTTTTGAGTATTAAATGTCCTAAAGAATTTAATTTCTATTCCAATCTATTTGAGGTTCTGTATGCTTCTTGTATGTTCATGCTCATCTCTTTCTTTAGGCTAGTCAACTTTTCTTCTATAATTCTGTTGAATATAGTTATTGAGCATTTTAGATTGGTGTTTTGCTCTCTTCTACATATATTATTGTTAGGTTTGGTTTTCCCATTTTGTCCTGGATTTTCCCGGATGTTTTTGGTTAGGAGCATTTTGATTTTTGCATTTTCTCTGACTGTTGTATCAATGTTTTCTATAGTATCTTCTGCCCTTGAGATTCTCTCTTCTATTTCTTTATTCTGTTGGTGCTGCTTGCATCTTTGACTCTCAATGTTTTTCCTAGGTTTTTCAACTTCAGTGTTGTCTTTTTTTGTGTGATTTCTTCATTGTTTTCATTTCTGTTTTCAATTTCTTTACCTGTTTGTTTATTCTTTCCTCTAGCTCTTTGTTACTTGTGTGTGTGTGTGTGTGTGTGTGTGTGTGTGTGTTTCCTCTTTAAAGGCTTCCCACTTGTTTTTGGGTGTTCTCCTGGCTTCCCATTTCTTTTGTAAGTATGTTAATTATGTGCTTTTTGAGGATCTCCATAATAATAATGAAGTATGATTTTAAGTCTAAATCTTGTTCTTCTGGTGAGTTGAGATATTTACTATTTGTTGTTCTGATCCTGCCAGGTTGTCTTACTTTCTGATTCTTAGATTCTTGTGTTTGACTTTTGCCATCTGCCATTTTGTTAATGGTGATAGTAGGTGATCTTGTTACCTGTGACTGGAGCTGTTCTCTCCTGTGGGTCTTTGAGCCTGTTGTGTCTGAATGGAGATTGATCCTGGGTGTTTTGCCCTCTGGGCAGGCTGACAGTTCTTTTGGCAGTGCCAGGTCCTGATGCAACAGGGCTGGATATGTCCTTGGGCAGGAAGTGTCTGTTCCCAGGCAACACTGCTACCTCTGCCCTTTTAGTTCTGGGTGGCCTCTCCTGGGATAGATAGTGGAGAGGGAGTGTGGACTCACATCTTGGCTCAGGAGTGATTGTCCTCCAGTGGCTTTTCCAGGTTCCCAGCAATCTGCAGGCTTGCTGCCATTCTTGATGGACCTGGGCCTGGTCTAGCATTGGGGAGGAAGTGTCTGTTCAAAGGCAATACTGCTACATGTGCTCTGAGTGTTCTGGGAGGCCTTTCCCATGATAGACAGTAGAGAGGGAGTTGGACTCACCCTTGGCCCAGGAGTGAGAGTCTTCCTGCAGCTCTTTCAGGCACCTAGCGACCTTCAGTCAAGTCACTAGTCCTGATGAAACTGGGCTTTTTTTGGCCTTGAGCAGTAAGTGCAGTTTTTTTTTTTCTTTCAAGAGTTGCTTGTACAGTAGGAAAAAATGGAGCAAATAAAATAGAATATACAAAAAGTCCAGTAATAATCATGTCATTATTTTCACATATATTTACATCATTTTGAATGTATACTATATACCTATATTTGCTTTGTGAATTTAAAATGCCCATGGAGACTTGTGTTATAAGCTTGACCTCCAGTTTTGCATTGTAATAGATGGTAGAAATGTTACAGATAAAACATGATAGGTTGAAGTTAAGTTTGTGGAAAAAGCATTTGAAGAAGGATTTAGAAGAAACAAGCCCATCTTCTTACTGACTTTATCTTTCACAGCCACTATGTTATGAAGCTTTTTCCTTCAGATACTTCTTATTGTGCATTTTCTCCATGGAGGCTCAAAAGCACTTACCAGTCTAGAGAGATAAAGCCCACAAAACTGGGAGCCAAATAAAGCAAACAAACAAAAAATGGAAAAAGAAAATCAACCAAAAAATCCCACTGTTATTTTATAAGTTATTGTAGAATTTTGTTACCATGTAGTAACAATTAAATAACCTAAAAGCTTTATTCAATGATTTCAGGGCAATTTCTATTAGAAACAGTCTTACTTAGAGTATTAGTAAAATTTTGCAGAAAACAGAACAAGTGGAATAGGTGGAGGAATAGATCGGTAAGTAGAAAAAAAGAGATGGCAAGATTATATTAATGTACAACAATAAACATATGATAGGTGAATCATAGACTGCTAGATATAGATAGATAATAGACAAATAAATAGATGGCTGATACATATTTGCTAGATAAATAATAAATTAAAAAGTGATGATGCATTCATATAAATGATAGGTATATAGATACGTATATGATATAGGTAGAAAGATTGTTAATAGGTTAGAATTTGATTTATAGATAAATAGACAAAAATACAGATGAAAGGTAGTAGATGCTGATTGATGATAAATTTTAAGACAGACATATATACAGTTTTATAGAGTTCCTAGTGCTGTGAAAGAAAACTATATATATGTCTGTCTTAAAATCCTATTTCTTTGACAACAGAGATCAGAGACAGTATGTAGAAGAGCTTGACTCACACAGAATTTAAATTGTCACATTGGGGCTTAATGCAATGGGAGCAGCGTGCAAGTAACTCAGGCACTGAGTGGCATGGAAGGAGCTCTGGCATTTTGGCTATAACTTTGCAAAATTCTTTTTTTTTTCAGAACAGTGAAAAGAAAGTAAGTTTCTATAAATTGTGGAGTAAAGAATTACTTATTACTTACTAAATGTATTGTTCTCAAACCAGTCTACTTTGAAGAAGGAAGAAATTGAAGCAATCTATGTAATTCAGAGAAATGAATGCAGTCAGTGTGAGGCGAATTAAAATTCCACAGAGATCTGTAACACATGAAACAGACTAAAAATCAATGTGTTGGAAAAATGGTGGTCATGAGAAACCTGTTCATTCACTTATGAAATAGGACTAGATCATGAGGCAAAGCCACACTTGATTTCAGTTTTCACAGAGGGTGTTATGCTGGTTCACAAATGCTGCCACAGATAGTACATTGCAGGGTTGATACACTACGACCTAGTAGATGATCACTTCTTCTCCCAGTCACACACACACTAACTCTAGGAGAGTTAGTGCACTACAATCTCCTAGAGGACCACCAAAGTCAAACACGCTGTGGAGAGAGGACAGTCTTAAAGGTAACTTTTTGTAGGAACTGGCTCGTTAAATTATATAGGCAGAAAAGTATAAAAATTTCAGATCCACCAAAAAGACTATCTTTGTTCATCTAGAAATTTGATTAGATATAAAAGACTACATTGAAATCACAGAAAGATGGAAGAAAAACTGTATATTTGCTTTTTTTGTGCTTTCAAACAAATTTTTTAAAACTTTATTTTAAAAAACAAAGATAAAAGAAAAAAATTAAACATTATTGCATAAATGTATACAAATACAATTGTGTCAGTGCTTGGCTTTTTTATGTTTTTTTTTTTTTTTTTTTTTTTAAAGTTTGATACTCTGCATTAAAGTCTTACTAGTTACAATGAGCAAAAAGTACATGTAAAACAGGGTGTAACCCAGAATTAGTCAATGTTTTCTTGGTGTGTAAGGATTGAGCATGACGTTTTCTTGTTTTGTTTTGTTTTCTTTTCTTTTTTTCTTGGACTTCCCACAGTCTGTGAGTTGTTTCTGGGGCAGTCCGAGCCTCTGTGGTTAGCATCCCACTATCAGTAACTGCATATTATGTCTGTTCTTTTGTGACTGGGTTATCTCACTCAGGACGATATTCTCTAGATGCAGCCATTTTCTTAAGAATTTGGTTAAGTCATTGTTTCTGGTAGCTGAGTAGTATTCCATTGTGTAAATGTACCACAATTTTTGTATCCATTCATCTACTGAAGGACATCTGGGTTCTTTCCAGTTTCTGGCTATTATAAATAGAGCTGCTATGAACATTGTGGTGCATGTATCTTTGTTGTATATTGGAGTGTCTCTGGGGTATACGCCCAGAAGAGGAATAGCTGAATCTTCAGGTAGTACTATGTCCAATTTTCTGTAGAATCGCCAGACTGATTTCCAGAGTGGTTGTATCAGTTTACTACCCCACCAACAGTAGAGAAGTGTTCCTCTTTCTCCACAACCTCGCCAGCATCTGCTGTCATCTGAGTTTTGTTCTTGGCCAATTTGACTGGTGTGAGGTGGAATCTCAGGGTTGTTTTGATTTGCATTTCCCTGATGCCTAAGGATGTTGAGCACTTCCCTAGATGTTTCTCAGACATTCGATATTCCTCAATTGAGAACGATTTGTTTAGCTCTGCACCCCATTTTTTAATAGGGTTGTTTGATTCTCTGGTGTCTAGCTTTTTGAGTTCTTTGTATACCTAGGATATTAGGCCTCTATCTGATGTGGAGTTGGTAAAGATCTTTTTCCATTCTGTTGGCTGCCGTTTTCTTTTTGTATATTTCTATATATGAACTTTTTCTCACACTGCAGTTTTCTGTTTGAGATCTATATTTATTCAGCATCAGTTGCTAAAACCTCACTGACTGTTGGTATACCCAACAGATTTTGTTCTGTGGTCTGAATCTTCACTGAACATACTGACATTCCCTAAAATATATTTCTTATCACCAGAACCCTTGCTCTTCCTTTTCCGTAAATGTATGGGTCATGTTGGCCTATTAGGTAAGTACACCTTCTGACTTCCTGTACAAACTATAACATCCTTGGAGGTCTGTTTTTCTAATCAATATACCTGCAATTTGCTCATGTATATGAAGTCTCGGAGGGAAGGTCCTCTGATCCGGACAGGAGCAATTGTGAAAATAGCTATAAAGATGGAAGAAAAACAAAATACTACTAATATTAAGTCCCCAAACAGTTTCATTCTTTATCAGAAGGAATAACTAGCAATTATGTGCCATTTTAAGGTGAATAAGTAAATAATTTTCCAAGAGAGAAAAGAATTCACCATTTTGGCAACATTTCAAGCACTATTTTAGAAGAGATTTTTCTACAAAACACTAAAGACAAAAGGACGTACAAAAGAGTGAGTAATACAATTGTTTTGTCATGCCAAGGATTTTGTCAAATATTTTATTGTTTTAAGAAGACTTATATAAGATAAACCTGAAGGGATTTCACCCCTCAGTTTCCTTGTAGAAAATTGAAAAATTAATGAACTTAGTAGCCAATCAAGCTAAAAAATTCTCCCAAACCAAGAAAATTAGCAGTACATGCTAAACATACTGGCAGTAAAAAAAAATGTGTCAGACAACTATCTTATGGGTAACTAAGAATTCATAGATGAATAATGATATAGTTTAATAAATAACACAGTTCATTCCTGTACTTTTTTTGAAAAATATGCTGTCACCTTGTTTTCAAACAAAGAAAAGTATAATACAGTGAATATTGTATATTGAAATGAAGAATGCTTCTTAATCTCTTTGCAAATATGATTAGTCTTACATTGTTTACTAATTTATTAGTTTATATTTTCCCATTTCAAAATTACTATTTTCAGTCACGCAGGCTGTTTGGTTTCATATTTCCGTGCTTGTCACAATGATTTCACCTCTGGTTACATATTATAATAATAAGGCATAGCAAGTGGCTCAGAGAAGCTGAAACCCAAATGGCTGCTGATGAATCCTAATTTGTTTTTAATATTCCCAGAAAGCATGTTGCTCAACCTTGTTCAGCTCTGATTCTAATTTGCAATATCAAGCTCAAAAGCATATACATAGTTTCACCACCTCAAATGTATTTTTAGAGAATGTCCTCCAAATTGCTTCTTGCTTCTGACTCCAGGTGTAAACACACAGCAAGACTGGAATGCATCCAGGAAGTGATTTCTTTTTCAGGTCATGATTTTGCTATCCTGAAAAGTATATCTTGACATTATCAATTCTCTTGGAGCAATTGAGAGAGACTGAGCAATTCACTCTAACTTCTCATAGATTTAATAATATGTTGCTATTATTCACTTAAATAGGTAGGGACATCTTAATACATGATACCAAATGTATAGAAATAACTTAGGGACCACAGTGGCAATTGAAACCAACAAGAATTTAACTCCATATGGAAGCCCTCATCATTTGCCACTAAAAGAATTGCAGTCCATATATTCTCATGAATGGAAATGGTTCTTTGCTGGTTCCATAATTTTTCATCACATTTTGTACAGACATAGTCCCCTTTCCTGTTGGATATTTGCAAATAGGAAGTGATTACTGAATGACTTCCACTACCAAGTTGGCTTTGGTTTATTATTGCCAAATTCACATATTATTATTTAGGGGTTCATAGGTTTCATTACAAAATAACATTTTTTAGCACATAACAATTTTTCATAACATTGCTTTGTTGATATATTTAGTTTTTCCTATTAGGGAAAGCAATGGCAAATTAACATAGACGATGAGAGCAGCTATGTAAGAGTGGTATAGGAAAAACAAGTGAGCTTACACATTATCCATTACAAAACAGAACTCTTAAGCCTGTGGCTATGAATCATAGATAATAGACTGTGAAGAAAATGTTCCATCCAAATGAACCTGAAATCTATGCATCTTTTCTTTTATTTAAGTATGTGGGTAAGTTAATGGAGTGTATCAAATTTAAAGTTGAAAGCTGTTTTTACATATAAGCTAATATATTTTCCTAACACTAAATGTTAGTTATTGTAGCCATAATGGTAGAAGGATTGGGATTTGTAATTTGATAAGTCTAATTTGTTTTTATTCTGACCTTGAAAATATGGTTCTCAAGATTTATTATGTCACATTATGTGTGGAAAACCATTCCATGCATTTAATAGCTTCAACAGTTCAAGAAATTAATTTTATAATGTATTCAATATAGTTAACAGTGGATGTATATAACCCTGTAAACAATTCATCATTAGTATTTAGGTATTGCATTATTATTTTATGTTAATAGAAAAGAAAGTTTTTAACTATTAAAAACATAGTTTAAAATGTATTTCTGTATGAGACATGGAGTAGGGAAGGGCAGTACCCTAGAACCCATCACCAGTGAAAGAGCTACACTGGTAGCTGCCAGTAGCTGAGGCAAGGGAGGTGACTTACTTTGCTTTTTATGTAGGCTGCCAATGCCCCAGTGGATGAATCCACACCCATGTGCATTTTGGCAACATTAATAGGACTCAGTGAAATATTGTTTAAAATAATGATAAACAGAATAAAAATTTTACAGGAAGACACATTGAGGGGTTTGGGGTGAAATTGCAGGAAGAGGAAGAAGTAATAGATATGGCCCCTAGAGAATGGGACTACTAGGAGATTTGGCCTTCTTGTAGTTGGCATGGCATAGTTGAAAGAAGTGTGGCACCGTGAGGAACAGTCTGATGTTTCTTATGCTTAAGTTCCACCCAGTGTAGAATTCAAGTCTCCTGGCTGCCCTCATATCAAGAAATAGAACTTTTGAATCCTCCAGTTTCATGTCTACCTGCACGTTGACATGATTCCAGCCATGAGGATAATAAACTAAACAGACCTGAATCTATAAGCATGCCACAATAAGATATTTGCCTGGAGATGCTTTGCTCTAGTCATCTCTTCACAGAAATGAAATGTAAATTAAGACACTCTCTGATAAAAACCAGTTTACAAATCCAGAAACTGAAAGAACCAGATGTTTACTACTTGTAAATACAATATAATTCCATTGGTTTCTGGAGCCCAAGGTGCAAACATTGCCCTCTGGAATACCATTCTCTAGAGAGAAATTTTCTAATAAAGAACAAAGACATACTAATGTTCTTTCTCTTGAGAGTTAATGCAAATTGGACTGTCAATCTCATATACAAGAAAACATCAATCTAAAGATTCAATGCAATCCTGATCAAAATTCTATATCAATTCTTCAGAGTTAGAAAGAGAAATTCTCTAATTCATTTGGAATTACAAAAAACTCAGGATGATCAAAACTATTCTCAACAGTAAAAAGGTAGGGAAATCACCATCCATTACCTCAAGCTGTATTGCAGAGGAATAGTCATAAAAACTGTGGTATTGGTACAGATGAACATGGTAGATCAATGGAACAAGTAGATCAATGGAATAGGAGCAAAGTTCCAGAAATGAAACCTCACATCTATGTTCACATAGTTTTTGGCAAAGCCATCCAATGAGAAAAAAGAGATAACATTTTCAACAAATAGTGCTTGTTCAACTGATGCTGACCAATTTGAAACATGAAAATGGAATCATTCTTATCACCTTTTACAAAGCCCAACTCTAATTGGATCAAGAACTCTTACATAAAACCAGATATACTGAAACTAAAGAAAAGAAGTGGGAAAGAGCCTCAAACACATGGCACAAGGAAAATTTTTCTGAAAAAAAAAAAAAAACACCAATGGCTTATGCTGTAAGATAAAGAATTGATTAATGGGACCTCATGAAATTGCAAAGCTCCTGTAAGGCTAAGAACACTGTCGTCAACAGGACAAAACAGCAACCAACAGATTGGAAAAAGTTTTTTACTGATCCTACATCTAAAAGAAGCCTAATATCCAACATATACAAAGAAATGAAGAAGTTAAGGCTCCAGATAGTCAAATAATCCTATTATAAAATGGGGTACAGAGCTAAACAAAGAATTCTCAATTGAGGAATACCAAGAAGCACCCAAAAGAAATGGTCAAAGACCCTAGTCATCAAGAAAATGCAAATCAAAACAATCCTGAGATTCTCACACCAGTCAGAATGGCTAAGATAAAAAACTCAGATGACAACAGATGCTGGTGAGGATGTGCAGAAAGAGGAACACTCATTCATTACTGATGTGGTGTACTCACTGTTATGTAGATTTTAGGAAAAGAATTTTGAACACCGATGATACAACTCACAGACCACATGAAGTTCAAGAGAAAAGAAGAACAAAGAGTGGATGCTTCAGTCCTACTTAGAAGAGTGAGAGGAACTTGGGAGGAAGAAAGGGGGAGGGCAATAAGAGAGGCAGAATCCGGTGTGGGAGAAAATAGAGATGTACAGAGTGACAGGAAATTGAACAAAGGTGTTCAGCAAAGAGGGATGGGAAACTGAATGTTGCAGCCAGAAATTCCCAGATGACAGGAAAGCAAGAGCCTTCCAGGACCTAACAGGAATGACATTACAGAAAATACCACACAAAGGGGAGGGATAACCTGTTAAGATCATATCTAAAGGTTATACATGTTCTATCAATTAAGGGATGGGTTCACCTACCCATCTCCAAATTTTATACACAGAATTGTTCCTGCCTAAATGAAATACAGGGACAAAGAGGGGAGCAGAATCTGAAGGAGAGGCCATCCAAGACTAGCTCATCTAAAGATCTTTTCCACATGCAGACACCAAATCCAGACAGTATTGCAGATGCCAAGAGGTGCTTGCAGACAGGACCTGATAGAGCTCTACTGAGATGCTCTGACAGATCAGGACCAATATAGTTGCTGATGCTGGAAGCCAACCGTCATACTGATCATAGGGTCCCCAACAGAGGAGTTAGGGGAAGGATTGAAGGAGCTGAAAGGTGTAGGAAGCTGTTGGTGCCAATAGATGGCGCCAGCTTCCCGCCCATTATTCAGCCTACAAAAACCTTTCCCCTCGTGTTGCTCGGCAACCACATAAGTCATAGCCCAATCTCGGGGCACGTGAATGAGCTACTGGAGGATGCACCAATCAGGTAGCAACACAAGTCTTTTAGGCATATATAAGCAGTGCTTTTCTCCCCCACGTGAAGAGATGGCAGAGAGATACCACGTGGAGAGAGACCTGATAGGAGAGATTGCGGGAGATCCCACTTGGAGAGAGACTCAGTAAGAGAGATTGCGGAGAGATACCACGTGGAGAGAGACTGGGCAGAGAGATTGCACGTGGGAGACTGCACGTGAGAGGTCGCCTATACAGTAGACC
Organism: Micromys minutus; assembly: GCF_963924665.1. Taxonomy (NCBI): domain Eukaryota; kingdom Metazoa; phylum Chordata; class Mammalia; order Rodentia; family Muridae; genus Micromys; species Micromys minutus. Next base: position 53,294,378 of record NC_137953.1, read on the forward strand.
CCGGTAGGGAGTCCCCGGCTCAGAGAGAAATTTCCTGCTCAGGAAGTCCCCTGTTCAGAGTGCTGTACAATAAAGGTTGTCCACAGAAGAATCTTGTTGTTGTTGCACGCCTGTTTCTGCTGGCGGACGTGGGCACGCGACAAGTGGTGCCGAAACATCCTGGAGCCCTGAACCACGCCGGCAAATGGAACCTTCAGGCCGCTGAACTAGATTCAGAACTGCGGAAAAATTAAAAGGTAAGTCCCGAGAGACATGTCCTTTTTTGGATTTTACGGGGTGCCAAAAGAGCATGCCATAAACTTAGGCATGTCTCTTCTTGGATTTTATCCAACAGTAGAAGGAGTATTGCTTGCATTTTTGGTAATTGTTGTAACATTACTATTGTGGAAGTTATCTAGACAAAAGGTTATCACAAAACACCAAAAAGGTGGGTCAGAAACGGGACGTAGTGAAAAAGGGAGCGCGCCAGAAAAAATTATAAGAGATAGTCTCCGAGAGACATGTTCAAAACAAGTCAGAAACGGAGATATGGTTGAAAAACCGCTGAGAGAAGAGAGGATCTCGTCTGGGGAAACAGAGTACAAGTTTCCCGGAGAGAATGCTTTGTATCCCTTAAAGGAGCAAAAGGCCCTAGAGCTGGCAGAAAAAGTATCACAAACTGATTTGCAATCTGAAAAGAAAATTTTAGAAAAACAAGAGACAAAAGAATTTGGGCAGAGCAGTTTCAGGGGAAACAGAAAACTTTAACAAAACAAAAGGCAGTCTCTGCCTTTCCACCTCATGTAGAGAGGAAGTGTGAATTCTCCTTTTGTCCGCCAGAGACATTCCATGCCCTCAGGAAAATGTTTCTGGTGTTTGAGGAGAATAACAACATCCACAGTTATCATCCTCTAGAACATAAACAAGTCAAAGAGTTGGCGGAGTCAGTCAGAATTTATGGAGTCACTGCTAATTTTACTATGTTGTTAATCGAAAGATTAAGCTCTATAGCCATGACATCTGCTGATTGGCAGTTTGTTACTAAAGCTTGTCTCCCAAGTATGGGACAATACATTGAGTGAAAAGCCTTGTGGCAGGATGCTTGTCAGGTTCAGGCTCGCGCCAATGCAGCCGCAGGACAGCCAGCTTGGGATTTTGATATGTTATCTGGACAGGGGCAGTGGGCGGTAAATCAAACCGCCTATCCCGTAGAAGTCTATGGCCAGATAGCACTTTGTGCCATAAAGGCATGGAAAGCGCTCACTAATAAGGGAGAAGTGTCAGGAAATCTAACAAAAATTATTCAGAGTCCAAGTGAACCTTTTTCAGATTTTGTGGCCAGAATGATAGAGACAGCTGGAAAAATATTTGGAGACCAAGAACAGGCTATGCCCTTGATAAAGCAACTAATTTTTGAAAAATGTACTAAGGAATGTCATAATGCCATCACCCCCTGCAAGGCTAAAGGATTACAAGCCTGGATTAAAACCTGCAGAGAGATTGGAGGACCTTTAACTAATGCAGGTTTGCCTGCCGCCATACTACAGGGGCAAAGGCAGCTAGGTCTTCTTAAAAAAGGTGTCAATTGCTTTCAATGTGGTAAGCCTGGTCATATAAAGAGAGAATGTAAAAGTCAGAGCTCTGGATTCAACCCTAAGAGTATTGCTGGCCTGTGTCCTAAGTGTAAGAAAGGGAAGTATTGGGCTAATGAATGTAGATCAGTAAAAGATTTTACTGGGAAGCCCCTAGAAGCATCAAAAAACGTACAGCGGGGCCCCGTCCTCAGGGCCCTCAAATATATGGGGCAACCACCTCCCCAGTAGTCTGGGAGCAGGCGAACCCTCGCAGAGAGCCACTCCAGGTTCTGCAGGATTGGACCTCCGTGCCACCACCAGAATTGTCCTGACTCCACAAATGGGAGTTCAGCCTATTACTTCTGACTTTCATGGGTCGCTACCTGCAAATTCAATAGGACTGCTTTTGGGGTGCACATCTGCCACCCTTAAAGATTTGGTAGTACACCCTGGGGTAATTGATCAAGATTATAAAGGCCAACTAAAGATCATGTGCTCCTCCCTGAGGGGTTTATTTCCCATCTCACCAGGGGATCGGATTGCTCAGTTGCTTATCCTTCCCAGTTGTCAGGCCCAATTTGCATCTAACTGGGCGAGAAGGGAAAACAAAGGCTTCATTTCTTCAGGAACTGACTTAGCATGTCTAACAATAGATTTAAGTACTCAACCAACCTTAAATTTAAAAATAGAAGAAAAATTCTTTGAAGGACTTTTAGTATCATATCTACTAAGTGGTGGCCTGCTAAGTGGCCAGTTAATCAATCTTCCCATTCTTTACAAGGCCTTGGCTATGAAGCCAGTCCCACTATTAGCTCTAAGCCATTGAAATGGAAAGCCCCTGAGGGACAACAAGGAACTTTTACACCGTATGTCCTTCCAATACCATTTAATCTATGGGGAAGAGACATTCTAACAAAACTAGGTCTTAAACTTCTGAATAATTATTCCCTGCCTGCACAAGAGATGATGACTAATATGGGGTATATCCCCGGAAGCGGCATTGGCAAATATCATCAAGGTCCTACAGACCCCATACAGCCCACCATAAAATCTGATCGAAGGGGTTTTGGTTTTTCTTAGGGGCCGTTGAGGAGACTATGCCCATACAATGGCTTTCAGAGGAGGCAGTGTGGGTTCCTCAATGGCCTCTTTCCTCAGAAAAATTAGAGGCTGCTCATCAATTGGTAAGAGAGCAATTACAGTTAGGACATTTGGAGCCTTCTAGCTCCCCTTGGAATACTCCAATTTTTGTCATAAAAAAGAAATCAGGCAAATGGCGACTCTTACATGACCTCAGAGCTATTAATTCACAAATGCAACTGTTTCGGTCTGTTCAACGTGGTCTCCCGCTTCTATCAGCTTTACCCAAGCTGTGGGAGATAATTATTATAGATATTAAAGACTTTTTTTTCTCTATACCGTTACATCCCAGAGATAAAGAGAGGTTTGCCTTTACTCTGCCTGCCATAAACCATGTAGAACCTGATAATAGATACCAGTGGAAAGTTCTCCCACAATGAATGGCAAACAGTCCTACTATGTGCCAGCTGTATGTACAACAAGCTTTAACCCCTATTAGAAGGCAATACTCGTCATTATCTATTTTTCACTTTATGGATGATGTTATATTATGTGGCCCTAATGTTCAAGACTTAGAAATAGCCTTTGATGATTTAGTTAAGTCCTTACAACACTTTGGGTTAACGATAGCTTCAGAAAAAGTTCAGCGATCACAAGTGGGAACGTTCTTAGGAGCTGTCATTCACCCAGAATTTGTTGTACCTCAAAAAATAGAAATCAGGAGAGATCATTTACAGACATTAAATAATTTCCAAAAGCTCCTAGGAGACATTAATTGGCTAAGGCCTTTCCTAAAGATTTCTACTGCTGAACTAAAACATTTGTTTGATATTCTTGAAGGAGATCCAGTTAACATCCCCAAGGTCTCTGACCCCAGAGGCTGTGGCAGCCTTACAAAAGGTAGAAAAGGCCTTGACTGAAGCTCAGCTAGTCAGAATACAACCTGGTGAACCTTTTGAGCTATGTCTCTTACAGACTGAGAAGCTGCCTACTCCGGTATTATGGCAGAAAGGTCCTTTGCTGTGGATTCATCCACAGGCTTCTCCAGCCAAAACTATTGAATGGTATCCCTCAGCTGTAGCCAAACTTGCCTTGCGAAGGCTGCTGTTACTCATTTTGGTACCTATCCAGAAAAAATAGTTATTCCATATACTGCAGAACAGTTACAGACTTTGGCTGTTGTTAATGATGATTGGGCCATACTTGTATGTGCCTTTTCTGGGACATTTGACAACCATTACCCTAAAAACCCAATTTTGACCTTTGCACGCTGTCAGCCTCTTGTGTTCCCCGTGTGACAAGCGCAGTTCCTCTTACAAAAGGTGACATAGTATATACTGACGGCTCTAAAACAGGACTAGGTGCATATGTGCATGAAGGCAAAGTAGTAACCAAACAGTTTGCCCAAAATTCCCCTCAGCTGGTTGAATGTCAAATTGTTCTAGAAGTTTTACGTGTTTTCCCTGGTCCTGTTAATATAGTTTCAGACTCCTCTTATGTAGTTAATGCAGTTAATTCCCTAGAGGTAGCTGGTCTAATTAAATCTGGGAGCCTGGTTGCTTCCATATTTATGCAAATTCAGGAAGAGCTGTTATCCAGACGTTTACCTTGCTACATCACGCACATTTGTGCCCACTCAGGCCTACCTGGCCCGATGTCACAAGGTAATAATTTAGCAGATCTTGCCACCCGAGCTACTGCATTTGCAGTCCTGACCCCTGTGGAGGCCGCCACCCAGTTCCATTCTCTGTTTCATGTGACAGCTGAAACCTTACACAGGCGTTTCTCCATCACCAGGAAAGACGCCAGAGACATAGATCTCCGCTGTGGAAGCTGCAGCGTCTTTGTCACCACCCCACATATAGGGATAAACCCATGAGGCATTCAGCCTCTCCAAATATGGCAAATGGATGTCACCCATGTCCCCTCCTTCGGAAAATTAAAATATGTACATGTGTCCATTGACAGTTGCTCAGGAGTTATTTTTGCTTCTCCTTTATCAGGAGAAAAGGCTTCTCATGTTATTACTCATTGTCTTGAAGCGTGGAGTGCATGGGGCATTCCTAATGTGTTAAAAACGGACAATGCTCCTGCATATACCTCAGCAAAATTCAAGCAATTTTGCCATCACATGGGAGTTTCACTCCTGACAGGATTGCCTTATAATCCTCAGGGTCAAGGCATTATTGAACGTGCTCATCGAACCCTAAAGGTTTATTTAAACAAACAAGCAGGGGGAATTGGAGAGATACCCCCTACGCCCAAAATGGCCATTTCTACTATACTTCTTACTTTAAATTTTTTAAAATTTGGACGCTCATGGCCATTCAGCTGCTGAGCGCCATGGACAATGGCCTGTGCCACCTAAAGAGCTAGTGAAATGGAAAGATGTCCTCACTGGAAATTGAAAAGGCCCAGATCCTATTTTAATACGATCCAGGGGAGCTATTTGTGTTTTTCCACAGGGAGAAGAAAGTCCAATTTGGATCCCAGAACATCTAACACGTCGAGTGCTACCAGAACAAGAAGCTGTCCCACCAGCTTCTGATGAGCCTGTTCTGCATGACGATTCAAGCGGAACTGAGTTGGAAGATTCTGTCGGTGTTCCCAAAACCGATGCCCATGTGCCTTAATGCATAACTATTTTCTTGTTTGTTTGTCACTATTGTAACCTTTGATGTACTGCACCTTTGTCACTATTGTAACCTTTGATGTACTGTACTTGCCCTTAGACACAGAGATAGCAGGGTTATGGGGATTATAGAACTCTTGCCTTATCAAGTAATTTTGGCATGCTTTTGTGCAGAGAGACTGCGTTTCTTCTCTAGATGGTGTGCAAACTCCGTACTCAACAGTAACATGACAAAGTGGTCATAGCACAAGCTCTGGCTGCACTCGAAATGGGCACCTCTCCCTCTGTTTGGCTTAGTATGCTTTAAGAAAAATGTTGGGTCTGTGTGTGGATAGCCCCTGCACCCTGAGCCTTCGAGGCATTGCATCAGGATCGGGTGTCCTACACTAAGGCAGCCTTTGCACCCTGCAGGGCTTGTTCCCATTGCACACAGGAAGGTGCCTTACCCAAAAATTATTACTGATCATGGTCTTGAACCCTAAAGGTCCAACAAGAGCCTGATGGTTGATCGGCCATGTTTTATGTTTTTTATTTAAGAGGTAAGGGAGAAATGTAGGAAGCCATTGGTGCCAATAGATGGCGCCAGCTTCCCGCCCATTATTTAGCCTACAAAAACCTTTCCCCTCGTGTTGCTTGGCGACCACATAAGTCATAGCCCAATCTTGGGCCACGTGAATGAGCTACTGGAGGATGCACCAATCAGGTAGCAACACAAGTCTCTTAGGCATATATAAGCAGTGCTTTTCTCCCCCACGTGAAGAGATGGCAGAGAGATACCATGTGGAGAGAGACCCTATAGGAGAGATTGCGGGAGATCCCACGTGGAGAGAGACTCGGTAAGAGAGATTGCGAAGAGATTCCACGTGGAGAGAGACTGGGCAGAGAGATTGCACGTGGGAGACTGCACGTGAGAGGTCGCCTATACAGTAGACCCCGGTAGGGAGTCCTCGGCTCAGAGAGAAGTTTCCTGCTCAAGAAGTCCCCTGTTCAGAGTGCTGTACAATAAAGGTTGTCCGCAGAAGAATCTTGTTATTGTTTCATGCCTGTTCTTTGGCGGACGTGGGCGTGCGACAGAAAGGATCTTATCTGGCATCGATGGGGGTGAAGTCCCTTGGTACTATGAAGGCTTGATGCCCCAGTGTAGAGGAATGCTATGGTAGTGAGGTAGGTAGGGAAGCACCATCATAGAAGCTGGGTAATGGGGGGAGGGAACAGGGGATTTACGGGGGGAAACTGGAAAAGAGGATAAAATTTAAATGTATATAAATAAAATGTCCAATTAAAAATAAGACATTAAAAAAAGAAAATAAACCTCAAGAAAACTTTTCTGTAGGGAATAAAAGTTTTATAAACTCAGCTTTTACAATGTTATACAACAAAACCAATGGACTTTCTGGACCTTTGCCCACAGAGTGTGCTCTGCTTTATTATGTAAAAAGCTATGCTTCTATATGAGCTCTGGTTGTATTATCTGACTTATTTCAATAGAGATGGCAAAGGCCAGAAGAGGGACAGAGTGAGATCCTACTTCAAGAAACTGTAACATTGCATCTCACCAAATATTTTACAGAAAAATTTATGCACTTAACTCAGATCTATACAATATCTAAGTGAATGTTTTGCTCATAGTGAAAGGTGCATCTTTACATGTTATACAGGTGCATGGAGAAGGACTGAATGAATGTTATTCTTTATTATATTAAGAATATGTTAAACAAAAACCTTTTTGACTCTAAAAGTATTTAAAGACTGTTTTATTTTGCCACAGTATTCCGTGAGCTAAATATAGCATTTACTCCATTATTAATTAACTAACCAATTATAATTTTATCTAAAATTAAAATATAATGACATGATTTCTCTTTCACTGATCCCTCCCATGTCTTCTGGCCCCCTCCCAGTGCTAATTTTGGTGGCCTGCTTTTACCTCTTGGTAATGAGTATACCTACCTACCTTGTTGATGACATCATTCTTCTCAGACAGCAGAAGCCTGCTTCTTTAGCTCCAACATGGACCATAAACCAGCAGCTCTCTGGAGATCTTCAAGACCTTCAGTGCTAGGCTGGAAAGAAAGCAGTCTTCTAAACTGAAAAGCTACTAAACTCTTTGCCTCACTACTATGCAGATATACATTGCTGAATTAGAAGCTCATATCATTTCAGTCATGCCAATAAATCTTTGTAATATATACATTCATTTCGTGATCTTTGGTCCAGTTGAGACCCTTAATACTACAGATCTTAATTCTCTTTCTTTTTCTAGTTAAAATGACATTTGGGATCAATAAAAGCAAAAGTGAATATTTTCTTTATAAATAACAATGTAAAGCTCCATATTTGAAATTTAGATGGAACATATTGTGTTTACATTGTTATGCTTGAAACTCTGATGATACTGAAAATGACAAACCTGGTCAGCACTCACTATTGAGTGAAACAGGAGACTGAGACAAGATCCCCATAGTAGGTTCATGAAATAAATTATACCCATGTATTGACTTCAGTATATCCCTTGAGATTTTTTTATGTAAAATTTAACTTAATACAATATTTTAATTACTTTAGTGAAGACATAATTTTGAATACCACTATTGTCAATTTCGTATGTAAAATGGCATTTGTACTTTATTCTCTCTCATAATATTTTTTTACCAGAAAGTATATATTTATTATGAAAATCATCCCAAAAACTGTCATAAAAATTATACTAGTGCAATATGTTCTAGTGATCTATTTCTATGTAGCTCTGATGGTTTGTGGTAGCTTGGCTCATGGAGTGGGACAATTAGGAAGTGTAGCCTTTATAGAGTAGGTGGGACCATTTTGCATTAGGTGTGGGGCTTTAATTCCCTTGTCCTACCTGCCCAGAAGCCAGTCTTCCCTTAGAAGCATTCAGATGAAGATGTAGACTCTTGGGTACAACATTATTCCTTCCTGGATGCTGCCAGGACCCTGCCTTGAAAATGGATGGAAACTCTGAACCTTTAATCCATCCCCAATTAAATGCTATCCTTATTAGAGTTGCCTTGGTCATAGCAGTAAAACCCTAACTAAGACTTTAGCTTAAAAGAATTTGCAGTAAAGAACTAGCTGTATTTATTATTCTCAGATTATAAAAAAAAATATTAGGCCTAGTATGGTGATGTAATAAATTGTTGAACTATAGTTATACTTAAAAATTACCAACACTACTATAATTACAAAAAAACTAACTTAGGTAAAACTTAATCTGTGATACTAAGACTAGGCATAAATGCCTATGGTAAACTGGTCACTCAACCAGTTATATATTCCTAAGGTAAACTGGTCTCCTTACCAGCCACACAGTTCTAAACAAAGTGACCCATGACCTGAAGGTTAACCATTTAAGTCTTGTTTCTCTGCTTTAGAAAACAATGGTTGCTAGCTGTGGATGTCCTGTACAAATATAAATAACAATTGTGTTTTTGTCTTTAAAAATTCAAGTAAACTGGAAGTCCTTTTTTTTCCTTTGCATGGGACGGTCCAGCAATGAATAATAAATAATAAAGTCTCCATTTGATTTATACAGTTATATATCACATAACAGTAACACAAATCTTTAATAGGAACACTCTAGAGAAAGAGGCAGGCAGATCTCTCATGATCAAAGGCTAGCCTGTTTTACATAATCAATATCTTTATAATTTGGGATACATAAAGGAACACTGTCAAAAAAAAAAACCCACAAACAAACAAAAAACCAAGAGCAACAACAACAACAAAAGATGGAAGATAAAAAGTCACCCATGGTGACATACATTATTTCCTTGTCCTGGGCAAATTTCTAGAACTCAATTTACACCTAAGCTAGCCTATTTGGTAAGTTCGAAAACAGGGAAAAATAGGTTCCAAGGTAGCTAATGCCTAAGGAATGGCACCTGAAGTTGTTCTCTGGTTTTTCTGGTTATGCACGCACTCATGGACATATATTTACACATATGAGACTAAACATATTGACACTCACACATGAAAATCAAAAGCATCTTTGTGGAAAAGTAATTAGATAGGTAGATGTAAAAGGAAGATCAGAAGCACCTTTTCACTTGCTTATAGAAAAGCTATGGACATGGAAATTCTATACATGAACCTGCTAGTTATGTTGGAACTCACATAGTGCAACTCTAGACTAATTTCAGTGTGAATTATTCAGTACCTAGAGTTAAAAGCTGCTAGATCTAAAGTTCTTACAAACCCTAAGAGAAATGCATCATTAAAAGCCTGTGAAAAGAGATCAGCTTAGCTGTCATTTCCTGTGGCATTAATTTGAAGACTAGCTCATTTCAGTACACCTTCTCAGACCCTGAAGATATTTTAGATACTTAATTTTAATGCATGCTAAATCATTGCAGCCTGCAATAGTACTTTTTCCTTTTTTAATATCTGCAAAGACTTTTTTTTAATAGCACCAAACTGGCAGTTTCCCTTAGGAAGATATTTAAATTTGATTTTCAATTAGGTAGATGATTGTACAATTGAGAGAGGGAGCTCTCTATTAGTCATTTATAAAATGAGTCTGAAAAACATTCACACATACAGGTCTTAGCACATCTCATTTTGACTCTCTGTGTCTGAAGATAATACTAAGGATAAAACATGAGTTGTTTGTCTTAATCTCAGATGAAGAATGTGTAGGTCAGTTGGGTGAATGTCAATAGCCTTCCTTGTCTCATGACAGCTAGATTTCTTAAAAATTAAAATAGAAATCTCATGTCATCTTTGACCTATAATTAGCAAATTTTCAAGGACAGTCAACTTTCGAAAAGGCTCAAGGTTTACAGAGATGATTCATTTGGTAAATGTGCCTACTTCACCAGGATGAGAAATGGAATTTAGTTTCCAAGAATCCATGTAAAGGTCATGTGGGTATGGCAGCCTGATTACAATCTTAGAATGTAGACGTAGCAATCACCAAAATAATACATAATGAGTCAAATTAGTAAACTCTGTGTTGAAATAAGAGACTGCAAACCTCAGGAAATATAGTGAACAATCAAAAAAAAATCCAGATGTCAGTCTCTAGCCTTCACATGCATACTCATTCATGTGCACTCACACACAGGCAAACATATTTACATGTATAACACAAACATACATACACACACACACACACACACACACACACACACACACACACACACACACACAAACCCCACTATAGCAATCAGAATTCTTTAGAACAGATTTTCTCAATATGTGAGAAAAACCTTTCAAACTGGTGGTCTGAGACCATTAGAAAAAAGACAGATATCTACATTATAATTCATTACAGTAACAAAACTTAACGTAGAAAGCAGCAAAAAAAAAAAAAAAAAAAAAAAAAAAAAAAAAAAAAAAAAAAAATGATGGTTTCAGTCATCACAACAGAAAAACTATATTACTGGATTGCAACATGAGGAAGGTTGAGAACCACAGCTCTAGAGGAACAATTCTGAAGAAAGAATTGAGAAGGTGTAATTGCTCTATGTATGAGTCTATAAGTGTCATAAATCAGTCCTACAAGAACTATTCACACTACCTGAGGGGTACTGCTCTCAGGACTTGAAATTCCAGAAGTATTTTTGAATGAAGAGCCACTACTCCCTAGACTATAAAGAATGATGAAGAATTCTGGCTCTGATATAAGGGAAGAAACCAGCAGCCTGAACAAGGGAGGAGGGGCGAAAAAACTAACTAGGAAGTGCAAGGGAATACCAAGTAAACCAAAGCTTTGTCATTGTGCCATGTTTTTTTTTTTTTTTTTTTTTTTTTTTTTTTTTTTTTTTTCTCTGCTGGTCAGAAGGTTCTACCCACAGCCAAGGATGTTCTTTCCTAATCAATCAAACCAATCAGTATACTTTTTCAAGTGAGGAGCCTTACTCAGATGATTCTATTTTGTTTTAATTAATTTATAATAATAATAATAATAATAATAATAATAATAATAATAATAATAATTGTTATTATTATTATTATTTTACTTATCCACTTTATATCCTGCTCACTGTATGGTCACACTATCCAAAGTCCACCCCCATCACACCTCCCCTTCTCCTTTGAGCCATTTGGGGTGCCCTGGGTATCATCCACCCCTGGTCCATGAAGTTTCTGTGAGAATAGATGCATTCTCACCCATTGTGGCCAGCAAGACAACTCAGCTAGAAGAACAAATCTATGTATAGACAACAGCTTTGGGATAGTCCCCACACCAGTTGTTCTGGACCCACATAAATACCAAGCTGCACATCTGCTATATATGTTTAGGGAGGCCTAAGTAAAGTTCAAATATGTTCTCTTGTTGTTGGTTCAGAATTTGTGGCAAGCTGACATTCAAACCAACCAAAATATATTCAAAATGGACATGGGGCATAATGCCACACTGCATGGCTCTGGGAAAAAATAAGATAAAGTTCATTTGAACTCTTTATCCATGTATAATAAGGCACCTACTTTATACATAGATGGTTAAGAAATATTTAATTGATGGCTATCAAAATGGTACTGATTATTTGGTAATGAATACATAATTCTAGCATCCTTATAGAGAATCTGGAGTAAACAGTGTGTTTTAAACTTCAGATTTAGTAGAGAACATCTATTCTCTGCACCAGGTATCAGGCATTATCAATTAGGTTTGGTGAGTTCATGGTGGTAGGCAACCAACTTGCACTAAGCTACAAGAAAGATGGCAATCTCATGATTGTTCCATATGTTAGAGTCGAAATTGGACTAAATAGAGCTTTTGGCAATTAGCTTCAGGACTTAGTGTCAATTTTAAGACATGAGTTAAAATTTTACCCACATATTAATACTTGTTTAAATGAAGTAAGAAAAGTATAGAGAATTGGAAGAATAGAAAATCAGGAGAACCTGAAAGTGTTTATTTTTGTGGAAAATTTAAATCAAGGCTATACCAGTAGAAAGATCTAGCTTCCTTCTGCTCAATGCCTAACCTGAAAGAGGCAACTAAGAACTCTGGAGGCATAGGCAGCATTACTGCCTGGGAGCACACACTTCCAGCCCAAGGCTAGACACAGCCCAGTTTCATCAGGACCTGTGACTGCCCCACTAGTCTCTGGGAGATCGGAAGAACTAACTGTAAGAACACTCTCCATACTAATTGGAATGGTGAGTCAACTTATTCTGCCCACTGTCTACCCTGAGAGAATCTGCCCAGAACTCTCATGGAGCAGCAGCAGTAATGCCTGGGAACACAGACTTCTGGCCTAAGGTCAGACCCAGCCCAGGTGCATCAGGACTAGGCTCTGCCATCAGAAATCACAGCTTACCCAGAGAGACAAACACCCAGGAACAATCACCCTCTGGAGACCACAAGCCCACAGACCAACAAGAGAGAATGCAACAGTAAAAGACAGCATGATAATCTATCATCACCTATAACAAGATAAAAAGAGGCAACTGTAAGACTCTAGAAAACAGAAACCAAAACAACCTGGCAACATCAGAATCCAGATCTCCTACCACTGCAAATAGTTGATATCCCAACTCTCCAGATAAACAAGATTTAGACTTAAAATTATACTTCACAATGATAATGGAGATCTTTGAGAAGAACACAAATAACACACTAAAAGACATACAGGAAAACTAGGAGAACACATGTAAACAAGTTGAAGCCTTTAAAAAAGAGAAACAAAAATTACTTAAAGAACCCAAAGAAAACACAAGCAACAAGGTGAAGGAACTGAAAACATGACAGTCGGAGAAAATGAAGAAAACAAAAAGTTTCTGACCCAAACATGCAGGAAATCCAGAACACAGTAAGAACACCAAATCTAAGGGTAATGTGTATAGAAGAGAGGAAATTTTCAAAATTTAAAGGTCCAGTAAATATCTTCAACAAATTTCTAAAAGAAAACTTCTCTAACCTAAAAAAAAGAGATGACTACAAACATAAAAGGTGCCTACAGAACCCTAAATAGACTGGACTGGAAAATAATTACTTCTGAAAATATAATAGTCAAAACTACAAATGCTCAAAAGAAAGAAAGAATACTAAAAGCAGTAAGAAAAAAAGGACTGGTAACATATAAAGGCAGACCAATCACAATTACACCAGACTTTTCAAGAAAGACTATGAAAGCTAGATGATCAAGGACTAAGTCATACAGACCCTAAAATAACATACGTACCAGTCCCCTTTACTATATCCAGCAAAACTCTCCATCACCATAGATGGAGAAACCAAGATATTCCAGGACAAAAGCAAATTTATACAATATCTGTCCACAAATCCAGCCCTACAAATGATAATAAATGGAAATCAAACACAAAGAGGGAAACGTCAGTCTAGGATAATCAAGAAATGAATCCCCTTGCAACACCAAGAAAAAAAGCACACAAACATAACTCTACCTCAAACCAAAAAAAAAAAAAAAAAAAAAAAAAAAAAATGGCAAGAAACAAAAATCACTATTCCTTAGTATCTCCTAATATTATTGGAGTCAATTCTCCAATAAAAAGGTATAGACTATCAGACTGGAAACAAAAACAGAATTCAGCATTGTGCTGTATACAGGAAACACATCGGACCAACAAAGACAGGCAAGACCTCAGAATTAAAGGTTGGGAAAAAAAATTCCAAGCAAATGGTTCCAGGAAAATAGCTGGAGTAGCCATTTTCATATCGAATAAGATAGAATTTTAACCAAAACACATGAAAATTAATAAGAAAAGGACACTTTTTACTTTTCACAGAAAAAAAATCTACCAAGATGAACTCTCAATCTTGAATATCTATCTATGTTCAAAATACAAGAGAAACCAAATTTATAAAAGAAACTCTACTAATGTTCAGGGCATATATTACACCACACACAATAATAGGAGGGGACTTCAACACTTCACTCTCATCAATGGACAGATCATGCATGCAAAAACTGTACAGGGACATAGTGAAACAAAGAGAAGTTTTGAACCAAATGAATTTAAAAGACACTTATAAAGTATTTCATCCTAAAACAAAATAATATACCTTTTTCTCAGCACCTCATAGAACCTTCTCCAAAATTAGCCATATACTTGGTCAAAAAACAGTCCTCAAAAATTACAAGAAGATTGAAATAATCCCATGCATTCTAACAGATCACAATGAACTAAGGCTGGCCTTCAATAATAACAAGAACAACAAAAAGCTCACGTACACATAGAATATAAGCAATGTTCTACTCAATGATAGTTTGATGAAGGAAGAAATAAAAAAGAAATAAAAACACTTTAGAATTTAATAAAAATGAAGGCAAAACATAGCCAAACTTACGGGGTACAATAAAAGCAGTGCTAAGAATAAAATTCATAGCACTGAGCACCTCCAAAAAGAAACTGGAGAGAGCATACACCAACAACTTGACAATACGACTGAAAGCTCGAGAACAAAAAGAGGCAGAAACACCCAAGAGGAGTAAAAAGCAGAAAATAATCAAACTCAGAGCTGAAGTCAACCAACTAGTACAAAAAAGAAAGTAAAAAACCAGAAACCAACTAGAATTATACTAAGAATCAACAAACCTAAGAGCTGGTTCTTTGAGAAAATTAGGAAGATTGATAAGCCCTTAACCAGACTACCAGAGGGCACAGAGAGAGTATCCAAATTGACAAAAACAGAAATAAAAGGGGAGACATAACAACAGAAACTGAGGAAATTCAAGAAATGATCAGATCTTATTGCAGAAGCCTATACTCAACAAAACTAGAAATTATAGAGGAAATGGGCAATTTTCAATACAGATAGCAGGTACCAAAGTTAAATCAGGATCAGATAAAACATCTAAACCATCTCATAACATTTAAATAAAGTGGTCATTATAAACCTCCAAACCAAAAAAAAAAAAAAAAAAAAAAAGCCCAGGACCTGATGGGCTTAGTACAAAATTCTATCAGACCTTCATAGAAGACTAAAACCAATACTCTCTAAATTATTACACAAAATAGAATCAGAGGAATTATGACCCAACTCATTGAAGCTACAATTGCACGCATTCCTAAATCACACAAAGAACCTACAAAGAAAGAGAATTTTATACCAGTTTTTTTCTTAAGCCCCTTTTTATAATTATTAATACCTGAAAATAAAAGAACAATATTCAAAAATAAAACCACGCTTTAATATTTTGTGAATTGGGAAACTACACTGCAACATGAATCCAATCTGGTAAACTTGGTATCTAGACTTTATTTAAAATTTAAGAACAGAAACAGAAGATTGGTTGTGGTCTACAGGGACTAGGAGGATTGAAGAAGAACTCTGTTATTTAATTCAAACCCCCAATACCCTAGCTAAACTATTTGAAGAAGAACATGAGAATCTCAGCTGAAAATTCAGGAAGAAGACATGAAATAACAAGACAAACCCAGCAATAATAGGACTCGGGAACATAGTTAGTTTAATTCAGCAAGCAGGAAAGAGAGGAAAGACCGGGTGATAAGACAATATGTATTAGACTTGCATTTAAGATATACACCCCCCCCCCCGGGGCTTTGAGAAAATCATGCCCAGAGGATTTTAGGGTCCTGAATAAAAAATTGGCAAAGTCATATGTAGAAATATTAATCACCACATATCATTTGCTATTGAGAGACATTTAAGTAATGGCAGAAGAACTCTTTTTTTTCTCTTACAACTTTATTTTTTTTTTTAAGATATAAGTGTACAGATATTTAAAGGCATTTTGGCATAACATTATATGAAAAATTTTTATCAGTACTTAATTTTTTTAGATGTTTTATAGTATGCATTGAAATCTTACTAGTTAACATAGCATAAAGTACATGTAAAACAGAACGTAAAAAGGAAACAGTTTTCTTGGTGTGTATAGATAAAAATAATGATTTTTGAATACCAAGAACTGCCACAAGGGTATATTGTTAGCTCTTGGATTATTAATGATTTAAGGTCCAGGTAAACTACACTCTGAGAAGGTGCTATACACTTATTTTTCTTTCCTAAGAAAGACTGAGGCTTTCACATTTTAGCCTTTGTTTTTCTGGATCTTCACATGGCCAGTGAGTTGATTCTGGAGTATCCAATTACCAGTGAACGCATATTATGCCTTTTTTTTTGTGACTGGGTTACTTCACTCAGGATGTTATTCTCTAGATACATCCATTTTCCTAGGAATTTCACAAAGACATTGTTTCTAATAGCTGAGTAGTACTCCATTGTGTAAATATACCCCAAGTTTTGTATCCATTCATCTACTGAAAGACATCTGGGTGCTTTCCAGATTCTGGCTATTATAAATATTGTCTTCTATGAACATGGTGGAGCATGTGTCCTTATTGTATGCTGGAGCATCTCTGGGGTATATGCCCAGAAGTGAAATAACTGAGTCTTCAGGTAGGACTATGTCCAAATTTCTGAGGAACCGCCAGACTGATTTCCAGAGTGGTTGTATCAGCTTGCAATCCTACCAACAGTGGAGGAACTGTTCCTCTTTCTTTGCATCCTTGGCAGCATCTATCTGCTGTCATCTGAGTTTTTTATCTTAACCATTCTGACTGCTGTGAGGCGAAATTTGTTTTTGTTTTTGTTTTTTTGTTTTTGCATTTCCCTGATGACTAGGGATGTTGAGCACTTCCTTAGATGCTTCTTAGTCAATCCATATTCTTTAATTGAGATTTTTTTTGATTAGCTCTGTACCTCATTTTTAATAAAATTATTTGATTATCTTGTATCTAACTTCTTGAGTTCTTTGTATATACTGGGTATTAGACCTCTATCAGGTATGGAGTTGATAAAGATCTTTTCTGAACCACTTGGCTCCTGTTTTGTTTTCTTGACAGTGTCCTTAGGCTTACAGAAACTTTGGATTCTCACTAAGTCCCATTACTTGATCCTTGGTTTTAGAGCACAAGCCATTATTGTTCTGTTCAGGAAATTTTGCCCTGTGCCTATGTGTTCTAAGGTTTTCCCTATTTTCTCTTCTAATAGTTTCAGTGTATATAGTTTAATGTGGAGGTCTTTGATTCACTTGCATTTGAGCTTTGTACAAGGAGATAAGAAAGGGTCTATTTTCATTCTTCTGCATGCTGAGTGACAGTTGAGTCAATACCATTTGTTGAAGATGCTGTCCTTTTTTCCACTGAATGTTTTCAGTTCTTTTATCAAAAATCAAGTGACAATATGTGTGAAGATTCATTTGTGGATCTTATATTTTGTTCCATTGATTAACCTGCCTATCTCTGTACCAGTACCATGTGGTTTTAAACACATGTAATATAGCTGGAAGTCAGGGATGGTGATTCCTGCAGGTGTTTTCTTGTTGTTGAGGATGAATTTCAATATTCTATGTTTTTTGCTATTCCAAATGAATTTGCAAATTGCTCTTTCCATCTCTATGAAAAATTGGGTTGGAATTTTAATGGGGATTGCATTGAATCTGTACATTGCTTTTGGTAAGATGGACACTTTTACAATGTTGATCCTTCCCATCCATGAGCATGGGAGATATTTCCATCTTCTGAGATCTTTTTCAGTTTTCTTCTTCAGAGATTTGAAGTTCTTGTCATACAGGTTCTTCACTTCATTAGTTAGAGTCACAACAAGGTATTTCATATTGTTTGTGACTATTGTGAAGGGTATCTTTTCCATACTTTCTTTTACTGCATGTTTGTACTTTGAGTAGAGGAAAGCTACTGATTTGTTTGAGTTCATTTTATTTGCAGACACTGTGCTGAAGTTGTTTATTCGTTGAGAAAGTTCTCCAGTGAAATTTTTGCAGTCACTTAAGTATGTCATCTGCAAAAATGATATTTTTACTTCTTCCTTTTTGATTTGTATCCCTTTGATTTCCTTTTGCTGTCTAATTGCTCCAGCCAGGACTTCCAGTACTATGTTGAATAGGTAGGTGGAGAGTGGGCAGCCTTGTCGAGTCCCTGATTTTAGTGGGATTGCTTCAAGTTTCTCACCATTAAGTTTGATGTTTTCTATTGATTTCCTGTATATTGCTTTTATTATGTTTAGTTATGGGCCTTGGATTCCTGTTCATTCCAAGACATTTAACATGAAGGGAATCTGAATTTTGTCAGCATCTAGTGAGATGACCATGTGTTTATTTTTTTCTTTGAGTTTGCTTATATGGTGAATTATGTTGATGGATTTTCCTTTATTAAGCCATCCCTGCATCCCATGTATGAAGCCGACTTGATCATGGTGAATGATCGTTTTAATGTGTTCTTGAATTTGGTTTGCAAGAATTTTGTTTACTACTCATGCATCAATGTTCATAATTAAGATTGTTTTGACATTCTCTTTCCTAGAAGGGTCTTTGTGAGGTTTAAGAATGAGGATTATTGTGGCTTCGTTTTGTTGATTCTTTGAATGGTTATTTTGTTTCTATTTGGTTAATTTCTGCTCTGAGTTTGATTATTACTTTCCTGCCATCTACTCCTCTTGGGTGTGTCTTCTTCTTTTTGTTCTAGAGTTCTCAACTTTGCTCTCATGTTTCTAGTGTATGTTCTCTTGTTTCTTGATGGAGGCACTCATAGTTATGAGTTTTCTTCTTAGTATTGCTTTCATTGCATCACATAGGTTTGTGTATGTTATGCTTTCATTTTCATTAAACTCTAGAAAATCCTTAATTTATTTCTTTATTTCTTCTTTGAGCATGCTATTCTTGAGAAGAGCATTGTTCAGCTTCCATGTGTATATGGGGTTTTTGTTGTTTTTGGTGATATTAAAGACCAGCCTGAATCCATTGTGATCTGATGGGATGCATGGGAGTATTTCAATCTTCTTATATCTTTTGAGGCTTATTTTGTGACTGACTGACTAATTTTTGAGAAGGTGCTCTGAGGTACTGAGAAGAAGGTGTGCTCTTTAGTTTTAGGGTAAAATGTTCTGTAGATGTCTATTAATTCTAATCGGTGCATAATCTATGCTAGTTTAATATGTCTTTGTACAGTTTCTACTTCCATGCTCTGGCCATTGAAGAGACTGGGTTGTTGAAGTCTCCCACCATTATTGTGTGTGGTTCAATGTATGTTTTGAGCTTTAGTAGGGTTTCTTTTATGAATATGGGTGCTCTTTTATTTAGAACACATATGTTAAGGATTGAGAATTCATCCTGATAATTTTTCCCTGTAATTAGTAAAAAGTGTCATCCCTTATCATTTTTCATAACTTTTGGTTGAAAATCTACTTTATTTGAAATTAGAATGGCTGGTCCAGCCTATTTCTTGGGAACTTTTGCTTGGAAGATTTTTTTTTTCTTTTTTCCTAACCTTTTATTCTGAGATAGTGTCTGTCTTTGTCTCTGAGATGAGTTTCCTGTATGCAGCAAAATGTTGGACTTTCTTTTTGTACCAGTTTGATAATCTATGTCTTTTAATAGGGGAATTGAGTCCATTTTTGTTAACAGATATTAAGGAATAGTGGTTGCTGTTTTCTGCTATTTTTGCTTTTAGAGGTAGAATTATGTCTGTGTGTCTTTCTTCTTCTTCTTCTTCTTCTTCTTTTTCTTCTTCTTCTTCTTCTTCTTCTTCTTCTTCTTCTTCTTCTTCTTCTTCTTCTTCTTCTTCTTCTTCTTCCTCTTCTTCTTCTTCTTCTTCTTCTTTTTCTTCTTCTTCTTCTTCTTTTTTGCTTAGTTATTTTCTTGCTTTTTCATAGATGTAGTTCCTCTCCTTGTGTTGGGTTTTGCATCATTATTCTTTGTAGGGCTTGACTTGTGGTCAGATATTGTGTAAATTTATTTTTGTCCTGGCATATCTTTGTCTCTCCATCTACAGTGATTGAAAATTTTTCTGGGTATAGTAGTCTGGGCTTATATTTGTGTTCTCCTAGGGTCTGTATGATGTCTGTCCATGTTCTTCTAGATTTCATAGTCTCTGTTGAGAAGTCAGATATAATTCTAATTGGTCTGCCTTTATATGTTACATGATCCTTTCCACTTACTGTTTTTAATATTCTTTCTTCATTTTAAACACTTGGCATTTTGACTATAATGTATCAAGAAGAATTTCTTTTCTTTTCCAATCTATTTGCAGTTCTGTAAGTTTCTTCGATGCTCATGGCTATCTCATTCTTAATAAAGTTTTCTTCTATGGTTTTGTTGAAGATAATTACTATGCCTTTTAGTTGATATTCTTTGCCCTCTTCTATTTCTCTTACCTTTGCTTTGGTCTTCACATTGTGTCCTGGATCTCCTGTACATTTTGGGTTAGGAGCTTTTTGGTTTCTGTATCTTCTCTGAATGTTTTGTCTTTGTTTTCAATGTTGTCTTCAGCCCCTGAAATTCTCTCTTCCATCTCTTGTAGTCTGTTGGAGATGCTTGTATCTGTGACTTCTGGTTATTTTTTTGTGTTTTCCATCTCCAGAGATGTCTCCTTTTGTGTTTTCTTTATTGTTTCTGTTTCCATTTCCAATTTCTTCATCTCTTTGGTTGTGTTTTCTTGTAGTTCTTTGAGTTTTTTGAGTGATTTCAGTGTTTCCTCCTTAAAAGCTTTTATTTGTTTATGGTTGTCCTCCCATACATGTTTAAGGGAGTTATTCATGCTCTTCTCGAAAATATCCATCATCATCTTGAGGTATGAATTCAGGTCTGAGTCTTCTTTATCTGGAGTGCTCGTCAATCCACTGTCCGCTGTGGTGTGAGAGCTGGGTTCTGATGTTGCCAGGCTGTCTTGGTTTTCATTACTTAAGTTCTTTTGCTTTCCTCTTGCCATCTTGTTTTCTGTGATTATAAGTGATCTTTTTGTCACCATCTGGTGCCTGTCTCTTCCATGGATCTGAGGTCCCATTGATTCAGGAAGAAAATTGCTCCTGAATATTTGGCTTTTTGTGGGAGAGCGGTGACCTCTGGTGACAGGTTCTCATTTGTCTTTGTGGGCTCAGGTGTGGAAGCTCTTGTGAAGCTTCACTGCCCCTTGCCCACTGGTCCTGAATACTAGTGTTGGGGATCTGGCTCTTCATACAGGCTTAAATGGACACTTTTTCAGCAAGCACAACACTCTCTAGTCACTGAGAACTCATGGTGTGCCCTCCCTGGTCCTTTGTTTCAGGTTCACTCTGGTCCAGCTGTAAAAGTGCTCTTGGAGCTGATATTCCAGAACTGCCTTCCCAGGCAGATCACGATTCTCTCTGACACAGTCCAGGGCCCTGTTTTCAAGCACTCTCTGTGTTCTGGGTACTCACCGCACAATCTCACTATGTCTGTATTGCAGGTTACCTGCAGGTCTAGGTGACAGAGTTCCTTGGGTTCAGGTCTTCCAAAACAGTCTTTCTGGGCAGGCAGATTCTGATACTCCCTTACTGTGGGCAAGAAAGGAACTTTTGCCACAATCACTGCCTAAAAGGAAAAGATGATAGGGCACCAATGAAAGAAAAAGTCACTGAAACAGGAAAAGTCACGGGGCAACAATGTTGTGAAAAGATGACATCCCGGGTTTTGGTACCAATCTTTGGGGAAGGATGATAATGGTGGGGGGCATATCATATGGACCATGGAGGTGAGGCAAGGCCTGGGGGGCAAGGGAGATGGCACTGGGGGGTCCATGTTGGCAATCCGTTCCCCCTGAGGGACCAACCACACAATGGTATAGTACAGAATAGAGTTTATTCAGGTCATGGGAGAATTAAGTGGGTGGTAGAGGCAGAGAGAGGGGGAGGGAGAGGGAGAGGGAGAAGGAGAGGGAGAGGGAGAGGGAGAGGGAGAGGGAGAGGGAGAGGGAGGGAGAGAGGAATATGGAAGTAGAGGCTGTCCATGAGCATGTGGAGGGAGATAGGGAAAGGAAAGGGGAAGAGGAGGGATAGGGATGGAAGAGCAATAGATCCAGGAGGGAAGAGAGACCAAGAAAGAGAGAAGGGGGCAAGCAGCCCCTTTTATAATGACAGGTCACTGGGGCGAAGCATACCTGGCTACTGTCAGGTAATTGAGGGGTGGAGGTTTACAGAATTCCAACATTCCCCCATTTCAGTTTAATTAAAAAAATAAAACTTAGAGGTGATGGTGGACCAGGAATAGTGACATTCTGATCTCTTGACTGCTTCATGCTTGTTTGGGACAACGTTTCTAGAGAGTCCAGAAAAGTGGGGGTAGAGATGTTTGTCCTGTCTTAGAGTTGGCTGTTCCCTTGTTGTCCAGGGTCTGTGGAACTATCTGAAGATGTGTAAGAAGGAACAGGTCCAGTGGAAGCATCTGTGTCTGCGAGAGAAGGCTGAAGCATCTGTAGGTTGCTTCTCTGCAGCTGTTCTAGATGTAATTCTCCTGGACTTGACAAGATGCTGGAAAACACACATGTATACATTATAGGTAGAGATTAAGTACATTTGCTTTGGAAGAAAGAAAGAGTTTTTCAGGAGCAGTCCTAATACTTCCATTCCTCCCCTTTTCTTATCATAAAAAAGGAGAAAAGGGGGAGGGTGAGACTGATGGTGAAGAGGGAATAGGGACGGCGAGAGTCTCATTGGCTTCTTCCTGCTGTCTTGGGGCATTGTTGGAGGTGCAGCTGGCTTTCACCATCGGTCTCCACTTGGCAGACATTCACATCAGGCTCCTCTGTGGACAGTGGCTGGTATTCCTGTAACAGGAATCAATTAAAAGTTTGGTTAGAAAGTTTCTGTGTCTATCATTGAAGTAGACAGAGGATTGATAAGATTTGGAGCAAATTACTACAGAACATGTCCCAATGTCTTAGGACAGTTTGTCATGCTAAGAAGAGGAATAGAGAATAGGTGTGGAGTCATGGCAACATCAGAGTCAGGGCAGCTGAATTTTGATAGTACTTGCTGGAGACCCTGGTTGATTTTTTACAGTAGAGCTTACCAACAACTTCTGTCTCCCACCTGGGATCTCATGGATCTTGTATCTGTAATAAAAGGTGTAGGCGTCTCGAGAATCACCTTAAAAGGGTCCTGGTATGTTCTAGTAATTGGATGACAACAGAAGAATGATGTTTAGCAACAGACTTAGGGTTTTCCTGAGAATCTGGTAAAGAAAACATGTTTGTGTTAATAGATTGACTGGCTAGAAGAAAGAGCAGAGAGGTTGCCAGTGAGTTTGGGTTCAGATGAGTGGGGGTGGTGGGGTAAAGAAATTAAGAGGCTCCTAACTTATCTAGAAGATCTCTTTCCCAATAATGGGACAGGACATGTTAGCACTACCAAAAAGGAATGCCTAAGATGTACACCTCTAAAAATGTAAGTAAGTGGTGGGGTGTGGTGAGGAAGGTAAAGTTGTCTAATAGGAAAATGAGAGAGAAAAGTGGGTCACCAAAACTCTGTCAGGACCACATAAGTGGCCTCAGTGTCCAAGAGGAAGGGCATAGGCTGCTCACCTACCATGATAGCTACCCATGGATCCCTGTTCGTGATGACAGTGGTCAGGTCAAGGGAGCCTGGGCCTCTTCAGTTTTCCATAGCCAAGCCTAGAAGGCTGGAGGGTTATTTGGGCATGATGTCCCTACATTTTTCATGACACAGGGCAATCAACAGCCCAATGTTCCTCTGGATTGTACTTAGGACATGGCCCCTTTGGCTTGTGAGGGCTGGAGCAAGCTTTTGTCCAAGAACCTGTTGACCACATCTGTAACAGGGGTCTGGTGGTATAGCAGTGGCTGGGGCTGGTCAGGAAGCCTTTGCCAGCATATGGTATTTGTTTGTGAGCCTTTTTACCTTTCCCATGGTACACTTTAAAGGCCAGCACCAAGACTTCTGCCTGTGAACTTAGGGGTCCCCTATCTAGCTTTTAAGCTAGTCTCTTATGTCGGGGTGTCTCTGGGAAAAGATATAGGTCATTAGAAGTTGTTTACCTTCCGGGTTTTCAGGGTCTAAGTTAGTGTCTATCTGTTTGATGGATCTTGTCTGCATGCATTCTTTCTGTTTCCAAACTCGCTGGCTTTCCTCAGGAAGTAAATTATTAGGGAGAATCATACATAAAGCACGGAACACCAGACTGTAAGATTGTGGCACAGAAGAGGACAAGATAGGGAGATAAGGGGCATCAGCAGTGGTGCTTGAGGCCGGGTAGCATGTCCAAGTCCACACGTGAGTCTGGATGTGGAGGGGATAGTTTAAAAAAGCTTAGAGTAGCATGAGTAGAAGCTGAGGTAAAGGTTTAGATTTTGTGGTGGAGAGAGGATGGCTCATTGGCTGGATCGAGAGCTGTCGTGTCATCTGCCTTATTGCCTCATTGCTAAAAAGAGTTGAGTGGGGGTTACAAGAACACAGAGAAGGGTTAGAGCAGAGGAATATAAATGCCTGTATATAGGGAACCTCTTTCCATTTACCAGATTGTTGGCAGTATGAGTGAAGGTCTCATAAAATTAATGAGTCTAGGGTGCCATTTTATGTCATTATCTAGTGGATACTGAGTCCAAACATTGTTGTAGAGGTGTATCAATTTAGATGCCTTTACCTGAGGTATCAGTGTAAGAGATTTGAAATTTTCCAGGGGACATCCCAGTGGGGAGCCTGTTGACATGTTTTGAGACATTGAGTCGTCCATTGGGAAGATACAAGGAGGGGCTACCGAGCTATCTCAAACCAGCGTCCCAGTGGATAAAACTCAGTAGGAAAGTTTTACCTATGTGCAGGGGTCTTGAGTCATCACTCGGACTCCTAGTGGCTTCACCAGAACCCAGATCTGGCAGAGAGTGCCCTTGCCAGACCTGGTCTTCAGTTGAGTGAACTGGCTGCTAGAGCACTGGGGGAAGGGATAAAGTGAAGGGCACTCCCGAAGGGACCTTTTCTTTCTTTCTTTCTTTTCTTTTTCTTTTTTTTTTTTTTTTTTTAGCAATAACCAATTTAATTGCTGTTCAGAATGAGGAACAAATATTTCATCAGTTTGAGACATTCCCCTTAAAAATACCTTCATGATTTTATTATACAGTTAATATTATTAATATGTACTAATACAGCAAAGGTTACATAATAGGGTGTTAAAACTAAAGAGAAAGAAAGATGAATTTACATTAATGGTTCCTTTTGCCAAAAGGACTGCTGTGGGTGTAAGGCAAAAATACAGGCAGCCAACAATTGATCATAATCTATATAATATCTGCTGTTAACTAACTGCTTTCTCTACATTTTCTGCAAAATGCTCCATGTCTCAGTTAACTGCAGAGGGGACTAGGATTTAATTTATAACCCAATTATTTGGATCCTTTTCTGGAGCAACAACCACTCCCCAAAATTATAAAGCTCATTGTAAGAGCAAACACTCTAGCTAACAAAGCATCTACAACAATAAACATTGAGGATTTTAAGTCTCAACTTCCCACCATTGATGCAACAGCAAAATAACAGACCATCAGCCATTCCCTGAGGCAAAACTTTCCAATGACACCCATTGCCTCAAGGGCTCTTCAAAACCACAAGCAGACAAGCCAAATGCAAACCCTTTGAGATCATGAGGATATAAAGGAATGGTATAAAAAACGATCTTTTAACTCTATGATAATTCTTGGAATGGCAGCTGAAGCAGTAAAAATGCTGTAAAGGTCCACAGCCTCATCAACTCTTCAAAAAGCTGCAACAATCTCTATCTGCTTGATGTTTTTCCCTAATTACAAACATGTGAGTTAAAATCCTGAGCCTGTGATCAAACTGTAAACTACAGCCAATGGAACACCCACAGTTTTGCCATAATTTTCAAGTTTCTTTTGTTAACATTAGAGCATATCCACAATTTTGGAAGAGCAAAACCAATTTTTGACAATGCAAATGATCCATTCTTTACAAAATTAGTACCAAGTTCAATGCTTTCATGTCAAAGTTTGGCTGCGAGTTCTTATATATGAATGCATGATGAAGCAGTTTTTATTTTATTTTATTTTTTTAAACAACTATATTTTACAAAACAAAGATAAATGTACAGATTTTAAACATATTTTGCTTAAAATTATACATTTTTGTCAGTACTGTTTTTTCAGATATTAAAATAATTTTTCAATAAAACTATGTGAATATATTTTTTAGTCAGTACTTGATTTTTTCAAGGGCTTGACAGTATGCATTGAAAACCTAATAGTTACAATGAGCATAAAGTACGTGCAAAACAAAACGCAACATGGAGATTGTCAATGTCTTCTTGTTTTGTAAATATACTTTTTTTTTGTTTTCTTTATTTCCTGGACTTCATACAGTTGTTTCTGGGGGAGTGCAAGCCTCCGGGGTTAGCATTCCAATATCAGTGACTGCATATTATGTCTGTTCTTTTGTGACTGGGTTATCTCACTCAGGATGATATTCTCTAGATGCAGCATTTTCTTAAGAATTTGGTTAAGTCATTGTTTCTGGTGGCTGAGTAGTATTCCATTGTGTAAATGTACCACAATTTTTGTATCCATTCATCTTCTGAAGGACATCTGGGTTCTTTCCAGCTTCTGGCTATTATAAATAGAGCTGCTATGAACATTGTGGTGCATATATCTTTGTTGTGTATTAAAGTGTCTCTGGGGTATATGCCCAGAAGTGGAATAGCTGGGTCTTCAGGTAGTATTATATCCAATTTTCTGAGGTATCGCCAGACTGATTTCCAGAGTGGTTGTATTAGTTTGCAACCCCACCAACAGTGGAGAAGTGTTCCTCTTTCTCCGCAGCATCACCAGCATCTGCTGTTATCTGATTTTTGGATCTTGGCCAATCTGACTGGTGTGAGGTGGAATCTCAGGGTTGTGTTGATTTGCATTTCCCTGATGGCTAAGGATGTCGAGCACTTCCTCAGATGTTTCTCGGCCATTCGGTGTTCCTCAACTGAGAACGTTTTGTTTAGCTCTGTACCCCATTTTTTAATAGGGTTATTTGAGTCTCTGGTGTCTAGCTTTTTGAGTTCCTTGTATACCTTGGATATTAGGCCTCTATCTGATGTGGTGTTGGTAAAGATCTTTTTCCATTCTGTTGGTTGCCGTTTTGTTCCGAAGGGACCTTTTCAATGGTCAATGTCTGTCTCAAAACTGTGGCTATAGAGAATTAACCGTCTTTGCCCACAAAGGCTGGCCAGGCCTTGTTTGGGAAATCGAGGATTCTCTTTGCCAACTGGAGTGATAATCTCTACCAATTTGTCGATGTTTGTGTGGGAGCTTTAGCCATAATCTGATATCAGGAAAAGTGAAACCGTGTGGCATGTAGTTTATCTATCTCAGTGATGCACGAGGCAGGATCTATAGTCATGAAAAGAAAGAAAAAAATTTAGATGTACATTTGAAACCCACATTTGAAATCTAGAGGTATCCCACACTTTAGAATAGGTAGTGAGCTTTAGGCAGATGTACTTATCTGAGTGGAGTCTTATTTGGTCCATTCAAGGTAGATCTGATTGGGTTTCCTGTAGCTTATAAGTTTATAAAGGGATAACAACATGAGTTAACAATATAAACATTTTTTAAAGATGAGCCTTTACGGAGCAGAAGGAGCAAGAATTAAATGTAGTAGAAAAGGAAGTTTATCAAGAGGAAACAAGAAGCATTAATGGAACCAGAGCTTACATAAGAAAGTAACCATATATCTGAGCTACTTGTTAGAAAATAGAAATCTGTTTCTTTTAGTTGTTAAGCTGCAGTTACCTTAGCTGTCAATGGAGTCAAAAATCTGACTTAGAATAAGTAAAACTTCAATCTAGCAAGGAGAGTAAGATTGAAAATAATAAAGGGAAATAAAACATGTTTGAGACAGGCACTACTGCACACAGGTGAAAAAGTGCAGTTGAGGCACTGGAGGCAGTCACATACAGGGAGTGGGTTTGATTCTTTGGCTGCAGGGCAAGGGTAGCGGTTCCAGCCAGGGAGCAGGCCATCCTGCCCCTCGGTGGGCAGGGGAGTACCTGTGCTGCTGCCAAGACCAAGTGTATGATCTACTAGGCAGGAAGCTGCTTAATAAGAGTCCTGCTTTCAAGTTTCCCTAGGGACTGACAGCAGGGCCAGGGTCCCTGCAGAAACCCAATTGCCACCATCCTCACCAGCCCCTGGGAGCAGCTAGAGCCTGGGGCACTTGGCCCACCCAAGGCTCCTGCAGGCTCCGTGTCCCAGAGCAGATGCCTGTCCATCGGCTCCCAGCAGACAGAAAGATTCTGGGACAGAGATGGGGGCAGGAAAAGCATACAGAGTCCCAAGCAGAGGCTAGGGGCATGGCCAGGCCTGCTATTCACAAAGAATGGATAGCTAGCAAGGGAGTGAGTGCACTTTATTGGTTTCTGTTTACTGTAAATTAAACCAAAGCATCCCAGGAAATAGGGACATAAACAGCAAAGACCTGCCCATGGGTGAGGGTAGGTATAGGTGCCATGGGGGCCCTAAACTGGGAGGCTGTGCTCTAGGGAGGCGGCCCATTGGTGAGAGTCAGCAATGGGGTTAAATCAGAGGCAGCGCTCCTCGGAGGTGGTGCTCCAGAATGAGATCCAGGCCTGGCCTGGGTCTAGTAAATGTCGAGGGAGTTCCCAAAGGTAAAAGTCATAGAATGAGGGTCAGTAAAAGCATCTGTCCTCAGGGGTACCTCAGGAACACTTCCCTGGGACTGCAAGGATGCTTACTCTGACCAACGTGGGGAGGGAGCTTACCAGGTCTTGGGCTAGTGAGCATCAGGTTGCAAACCTGCATTTCCTTGTGTTGTAGAACCAATCCAATGTTGTTAAAAGTCACGGAATGAAAGGAAAAATAGCTATCTGGTCATGAGGAAATATAATGTCTTCACATGGGGCACCAATGAAAGGAAAAGTCACTGAAAGGAAAAGTCACGGGGCATCAATATTGTGAAAAGATGGGATTCCAGGTTTTGACACCAATGTTAGGGGAAGGATGAAGAGAGTGGGGGACATATGGCTCATGGAGGTGAGGCGAGGCCTGGTGACAAGGGAGATGCCTCTGGGGGTCCATGTTGGTAAACCCTTCCCCCTGTGGGACCAGCCACACAACGGTATAGTACAAAATAGAGTTTATTCAGGTCATGGGAGAAATAAGAGGGTGGTAGAGGCAGACAAAAAGAAGGGGGGGGGATACAGAAGTAGAGGTTGGCCATGAACATGGAGGGAGAGAGGGGAAGGGAAGGGAAAGAGGAGGGATGGCGTGGAAGAGCAAGTGATCCAGGAGACAAGAGGGGCCAAGAGAGAGAGGAGGGGACAAGCAGCCCCTTTTATAGTGTCAGGTCACTGGGGCTAAGCATACCTGGCTACTGCCAAGTAATTGAGGGGTGGAGTTTACAGAATCCCAACATCACCTCCAAGCACTGTCCGTGTTCTGGGTGCTCACACTGCAGCCTCTGTAGGCCTGTGGCCCAGGTGATTTGCTTGCCCAAGTGGCAGGATGCCTAGGCATCTGGTCCAGTAGCACAGTCTTTCCCAGCAGATCTCGATACTCCCTTACTGTGGGCCTGAAAGCAACCTTTGCTCCAATTTCTACCACCAAGTGTTCTCTGTGTTCTGGGTACTCAGTGCAAAACCTCACTAGGTCTGTGCTCCAGGTTACCTGCTGGTCGATGTGGCAGAGCACCTGGGCATCTAGCCCGGGGGGAACAGCCCAGAAGGACTCTTATGAATAAGATTAATGCCCTTCTAAGTTTTGATAATAGACTGGAGAAATCACTGAATGTGTAGGAGTGATTCTGTGTAAGCATGGAATCTTCTCTTCAAATTTCCACTAACAAAAATAGCCTTGTTTGGCGTGGTATACTTGTGACTCCAGCACTGAAAGGGACGGAAACAGAAGGACAGACAGACACTGTCTGGGCTTGCTAACCACTAATCTAACTCAGGCAGGACTCAGAGGAAAAGGGTGGACAGTGATGATTCCGGATACCTGGCATCTGACTCCATGAGCAGATATGTGTGTGCTCAGACTTGGAGACTCATGCATGCTTACATGACATATATATACACACACCGTCACTTGCCCAGACATATACAGTTTTAATTTTTTGTACAATATATTTTAATCATCTTTGACTGTCTTTATACCCACTAAATTTCATGCTCTTTCTCTCAAACACACACACACACACACACAAACACACACACACACACACACAGAGAGAGAGAGAGAGAGAGAGAGAGAGAGAGAGAGAGCACAATCGTACACACAGAAACACACACATATTTGTTGGTTAGTCACACTGTGCATGAGACCAACTCTGGAGCATGGTTGATACATCCAGTGTTGGTCTACTGCACAAACCTGATTTCCTGTCTTGCAGCATCCATCAAAGCAAATAGACCTGAGGTTGAGGTGGTATTTTATACTCACTTTCCTTTTTCATGCAGACATATCATTAGGCTTGAAGTTTTGCAGATTGTCCCAGTTTTAGTGACCTCATATGGGTGTCATCTCCATTTTGTTTGGGAAACACTGTTCCTTTGGAGTGTTCCACCCTGTTTGACTCCTTAGCCTCTTTCTGCCTCCTCTTCTGCAAAGATCCTGAGCCTTGCTGAGAGTGGTGTAATACAGGCACTCGACATACCTGACCTGAGTGCTCCCAAGGAGCTCATATTCTGCCCTTTGTGCAGTTGTTCCTCTCAGGGTTAATTATTTGTAATACAAGAAAAAGTGTATAAAGTTATGAGACATACAGGCTAAATGGGATAAAAGAAGTTTCTAAAAAAGTCCAGAGAGTGCTATTGCTTTTTATCCCCCTATATAAGAATACACTAACAAGCTGGAAGTTCACAAACCAAAGGAAAGTCCTGACTGATATGTGCTCATGCAGAAGAAAATGTAGACTCAGAGCCTCAGTTAGGAAAAGAATTTTGTTGTTTATAAGCCACTGTAAGACTCAAAGTGAGTCCTAACTACTGGAATACCCTCCAAGTGACACACAAAAACAAAGTTCAATGTAAAAGCAAGAGGTTTATTTTCCAGTGTGTCAGGGTCAACCCTCAATCACTCAGTCCCTTGAGGCAAGTGACTAGAAGGTGACCCTGAATGCTTATTGCAAGCATTTTTTATACTTTTTGGGGACACAGGTTATAACAGCAAGTTTACAGTTCAAACTCATTGGCCATGCATATTGACCTTTAAATTTATTGACTAGAAATTATCAGTGAATACATTCTGAAAATTTTATACTCAAGAATGTTTCTGTACATTGAGAATGGAGCCTGGCCTAACTTTGACCTGAGATAGGTAGGTGTGAGGCTGGTGAAAGCCCCTGGGGTCCTTCATTTCTCTTTTCCTTGTACAAGCTCTAATCTTGGAGCTATATGTAGTATCTCTGGTGACTAACTCATATTCTTTGGGTCTTGTCCTTGGAGTCTCATATTGTTAGTGCAGACCATCAGCTATACTCTCTTTTATGAAGAATATAAGCCTTTTCAATATGCAGGGTCTAAAAATCAGCAATGGAAGAAAACTTAAGGGTTCTAACAAGGTGCATAGTCAAGGGGAAGAGTTAAACCAAGACTAATTATGTTCTCTCTCTCTCTTCTGTTTGGCTAGCACTTCTCTTACTTTGAACATCATCATACCCTAATTTGTACAATCTGAGTCTCCAAGATTTTCCCTTTAGCCATTCCATTGTTTCTCTGTCTTTCTGAGTGAATCTCATTATTATTTTGTTACAGGTGGCATTATTATAGGAGGTGTCCCAATACCCTTAGTCCAATGTTAGGGCCTACCAGTAGTGAAATTTCTTTTTGCCACAATCAATTCCCAAGAGGAGGGGGGGTTCTAGTAGGTGTCTCCTGTAGTCTTTCTTCCCGAGGCAGCACAATAAAACTAGTCTGAATCCCTGCATTGATGAACTTCTGACAGGATTCTTCCATCTCAAGGGCAACATCAATGGGAGTCCCCCACAGGTGACAACTCTGTGCAGGAAATACACATCCTATCACCTCCACTGCCCACCCCACCACAACCCCATTCCTACCCAGAGCCCTCTTTCACCAAGTTTGTTTCTTCCAGTGCTTCTGTCATAGTTGGGAATGTCCTATGAGTCAAGTCCTGCCACCAGCTGTCAGAGGTCGAAAGTGAGGTCGGAACACCAGGTATTGATGGGTTTGGAGGCTGCCAGAAAGGTGACCTCATCTCTAGTTGCAGGGGAAACCACAGTCCATGTTTGACAGATGGGCATATGGGGGCTGCATAGGATAGGGGAAGAATAAAAATTCAGAGGTACCACCAGATTTGAATGGATTGCCCTTATTTTGTACCAACCAATGGGGGTCCCTGAGGAGTGAGGCATCTACAGGTTTTACATGGGACTCCTGCACCCACTATACCATCTACTTGAGGGCTGTAGAAGCAGTTAAAAGCACCAGGATGAGTCCCTTTTATTGGGGTTCTAGCAACTGTGCTCAATACCTATGAATGAAAACCCAGTCACCAGTCTGGAAACAGTAAGGTAAGGGGTCTCTGGCATTCCTGAAGTATCTAAAGCAGACCTAATAACTTGGAAACTCAGTAAGAGGTTCCTATCAGTAAACTGTGATACTGCAAGGGATGGTCAAATGGACACCAAGGGAGCTGAGGTACTAAACAGAATTTCAAAATGGGTCAGAATAAGATGTTAGGGGGAGGTGTACTCTAACTAATCAAGTGAAGGACCTGTATGACAAGAACTTCAAACCTCTAAAGAAAGAAATTGAGGATGATCTCAGAAAATGGAAAGATCTCCCATACTGATGGATTGGAAGGATCAACATTTTAAAAATGGCCACCCTACCAAAAGCAATCTACAGATTCAATGCAATCCCCATCAAAATTCCAACACAGTTCTTCATTGAGTTGGAAAGATCAATACGCAATTTCATATGGAACAACAAAAGACCTAGAATAGCGAAATCCATCCTCAACAACAAGAAAACATCTGCGGGAATCACTATCCCTGACCTCAAGCAATATTACAAGGCAATTGTGCTTAAATCTGCATGGTACTGGTACAGAAATAGGCATGTGGATCAATGGAATATAATAGAAGATCCAGAAATGAGCCCTCATGTATATGGTCACCTGATTTTTGACAAAGGAGCCGTAAACATTCAATGGAAAAAGGACAGCCTATTCAACAAATGGTGCTGGTCCAACTGGCACTCAGCATGCAAAAGAATATAAATAGACCCTTTGTTATCTCCTTGTACAAAGCTCAAGTGTAAGTGGATTAAAGATCTCCACATTAAACCAGATACACTGAAACTATTAGAGGAGAACTTAGGGAAAACCTTAGAACACATAGGCACAGGAGAAAAATTTCTGAACAAAACACCAATGGCTCAAGCTCTAAGGTCAAAGATTAACAAATGGGACTTAATGAGATTGCAAAGTTTCTGTAAGACTAAGGACATTGTCAAGAAAGCAAAACGAGAGCCAACAGAATGGGAAAAGATTTTTACCAACTCCACATCAGATAGAGGCCTAATATCCAAGGTATACAAAGAACTCAAAAAGCTAGACACCAGAGAATCAAACAACCCTATTAAAAATGGGGTACAGAGCTAAACAAAACTTTCTCAATTGAGGAATACCGAATATCTGAGAAACATCTAAGGAAGTGCTCCACATCCTTAGCCATCAGGGAAATGCAAATCAAAACAACCCTGAGATTCCACCTCACACCAGTCAGATTGGCCAAGATTCAAAACACAGATGACAACAGATGCTGGTGAGGTTGCGGAGAAAGAGGAACACTTCTCGACTGTTGGTGGGGTTGTAAACTGATACAACCACTCTGGAAATCAGTCTGCCAATACCTCAGAAAATTTGATATAGTACTACCTGAAGACCCAGCTATTCCACTTCTGGGCATATACTTCAGAAACACTTTAATACACAACAAAGATACATGTACCACAATGTTCATAGCAGTTCTATTTATAATAGCCAGAAGCTGGAAAGAGCCAAGATGTCTTTCGGTAGATGAATGAATAAGATGTTAGGGGGTTTTCTGGGATTAGAACAAGGTCATAGGAAAGAGTACCACCTAGTCAGCATCCATCTTCAAGGTCAATTTAGATAAAATCTCTTTTAGGGTTCTGTTGATTTGCTCTATCTGCTCTAAACTCTAGGGACAGTATGCACAATGGAGCATCCAATTGCTCTCCAGTATCTTTGCAAATCCTTGACTTACACTAGAAACAAAAGATCCAATTATCTTGAGCTCTCCAAACCTCAGGAAGATTTTTTTCAATATTATCTTCGCTACCAAGGAAGATATTTCCTGCTTTTAGGGAAAGCCTCCACATGTACAGAGAATGTATGTACAAACATGAGGAGGTTTTTGTAGCCAAATTTTCCTGACAACTTCAGTGAAATCAACCTCCCAATTAAAGCGAGGTCATTTTCCCTTTGGTCTGTTACCATGTTTGCTCTTGGGTGCATAAGCATTTACTTGCTGACACTGTTCTCTGGATAAAATGTTAAGGTCCATTGCATATACTTTAGATCCCTTGACTGCTTGTATGAGATTCTTATGCTATAAGTGAGTCCATATCTGTGTTTGACCAAGTGAGTCTTTTGCATGTTCTCTGGGGAGTTTTGTTTTACCCCTCTTGAGTGCAACATTGCCCGTCCTCCTATAGGTAATAGTTGGTATAATGGCTAGCAATTTGGGCTTTTTATTCTGTTGTTTGTTCTATATGAGGCCATTTCTTAGTCCAATACAATTTTCCAGTGGGTGTCTCTTGCAGGCCCATAAACCAGAGAGGATCCTGCATAGGGACTTCTTTAGCCACCTGATCTGCCTGGTCCTTATCTAAGGCCACTGAGTCTCTTCCCTTCTGATGTCATGGACAGTGAATAATTCTTACAGTTATTAGCTTCATAAGGTCATCCAAGAGATTCAATATTTCCTGTTTGATTTTTCCCCCTCTGATGTAAGCAGTCCTCCCTCTTAGTATATAGCCATGGACACGGGCTGTGGAAAAGCTATACCTGCTGTTGGGGTAGATGTTATTTTTTTTTTCTGGCCTCAAGTTCTGAGACTTTGGTTAAAGAAATTAGCTCTACTTTCTGTGCCAATGTGATGGGGTAGTAGAGGTTCAGCCCAGATGACATTTGTGCTGTTCACCATGGCAACACCTGTTTACTCTCACATTCATGGAGAAAACTCCTCCCATCCATAAATCAGGTAAGGTTGGCTCTCGGTAGGTGTCAGTCAGAGAGGTCTTTCCTTGACCCATGGACTTCAGCCAGTATTTCATGACACTTATGCTGTAGTGGCTCAAAATTAAAATGGGTCAGTAAAGTGGCCAGATTAAACACAAATGGTAAACAATCTAGTCCGTGTGACCTGAGGTGGTTTCATCCTCTTGTTCTTTCCATTCAAATGCAAAGTATCCTTGACTTTGGGATCCCAGAAACAGACAGAAGAAAGCATTTTTCAAGTCTAAGATTGTGTACTAAATTCTACAAGGTGGCAAAGAACTCAACAGAGTGTAGTGGTTAGGCACAGTAGAATGGATGTTAGTCATTCAGTGGTTAACCTCTCTTAAGTCATGGATTGTGCAATAATTATTAGTGCCCAGCTTCTTAACTGTAAGTGGTGGTGTGTTCCAGGCCAAACAGCATCCATGCAACACTCCAAGCAGGAGAAGCCTAGAGATGTGTGGCTTAATTACTTCTTGTGTCTCCCAAAACATAGGGTATTGTGGTAGACCTTCAGGTGCTCCTTACTTCTGCCATATTAAAGTCCCAGCAAAGTCTAGTCAGGGGAAATCTGCTGTTGATGACAACTTGATCAATCAATGATGCCCTCATGTATGAGAAAACATTCTTTCAGGATTCCTGCATTATCATTTTTCATTCTTTGGTCATAAAGAGCACTCTCATGAGTGGTTGGATATCATCCCAGGTGTGCTAATGAGTAAATCAAACAGTCTGAAAAATATTAATCAGCCCCTTGGAGTTATTTGAAATGGGGTAGGGTGTTGGGCTCTTCAATTGTGTAAGTCAGCTGAAAAGAAATGGCCAATATTTCATGGCTTGATTTTCATCTTCATCTATAGGCCTATAAGCTCAGAGGAGGAGGATCACTGTTACATCAGGTAAAGTGGCCCTTTCCTCAGGTTTTCCTGGGGCTGGAGGAAGTGAGAATAAAGGGAGATGCTGAACAAGGGCTCCAGGGAGATCATTGAGGAGAGGCCATGGGAATGGGGCCCATGTTAGGTAAGAGGGTGAAGGATTCATTAAGAGTAGATCAGCTGTGGAAGGGTCATGGTGAATGTTCTTCTATACAGACTCTTTGTTCTCTACTGGATTCTTCTCCTTCATAGCCCTACAAGAGTCTCAAAGACAAAAAAGTCTTTTATCCAATAGAGGCAGGAGTCTTTTAGATTCTTTCAGGTAACTATAATGGGTACTTGGTATGGGTGCCTGAGGAATCCTGACCTGACGACTCTTTCCTCTACTGCTACAAATTGAAGGTCCCTATGGGTGACCAACCTATTCCAAAGATGGGTCATTTGTAAGAGTAAAAAGTAACTAACCTGCCCTTTTTTACTACTACTGACAAGTTTTATCTTCTTTCTCTTAATTCCATTGAGTGGTTAACTAGGATGTTTAATGAAGAAGATTTAGTGTGTACTAAAGCACTTCTGTCTGCCTCAACTGACAGCACTACACCAGAGGCTCTCTAAGCCTTATAGATACTCTCAAGCAAGCAGAAAGCAAGGTAGACACAACACAGACACAGACAACTAGGTTTCTTAACCTCAAGCTTGAACTGTTTCTTCAACTACCATTTCTTGTAAGGTCATAGGGGGGTCTAGTTTCCCTGCCAAAGCACCAAATATAATACTCAAAGTGAGTATTAACTGCTAGGAAATCCCCAAATGTTCATATTGGTGGAGAATGAAACCTGCCTTAGCCTTGACCTGAGACAGGTGGGTGTAAGTTTGATGAAAGCATCTAGGGTTCTTCTCCACTTAGCATTTTTGTTCTATTATAGATACTCAGATTGAGAAAGGCCTTGAAAATGTAGGGAATAGATATACATATTGACCTTTCCCTAGCTGAATGTCAAAGTGGGTGAAGAATGAAATACCTGCCCAGAGAAAAATAAAGGAGAAATAGAATATTTTAAAAGAAAGAATCAGAAGATGTCAACTTAGCAAGAAGTAATAGAGAAAATAAAAGAATCAACAAAGTAAAGGTGAATATTTACAGGTCTGTTTAGACTGAAAGCCGATATTTTCAAGAAGTAATTTTGATACTTAACTAACAATAAGACCTTAATTAAAATGTATAGCTTAATGACTCAATGATGTCATATAAAGTATTTTAAATTTGATATAAACTTACAGATAAAATCAATATTGACTAATTAGTTACAACTTTAATAATTAAATATTGGCTATGTTAGTTTTAGGAATGTAGAATGGTTTTGAGAAGAGAAATTCTA
Source organism: Micromys minutus (assembly GCF_963924665.1). NCBI lineage: Eukaryota > Metazoa > Chordata > Mammalia > Rodentia > Muridae > Micromys > Micromys minutus. Next base: position 53,331,909 of record NC_137953.1, read on the forward strand.
AATGTAGAGTCTGAGGTTTGTTGAAAGGACAAGATTAACATATAAAGAAAAAGTTACTCATGTTTAAAGATATTCATTATACAAATACTTGCGAGACTTCTTTCTATATGAGTAAAATCTATGGAAAGACAAACTTTTCTAATCCCATTTAAAAATTACAGACTTCTAAAGGTCACATTTTATCTCAATGATCTAATATCACATTATAATATAATGCAATTTTGTGACTTGTCCTTTCTGGCATCATTATACCCATTGTTTTTTGAATCTGATTTTCTCATGGACTCTTATGCCTCATATCTTGCTGTGACCTGGTGAATTTCTCTATGTAACTATAAAAAAAGGAAGAATTCTGACCTCTTTCACTGCAGTGGTACCATTTCATAAGCTAGTGCTCTTCATCTGAGATGTGCTGTTCTCATTTGAGCTGTTGGTTTGAAGCTTCTGCTGTCCCACATAGATGTCTATGATAGCGGGAGTTACCAATATTAGCTCTCCTTCACTATACCCTCTGCACAAATCCCTGTCACAGCTGTGTAGAATTGGTTTGTCTGTTTCTTATGAGATAGTAGAATTGAGATTACTTGACCTGTTCTGACCCTGTTATCAGGGAACTAAAAAGGATTTATGTTAAGCAGTGTGGCCTTAGTAATTATTCCTTCAAATGATTTTTGTAGTCTCTTTGTGTTGATCAAACTCCTTAAAAATAAATTTATGTTTTGATGTTTTCATTAAGTTCATTTTTTTGATTATTGTTTTTTTTATTTGAATGCAGCGATACAAAGAGGTTAAAGTCAGGGAGATAGTTTCCCTGACTTCTACCAATATTCCATAATCCTTTTCAAGTCAGAGGCTGTTCACTAAAATGTGACTGGTATTCTTTAGGTTTCTGACAACCTAGCAGGAAGTAATTTCACTAATCTACAAGGTCTCTTAATTTACTTATGAGTGGAATGTCTTGTTATCTGACAGAGGGCCTAACTTTATTTGTGTTTTACATTATTCATTTGCCCTTTGTAATTTATTTTTGTACTATCACAGGTTTAAACTTGAGGTCTCATTCAAATTAGCCCAACCCTCTATCAATGAGGTGACTGCAGCCTTGTCCTTTTCCCTAGTTAGAAATACTTTATTTCAAAAAATTCATGTTTCAAAATTGTCCAGATTGGCTTGGAACATAAAATTACTCTGCACAGGCAATTAGACAACTGAGAGCTTTGCTTAGCGAGAGAATTTTTACTGTAAAGAGTCACTCTTACCTGTTGCTAAAATTCTAGAATCCTCTCCACAAACTTTGCATGAGATGGCATTTGCTTGACCAATACTTTGATGCTCAGTATTTCAGATACTCAGTATTTTTCTGAGCCCTTTTAAATGTTGGGGTGCAAAGACATCGTCAAGATCCCCAGAATCTAATGGTTAGATTCACCTGAGACTCATTCTTTACATTCTCTTGGCAAGGAAAATAACTTCAGATCTCTTTCCCTAAGAGACTTGTCTGTGAGGAGTTCATAAGATCTTCTGAAATTATAACTGTGTTGTACTCATTTTTCCATGACAAACTCTAATATCTCGTTTCCTCCTTTCTGAGTTAGTTAAAGGAATTTACGGTTTGCCTGTAAAGCTCCATGCTGTCAGAAAACTTATACACTTCTGCTCAACAGAAAACTGCACAGTGGGACATGGTGCTTGGAAAAAGAAAAACAAAAAACTTTGACTTGCTTTGACTTAATTTCTGTTAAGTCTAGTATTGTCTTGCAACAACATTATCTAGAAACTAAATACTTTCTTAAACCAGGTTAGGCTTTAAATATTTATGTAGTTCAGTTCCTGAAGAACAGATGTAAAAAAAAATCGAAGAGATGAATAAAAAGATAGAATGAATGGAGATACTCCTGTGTAAAAAAAAAAAAAAAAAAAAAAAAAAAAAAAAAAAAAAAACAGTTGCAGAATTATCATAAAGCCAGAAATGTAAAAGTAAATAAGACACACACTTTAGTGCTGATGATAGAAAGTTATTTGTTTTGGGAATCTTGAATTAACTTAATGATTCTGGAATAATATAGTGGTTTTTGGGTACTGACAACATAAAGATGTTTATAGTTTTAAAATTGATCTATTATCTTTATTTATCTCTTACAAACATTGTAAAATTTTTTTCCTCAAATTTGTATGTCCCTGAAAGTGATTGGAGAGATATTTAACAAACACATTTTCTTATGATTCATTTTGAAAATAACTTTTATGAGTGTAATAGAAAAGGCCTTTGTAAAGGTATTTTTTTCTATTTCACTGCTGCTGCCAAGAGAAAATGAATAGTGTCTTTGAGATAGTCACAAACATCCGGTGCAGATGAGGAAGCTCACTCTGAAAGCCAGAATTTATTCTATTTGCTGTATTAGAACCATTCTCAACAAAGGCTGTCCCCAGCCCTGTTCTTCTCACTGTCTTACTGATGCAGCAGATGTTGGCATAATTTTCTGTTTCTTCTGCAAATATCCAGGCTTGCTAGATTACTGCTCTCAGTTTCCTATCCTTCTGGGTTTTGGGAATAGTCAGCTCTGAAACACACCCCAGAATATGTCACTCTTCCCAGACCAGCACAAGGAATCATGTTGAGATGTAGGACATTGTCAGAAGTAGCCTTTCTACAAAGTGCTTTTTATGGAGGACCTGTATATTGAGTAGAATAAACTGTCAAGGTGACATCTATAAGAGAATCCACATCCATTTAGTTGGACATGATGATCAAGAAACTTCAGTGCACTTATAAATAATATATGAATACAGAAATATCTATATACAAGAGTTGTACTCTACAGGAGATAATAATGAAAATTATTTCCAAATTCTTTTTAATTTATTTTATAGGGAATTTTATGTTTTCTAATTTAGATCAAATATCAGCTCTCTTGTATAAAACAGTGATCAATGTTAACATGTGTCTTTAACATGCAGAACATACAAAGAAATGAATCTACAGTAACAAGATAGAGAAACTGTTTCTATATAACTTGACTGCATATATATATATATATATATATATATATATATACATATATATATCCTGCATAGACTTACATTTTTATATAAGACTACATTAGGTGAACTTTATTTAATGTTTTCTTTACTGGAATTAAGTTAGAGTAAAATGCTATACAATTTTACTGTTTTTTGCACAATTTAAAATCACTTGACATTTAAAAAAACTATGTCAAAAGTTATGAGCATATAAGCCATGCAGTATATAAACCAAATCAATTTTCACAAGTTATTAATTTGTCAATTAATAATAATTGTCAAGGTAAACTTAAGACACACACACACGCACACACACACACACACACACACACACACACACACACACACACACACACACACCCTCATCCCCCCACACACACCGAGAGAAAGAGAGAGAGAGAGAGAGAGAGAGAGAGAGAGAGAGAGAGAGAGAGAGAGAGAGAATGGAAACTAAAGAAAATTACATATGAAAGATTCACTGTTGATACTTACTAATTGTTAAGTGTATACAAGATATAAACCATGTATGTACATGTTTAAAATACGCACATATGATACAAATAAATTACATGAATTTAGTTCTTAATTTCAAGATTTTTCTAGATAATATGCTGACAAGAGAACACATAGGTAAATGAAAACACGGAGATTTTGAATTGGACATACTTTTCATGAAGTTGGTGAGTACTAAAACTTTTATGCCATACTTTGCATGTGCTATATTGAAATCCCTTTTCTTATTTGTATAAAACTAAGAAGAGGAGATGAGAAACTAAGAAAGTCCTTATAATCAATTGCAAAGTATATAAATTGGTACACACATAAAGAAAGGTGAATTTGGTACATTTATCTTTGTTTTGTAAAATAAAGTTGTTTAAAAAAAAAGAAAGTAAAACAGACCATGAATAAGAGTAGCCAATGAGGATATTTTTAGCTGTAGTAAACTGAAAGAAAAAAGAACATAAAGAAATTTGTAAATGCAGTGGCAAGTTCCAAGACTAAGGAAGGTGAGCAGTTAGGCCTGATACTTCTGTATTCTCATAGCCTATACAATCCATTGCTCCTTTTTGAAAGAAAAAAAGAAAAAAGGAAAGGTGAATTTGAGGTGATAGGCACCTCAAACTCTCTTTTTAATTGAACAATTTCATTTGAAAAAACAAAAACAAATGTATAGATTTTAAAAGCATTTTTGCATAAAAGTATATGAATATAATTTTGTCAGCACTTGATTTTTTTTTTTTTAAGGTTTGATAGTATGCTTTAAAATCTTAATAGTTACAATAAGCATAAAGTACATGTAAAACAAGATGTAACCTGGAAATATTCAAAGTTTTCTAGGTGTGTAAAGATTAAGCATAATGTTTTCTTTTTGGTTGTTTTTTGTTTGTTTGTTTGTTTTGGCATTTGTTTTTCTTGAACTTCATATAGTCTGTAAGTTGTTTCTGGAGTGTTCAGAGCTTTCTGTGGTTAGTATCCAATTATCAGTGGCTGCATATTATGTCTGTTTGTTTGTGACTGGGTTACCTCACTCATTTTCTAGATATTCTCTAGAGGCATTCATTTTCTTAAGAATTTCATAAAGTCATTGTTTCTGATAGCTGAGCAGTACTCCATTCTGTAAATATACCACAATTTTTGTATCCATTCATCTACTGAATGGCATCTGGGTTCTTTCCAGCTTCTGGCTATTATAAATAGGGCTGTCATGAACATTGTGGTGCATGTGTCTTTATTGTATGCTGGAGCATCTCTGGGGTATTTGCCCAGAAGTGGAATAACTGGGTCTTCAGGTAGTACTATGTCCAATTATCTGAGGAACTGCCAGACTGATTTCCAGAGTGGTAGTACTAGTTTACAACCCCACCAACAGTGGAGAAGTGTTCCTCTTTCTCCACATCTTCACCACCATTTGCTGTCATCTGAATTTTTGATCTTATCCATTCTGACTTGTGTAACGTGGCATCTCAGGGTTGTTTTGATTTGCATTTCCCTGATGGCTAAGGATGTTGAGCACTTCCTTAGATGCTTCTTCTGCATTTGATATTACTCAATTGAGAACTTTTTGCTTAGCTTTGTACCCCATTTTTTAATAGAGTTGTTTGGTACTCTGGTGTCTAACTTCTTCAGTTCTTTGTATACCTTGGGTATTAGTATTCTATCAGATGTGGGGTTGGTAAAGATCTTTTCCCAATCTATTGGCTGCTGTTTTCTTTTAATTACAGTGTCCACAGACTTAGAGAAACTTTGCAATCTCATTAATTCTCATTTTTCAATATTTGATCTTAGAGCATGAGTCATTGGTGTTCTGTTCAGGAAATTTTCTCCTGTGCCTATATTTGCCTTAAGTCCTATGGTTTGCCTTACTTTCTCTTCTAATAGTTTCAGTGTATATAGTTTAATGTCGAGGTCTTTGATTCACTTGCACTTGAGATTTTTACAGGGAGATAAGAAAGAGACTGTTTTCATTCTTCTGCATTCTGAGTGTCATTTGGATGAACACCATTTATAGAAGAAGCTGTCCCTTTTCCATTGAATGTTTACTGCTCCTTTGTCAAAATCAGGTGACCATATATGTGAGGGCTCATTTCTGAATCTTCTATTCTATTCCATTGATCCACATGACTATTTCTGTACCAGTACCATGCAGTTTTTTTACACAATTGCCTTGTAATATAGCTTGAGGTCAGGGATGGTGATTCCTGCAGGTGTTGTATTGCTATTGAGGGTGGATTTCACTATTCTAGGTCTTTTGTTATTCCAGATGAAAGTGCCATTTGGTCTTTCCAACTCTATGACTAATTGGGTTGGAAGTTGGAAGAGAATTGTATTAAATCTGTAGATTGCTTTTGGTAAGATGGCCATTTTTACAATCTTGCTCATTCCAATCCATTAGCATGGGAGATCTTTCCATTTTCTAAGGTCTTCCTCAATTTCTTTATTTGGAGATTTGAAGTACTTGTTGTAGAGTTCCTTCAATTGCTTAGTTAGAGTTACACCAGTGTTTTTCATAATGTTTATGACTATTGTGAAAGTTAATTTTTGACTAACATCTTTCTCCACATATTTGTCCTCTGAGTAGAGTAAGGCTACTGATTTGTTTAAGTTAATTTTATATCCACCCATTTTGCTGAACTTTTTTGTCAGCTGTAGAAGTTCTCTGCTGGAATTTTTTGGGTCAGAATTTACACTATCATGGCATCTGCAAACAGTAATTTTCTATTTCTTTCTTTCCAAATTGTATCTCTTTGGTTTCCTTTTGCTGTCTAATTGTTCCAGCCAGGAATTCCAGTACTATGTTGAATAGGTAGTGGGAGAGTGGTTAGCCTTGTCGAGTCCTTGACTTAAGTAGAATTGCTTCAAATTTCTCACTGTTAATTTTGACTTTGGCTAATGGTTTGATATATATTGCTTTCATTATGTTTAGTTATGGACCTTGGATTCCTGTTCTTCCCAAGACTTTTAACATGAAGGGGTGTTGAATTTTTTTCAATGCTTTTTCAGCATCTAGTGAGATGACCATGTGGTTTTTTCTTTGAGTTTGTTTATATGGTGGATTACAATGATGGATTTCTGTATATTAAACCATCCCTGCATCCTAGGGATGAAGCCTACTTGATCATGGTGAATGATCATTTTGATGTGCTCTTGGATTCAGTTTTTTAAGGATTTTGTTGAGCATTTTTGCATCAATATTTATGAGATTGGTTTGAAGTTCTCTTTCCTTGAAGAGTCTTTGTGTTGTTTAGGAATGAGCATCATTGTTGCTTCAAAAAACAAGTTAGGTAGTGGCTCATCTGATTCTATTTTCTGGAATAGTTTGGAGATTATTGGTATTAGGTCATCAAAAAATATCTGATAGAATTCTGCACTGAACCCATATGGAACTGCACTTTTTTGGTTGGGAGGCTTTTGATGACTGCTTCTATTTCTTTAGGTGTTATGGGATTATTTAGATGGTTTACCTTGTCCTAGTTTCTCTTTACTATCTAGTATCTGTCTAGGAATTAATCCATTTCCTCTTGATTTTCCAGCTTTGTGGAATATAGGCTTTTATAGTAGAATCTGATGATTTATTGAATTTCTTCAGTTTCAATTGTTATGTCTCTCCTTTCCTTTCTGATTTTGTTAATTTGGATACTCCCTCTTCGCCCTTTAGTTAGTCTGGCTAAGGGTTTATCAATCTTGTTAATTTTCTTAAAGAACCAGCTTTTCGTTTTGTTGATTCTGTGAATGGTTCTTTTTGTTTCTATTTGGTCAATTTCTTCTCTGCATTTGATTATTTCTTCCTGTCTACTCCTTTTCGGTGTATATGCTTCCTTTTGTTCTAGAGCTTTCAACTGGCCTGTCAAGTTGCTAGTATGTGCTCTCTCCAGTTTCTTTTTGTAAGCACTCAGAGCTTTGAGTTTTCCTCTCATTGCTACTTTCATTGCATCCCATAGGTTTAGGTATGTTGTGTCTTCATTTTCATTAAATTCTAGAAAATCCTTAATTTCTGTATTTATTTCTTTTTTGACCATGATATTGTTTGATTAAAGTATATTTGTATAATGGCTTTTTGTTGTTTTTGATGTTATTAAAAACCAGCCTTAGGCCATGATTATCTGATAGGATGCATTTGAGTATTTCAATCTTCTTATATGTATTGAGGCTTGTTTTTTGACAGATTATATGGTCAGTTTTGGAGAAAGTGCTGTGAGATGCTGAGAATTATTCTTTTGTTTTAGGATTATATGTTCTGTAGATGTCTATTAATTCCAATTGCTTCATAAAAACTGCTATTTGCACTGGGTCCTCATTCACTTTCTGTTTCCATGACCTGTCTGTCAATGAGAATGGTGTGTTGAGGTCTCCCACTCTTATTGTGTGGGGCACAATGTATCTTTTGAGCTTTAGTAGGGTTTCTTTTATAAATATGGCTGCTCTTGTATTTGGAGAATATATGTTAAGTATTGAGAGTTCCTCCTGACAATTTTTCCATGTAATGAGTAAAAATTGTCCTTCCTTATCTTTTTGATAACTTTTTGTTGAAAATGGACTTTATTCCATATTAGAATGGCCACTCCAACTTTCTTCTTTGGGCAGTTTGCTCGGAAGGTTTTTTTTCCCAACTTTTTACTCTGAATTAGTGTCTGTCTTTGTCTCTGAGATGAGTTTCCTGTATGCAGCAATATTCTGGTTTCTGTTTATGTATCCAGTCTAATAGCCTATATCTTTTTATTGGGGAATTGATTCCATTTATGTTAACAGATATTAAGGAATAATGGTTGCCATTTCCTGCTATTTTTGCTTTTAGAGGTATAATTTTGCCTGTGTGTCTTTCTTCTTTTGGTTTTCTTGCTTAGGTTTTTTTTTTTTTTTTTTTTTCGTGTTTACTAGGATGTAGTTTCCCTCCTTGTATTGGGTTTGTATTGTAGTGCTGGGTTTGTGGTCAGATATTGTGTAAATTTAGTTTTGTCCTGAAATATCTTGATCTTTTTATCTATGGTGTTGAGAGTTTTCTTGGGTATAGCAGCCTGGGCTGATACTTGTGGTTCTTAGGGTCTGCATGATGTCTGTCCAGGATATTCTAGCTTTTATAAACTCTGTTGAGAAGTCGGGTGTGATTCTGATTGGTCTGCCTTTATATGTTACATGACCTTTTTTCCTTCCTGCCTTTAGTGTTTTTTCCTTGTTTTGGATACTTGGAGTTTTGACTCTTACGTGTCACTAGGTATTTCTTTCCTGGTCCACTCTATTTGGAGTTCTGTAGGTTTCTTTTATGCTCATGGTCATCTCATTCATAAGAGTAGGGAAGTTTTCTTCTATGATTTTGTTGAAGATTTTTACTATGCCTCTTAGTTGATATTCTTCACCCTCTTCTATTCCTATTATCCTTAGGTTTGTCTTTTCATTGTGTTTGATCTCTTGGAGCTTTTTGGCTTTTGCATCTTCTCTGACTGTTTTGTCTATGTTTCCCATGTTGTCTTTGGCCTCTGATATTTTCTCTTCCATTTATTCTAGTCTGTTAGAGATGCTTGTATCTGTGACTACTGATCTTTTTTTTAGGTTTTCTACCTCAAGGTTGTCTGTTTTAGTGTTTTCTTTATTGTTTACATTTCCTTTTTAAAATTTATTCTTCAATTCCTTCATCTCGTTGGTTCTGTTTCCTCTAGTTCTTTGATTTCTTTGAGCGTTTTCCTCATTTCCTTTTAAAAATTTATTTCTTTATGTTTTTCATCTCATTCTTTTAATGAATCTCTATCATTATCTTGAGGTATGATTTCGAGTCTGAATTTTCTTTTTCTGGAGTGTTTGGCATTCCACTATTTGGTATGACTAGTTTGTCTTGGTTTCCATTGGGTAAGTTCTTTTGCTTTCCTCTTGCCGTCTTGTGGTCTGGATTATAGGTGGTCTTGTCAGTGATAGGTTCCAGTCTCTCCTGTGTACTTTGCCTGTGTCCATGTATCTCCACTGTTCCCAATAGCAGATGGTCTGTTACTTTGGTCTACATGCATGGGCCTTCCAGTTGGAAACTGAGTCCCTACAGCAGAGTTCCTGCTCCCCTGAAACAATCGGCAGGCAAGCTTTCTGTATGCTCATTCCAGACATCTCTGGGCCCCCGCTATTCACAGCACAGACTCACAAGGCCTGGGTCCCTGGATCTCCACTGTTCCTGTTGGCAGATGGTCTGAGCATTTGGTCCACATGTGTGCGCTCTCTGGGTGATAATTTTGTTCCTACAGCAGAATTCTTGCTCTTCTGAATTAATGGGGGGTGGGCATGCTTTCCACATGCTCAGCCCAGACCTCCCTGTGCCCAGGCAACTCCCAGAGCAGTCTCATCATTCCTGTGTCCCTTGATCATGCCAAACTCTTATTAGGACATTTTTTAAATAGTGAGTTGAGTCTCCCAATACAGATCATGTGTTTGGAAAAATTGTGAAATCAAAGGCTGCCTTACAATTGTCCAATGACTTTGGATGAACTATATGAGCAAAAGTCAAAACTTGTGCACTTATAATGTGGGTTCACCAAATAGTCCACTGGTAGATATATTTTCTAACATATAGGAGGTTTTGAGTTCTTCCCCCAAAGAGAAATACAAGGGATGGGTGGTAGAAGGAAAAATTGACAGAGGAGGGGCAAAGACTCAATAAAGGATAACAAAGAAAGCAAAAAGGATAAAAGAAAGAGAAGAAAGCAGAAGAGAGGGAAACAGAGAATATGAAAAAATGCGAAGGAATTGCGAAGCTCAGTTTTGCAAACTTATGTGATTAGAACAAGTCTACAACTATATCTTATTCATTAATGTATACTTATACATATGCACACATAGAAATGCATATGCTTCCATTTATACATATATACATATATATACCTGTATATGTGAATATGTACTTGCAACTGTATCCATTTAGCTACACTAAAAAGTATTCTCTATGAATGATTTCTATAATCACTGACCCATAGTAACAAGCTCGTAGGAAGTTCCTGCACTTACTTACTTTCCAGGATGCCACTTCCTTTCTTAGCATAATAATATCACATTTGCTTGTGGAAAATTACCCATTTCAATTTCTGGCTATGTTCTTTGATGACACAGACTAAATTAGAGGCACAGATTATTCCTTGTACCATCATGATTAGGATCAAGAATATTTTCAATATGTTGATTTATATTATAGATGGATAAGTTTACTAATTAATAGAGAAATTTAAGCTGAAGTTCAAGGAATAATCTATCTTGCTCTGTAGGTACTGGCTAATTATTTAGACCAGCTTTAGAAGTGTGATCTTCAGATTGGCAGAAGGCACATTGAACAGAGCAGATAGTGACAATGTCCAGGCTTGTGCTACTTCCATTACTGTATATCTAACCTGGAGAAGCTCCAACTAAGGGTTAGGATAACCCAGGGGATTAGGGCCATAAGTAAAAGAAAACATAATTATTACAACTTTAAGTGCTATTAAACTGAGTCATGGACTTTCTTTGTCAATACCTCAGGCTTGTCAACTCATAGAAAATTAAACTGTCAACTCTTTAGAATTTAAAGAATTGAGAGTGACAGATACCATTTCAATTTTTTTTGAAAAATAATTGTTAGTTTTTACAAATTTGTGACCACTGAAATTGTCATTTGATACCAATACAAATGTTAGAATTTTTTAAATATTTAAAAAAGATTCTACTCTCTTTCACAATATTAGAACAACATGAGAATGAAAATTAATTTTCTCAGCTGAAGTGGTAAATAGTAAAATGAGGAAAGGAAGCATGTGACTATCTTTACTTCAGGAAGTTTTGGCTCATCTATTCCTGAGTGTACACATCTGGCACATAGAACAGACACTTTCACTCTGTGTCTTGGGAGTCTTGCAAGCTGACTTGTAGTAGCTAGCAAGGATAGCTTTTGAGCATCTTCACACCCAAAGATAGAATTTAGAAAGTGTTTCAATTCTTTTGTCACAGACTGAAAGGAGTATTCAAACTTACCCATGAAATGATCTCAAACTAGATATTGTTAGTGTTTTTAAATTAATTAAAAAAGATTTAAGTAACCTTCCAAATACAGCCCTCCTCTAAGTCTTCTACTCACATAATTCCTACCCACCTTTTTTTCCAGTTCTTCTCTGAGAAGGTGAGTCTTTACTGGGTATCCCTCCTACCCTATCATGGAACATTAAATCTCTGCAGAACTAAATTCATATTCTCCCATTGAAGCAGTAAACGGCAGACCTCTGCTACATATGTGCTGGAGGCCTCATTTCAGCCCATGTATACTCTTTGATTATTTTTATTAAATATAATAAATTGTAAACAACATAAAACTGCAACTAACTTTAGCCTTTAAATTCATTCTGAAACTGTCAGGATTTTACTCCCATTAACAAACAGTGATGAGGATTTGGCTCAGTTGCCAAGCTGACTTATTAAAAGATAATTGTGGCTTGCAACCTCAATGGATAAGTAACATTTTATCTTCTTTAAACTCTGCTATAATCTACCTGTGTTCCACTTTAGTTTTATGAATAAATATGCGTAAGCTTTTAATGATTTGCCTGTTCTCCTCTTTATTTTCAATCATTTATTCTCGTCAACATGTAGCTTCAGAGAAAAATGACATATTGGCTAAGAAGTTTGGAAATCAGTCTTCTAAATTACTCTAACCTTACCTTTTTTTTTTTTTTTTTTTTTTTGCCATGAACTATGTCAGTGATTCTAAGTTCATATCACAGTGGTATCCAGATGTACATCTAGGTCATATTTGCCAATCATCCAATGATATTCCCAATATACCCTTTAACTTTACATTTATCATTAGCTGACATTGGTGTGAAAGGTCAAAGTGAAATGTTTCCTATTTAATAGCAGCCAGGAGTGAAAATTATTGTATCTGACTGAAGCTATTACTTGCAAAGAACAGTTGATATTTAAATTGGGAAGTTGCCAGGGGAAGTATTGGTCTCTTGCCAAGATTTTCAAGTTCTGCAGCCCAAAGAAATTATTTTCATTCAGTAACAAGAGGTATTTAGCATTCTAAAATCCAATGGAGCTACTTAAAATTTTAAAAAAGGCATCAACATTTTTATGGCACAGGAATAGAGAAGACCCTTCTTGCCAATTGCCTCTGTTTATTTATTTCACAGCCCAGATGAATAGCCCCCATCAGTTTTACCACCCACATTATAAATGGCACAGCAAATTCATAAAGCCTCTTTCTTCAGAGTACGGAAATGACTCTATGTCTGATTAAACTCACAGTGTCCTTGCAGGGAGAAGGAAAGAAGCAGTGTATTCTGTCTAATTTCAAGGTCAAGAAAACAAGGGAAACAAAAGTTAAGTGGCCAGTCTCCACTTATTCAAATAAACTTATTCAGAAGAGCCAGAAATAAAGAGCCAGGCTCTTGGCCCAGGCATTAGGCCCCATGCTGACTTACAGCCTTCAAAAATCTTCTCTATTTTAAAGCTCAAGTTTCACACTTAACTAGATTCAGACACACTGCCATCTACTGACTTAGCAGGAAATGTGAAATCACCAACCACCTGATCCTCAGGACAGGGTGCACTGGGATCAAAGTTGAGAAAAGAACTTTCTCTTCTACATGCAGTCTCTAGTATGTCAATGGGTCATGCACGAACCCAGGCGTAGATAAAATAATGGGAGTGGAGTAAGTCAAATGAAAGCATCTTCACCTTCATCAGGGAAGGGATGCCCTGACATTGTTGATTAGCTATAGAACAATGACACTGTCTATCATGTTGTCTAAGTAGGATATCTTGTAAGCATTCCATGTTTTCACTTACAGGTTTTGATAGTTTAATGCAGCAAAAATTGAGTGATTTCAAATGGTGAGTAATGATTATTGTTTTAGTAGAAAACTGTATAATAGGCTACAGTTTCAAATCTAGATGGTCCAGAGACAACAGAGCAAAAAGGTGAAATTTCTCTCTGTGTATAGGTGAAAGCTATGAGCAGATATGGGTTCTGAAAAAAGAAAACATGACAGGACAGAGCCACAGAGATAATTTTCCATATGTGAAAACTCTGTCTTCTGCTTTAATAAGGAATTGATCTGTATATGTTGTGAGGAATTGTCTGAATCAAACAAATGAACTGTCTGAAAGAATTAGTGGAAATGATGAAAATACAGGAATGCCTTCTTGAAACTCAAATCAATAAACATAACAAGAAGAAAACTTATGTAATAATTCTAAATACTGAAATATAAACCAACAAATCTTCTAATCCTAAAAGGCAAAAGCAGAACAGCTCAATAATAAGGAAAAGAAATCTCTGCAGTTACACTTGGAAATTTTTAAACTTTGCTTTTGATAGAAGTGATACTAATGCTGTCCAGAAAAAAAGTGGGGTACAGCACTAAATAAAGAATTCTCATGAACAGATAACAAAAGGCCAGGAATTACTTAAAGAAATCTTCAACAACCATTGTGATCAGGAAAATTACAAATCAAAATGACCCTGATGCTTTCTCTTGTACCAATCAGAATAACTATGGTCAAAAATTCAAAGGACAGTACATGCTGGCAAGTATTTGTTAAAAGGGGAACATTCCTCCCATTGCTGGTCAGATTGTAAACTTGTAAAAAAAAAATGGACATCAATCTGGCAGTTTCTCAGAAAATTGGAAGGAGTTCTACCTGAAAACCCAGCTATTCCGCTCCTGGGTCATACTCAAAAGATGTTCCACCATACCAGAAACACATGTGTTCCACTATGTTCACAGCACCTTTAGTTCTAATAGCCAGAAACTGAAAGCAACCCAGATGTACCTCGACCAAGGAATGTAGTAAAAATTGTTCTATTACACAATGGAATACTATTCAGCTAATAAAAATAAAAAGAAGCATCATAAATTTTGCAGGCAAATGCATGGAACTATAAAATACCATTCTGAGTGAGGTAACCAAGTCCCCAAAGGGCATGCATAGTATGTACTCATTTATATGTGGATATTAGCAATATGATACAAGTTCCCCCCTACACTCCACAGTCCCTAAGAAGTGATGACAGTGTTTTACTGTTTGTTTAGGTTATTTGTCTGAAATCCTGTATTTCATTCCAACATATTGCCCTCTAACTTTGCTTCTGAGGAAAACATTAACCATAAAGTTGGGAGTGGCACTTATACCTCATTTAAAAATGTATTCTTAGGAAGAAATTTGTGTTCAAAAGGAATAGGGAAACTAGGATAAATAATACTAGCCTATACTCTCAACACTCAACTGGTAGAAATAGGAATGTCAGAAGTTTAATGCAAGAATAGTAAGTTTAAGGTCATTCAAGAAAACTCATGGAAACTCAAATGAGAATGAAAGAGAGACAGAGGAGAGTCTGGGAGAAGGAGAGGATAGAAAGGAAAAAAAGAAGAAAACTGAAGAAAGGAGAGGGGAAGAGGGCTTTCTCAGCTCATGGAAGAAAGCAACCAATATTCTTGGGATTTAATAGTTTGAATAGATTCAAAGTTATTAGATGACATCATTTCCTGCATGCTTACCTAACAAGATAATTCAGAGTAGAGCCAGAACAACTTGAAACTCTAGACAATTGTTCAGATCATTAGATTGCTGGTTGCTAGTTTCTTAAATCATCAGTTCAATGAGAGGAAGAAGTTCTATAGAACAATTAACCACACAAACATCAATTAAGTCAGCCATATGTATTTCAGAAGTCGCTAAAAGAAATGTCTATGAAGGTTATGGGAATTAATGTAGTTAGTCGTAATCTGTGGGAATAGCAGTGATAGCAACAGGCATCCTCGTCTAACTCCACCGAGATAGGACAATAATGGTGTATGTGTGAGGACTCCTCTATGGAGCTGCATCTGAACAATATTTTTTTTTTTTTGATTTTTTTTTTTTCTTAGAGGAAGGAGAATGGGTCAGAATCCTGTATGTGTTAAATAAAACTCTCAAGTATCAAAAATCTCATAAAAATATGCTTGTATAGCTTGATCTTCAATTTGGGCACGCCTAACAATAAGAACAGAGGTTGTCTATGAATCTGTTGAAAACCTTTCATCACCTTTCCTCATACTGGGCTGCTTTTTATAGCCTCAATGGGAGAGGATTACCTGATATTTCAGTAACGCTACATGCCAAGGCTCTTTTTTTTCCTATTGTTTTCTTTATTCATTATTTATTGGATAGTCTCTGTATTTACTCTTTAGATGTTATCTCCTTTAACCCAATCTCATTTCCCATCACCCTACCATTGCCTCCATGAAGGTGCTCCCTCTCCCTACCACGCCAGCACCCATAAACTGGGAAAATGAGCCCTCCCTGGACCAAAGGCTCTCCTCCCAATGATTGCAGAGAATGCCATCCTCTGCTGCATATGGACCTGGAGCCATGGGTCTCTCCATGCAAACTCTTTGGTTGGTGTTTTAGAACCTGGGAGCTGTGGTGGGTTTGGTTAGTTGATCATTTTGTTGCTCCCATGAGGTTTCAGACCCTTTAAGCTCCTTCAGTCCTTTCTCATTACTCCTTCATTGGGGTCCCCGTGTTCAGTCTGATGGTTAGCTGCCAGCATCCTCCTCTGTATCAGTATGGCTCTGGCAGAGCCTTTGAAGAGGCATCCATATCAGGTTCTTGCCTATAAGCACTACTTGGCATGAGTAATAGTGCTTTGGTTTAATGACTGCGTACAGGATGGATCCCCAGGTGAGGCAGTCTCTGGACAATCTTTTCTCCAATCCTGCTCCTCTCTTTGTCCCTTAATTTCCTCCCATGAGTATTTCATTATTCCTTCTAAGAAGAACTGAGGTATCTAAAGTCTGGACTCCCTTTCCTTTGAGCTTCATAAGTTCTGTTTTTTTTTTTTTTTTTTTTTGGTATTTTGAGCTCTTTGAGGTAGTATCTGCTTATCAGTGAGTACATACCATGAATGTTCTTTTGTTACTGGATTGGGTTACCTCACCCAGGATGATAATTTCTAGTTTCATCTATTTACCAAGAGTAGTACTCCATTGTGTAAATATACCACAATTTCTGTATCCATTCCTCTGTTGAAGGACATCTGAATTCTTTTCAGCCTCTGGCTATTATAAATAAGGTATATGTCCAGGAGTGGAATAGCTGGGTCCTCAGGTACTACTATGTCTAATTTTCTGAGGAACAGACAGACGGATTTCCAAGGTTTTTTTTTTTTTTTTTTTTTTTTTTTTTTTTTTTTTTTTATATTAATGTGAAGATTCTCCTTTTTTGAAGAGAAATGAAGGCAGAACGGTTGGGGACAGAGGTGAAAAACAAAGAAAAGAAGGGAAAACTTAGTTCAAAATGTAAAATAAAGAAACAAATAAATGAACTCATAAAACTGATAGGACCTGGAAATTTCAGACTCAGAGGCCAAAACTTCTAACCAAATTTCAAAGAGCAGGAAAGTATTGCAGGGTAGATATGCTGCTACAAAAAAAAATGTTTGAAGTATGGGCAGCATGCTTCTGATGAACCAACTCTTTTGCTTCGTTCATGCTAAGTTAGGTTTTAAGTCATTCATGCTATACTAGAAACTTCGTAATCTTACTAGATCAACAAGCCTCACTTGAGTAGAAACATTTCTTCAGGTTTTGTCGAATATTTTCATATTCATTTTATGTGGATCACTGTGAGTGATATAATGTGTGTGAAAATGTCTGTGAAGGCCAGAAAAGGTATCAAATCACTGGAGGTAGAGTTATAGGTTGTTTCGAGACACCTGATTTGAGTGCCTAGGACCAGTCGCAATTGGATCCTCAAGTACTCGGAAATACTGAGGCATAGCTCTCCAACTTCTTTGGAAACTTCCTTTATTTTCAGATACAGCCAAATTCTGAAATGAAAGTAGAGAAATCAAGTAGTTATTATTCCTGCTCACTGAACCTTCCCATATATCATCATCCCACCACAAACTGATTTGTTTAAAAAATTTATATAATTGTATGTATATTAATACCCACATTATAGATTTACACAGAATATTCACTTGGTGTTTTCAGCATTTTTTCTCCTTCCTAACCTTGTCCACATACTTTATATTCCATAACATGGCATTTTTATTCCTGTGCAAGTTTTTGGCAAACTGTCTTTCATTAGCACCTTTTCTATTTGCTTACCATGGATATAAGTTTCAGGTCATATAATTATTTCCTTTCATCTGTTTTGTAGAGGAAATGTGCACTTGTCACTATCAGGGGTTTTTATAGAGACTGTTTCTCAAACTAACAGTCTCCCTGAAAAGAGATTTAGTTGTTCAACAAATGATACTTCTGGGAGTTTAGAAAAGCAGATACAGAAAATTTATGATTGAAAGAAATTTAATAAATAAAAGATGTTAAAATATTGATAGGATGTTAAAGGTTTGTTGAAATTTTAATTATTTAATAATTAAAGTGAAGTAGAAGTTTTTGATTTCTTTGTAAACTCAGTTATGTCATATATTTTTCTGGGGCAGACCAGTGAAAGGGCATTGTGCTGTATCAGATACAGATGAAAGTATGTTTTTCAAAAGCAGGCATGTGGAAGAATGTTGAAGCAGACACTTGGGAGCACATGTGATGTTCTCTAAGATTAAAAATATGACTTCACAGAGAATTGGAAGGGCTTTCTCACTGGCTTATCCTTTCCTACTTTGCTACTCTTCACTGATCACATTTTTCGTATTGGTTCACATTGCTGATCTTCCCTTGCTATGGCTTGAGAGAGTACCTCACTAAAGAACTCATGATATTCTGGCAGCTTTTCTCTGCTTTCATGGACTTCGGATGACTGGAAGAGTCCCACAGTCACTTCTGGATGGACCTGCAGTTGCTGGTTTGTGAGTAGTGATTGCAAAATGGACTGGACTGAAGCTGCTGATTCCTGTTGGCATTTTGAGAGTACCTGGATTGCTGACAATAAAGATTGGGAGAGCCCCAAAGAACTACTTTTAAATAGGTCCAAAACCTCCATTTACTATTAATCTTTCTTTTCTATTACCTCTGGTTGGTGGTTGACTAGAAGGGAGGTTGGCCTGTTTAGGAATCCTTATTAATGTATATTTTGAAAAATCAAACCTATACAAAAATCTATTAAAAAACTGAAAAGTGGGACTCTGCATGAAGTGTAGACACTGTTTTTCCATTATTGGTCTTCTCAGATCTCAATTCTGCTCATTTACTTTTTATAGAGTCATTTAGCTTCTGCAGTTAATTAGCATAGTCGCAGACTCTTAGAGAAAGAGCCTGTTAGTTTCTGTAGTGAAAGAAATATTTAGTCACAAGTTTTAGTTCACATCAATTCCTCGTCCTTTTTTTTGTTTCTCTTTTTTTCTTGCATTTTAGATTTTTCACATTCGAGACACACTTCTGCCTCAAACATTAGTAGAAGTTTATGTGTCAGATTTGTTGGATTCTTGGGCCTTTTTTCTTGTCATGATTTAATACAGTCATGAAAACTGAAGCTTGCTTTCTTCTTTCTACTCATGTAATATTAATCTTTAGGCTATGTTGGACTCATACTTGATATTCATTTATTCCTACATTCTTTTTGGTTCTTCCTAAGGCTTGAATATCTGTGTTCTGTAAAAGTGATATAAAAACAGAATGACATTGAGTTACTGGTAGAAGTATTTGCTTTCAAACCTGACCACTTAAGTTTTACCTATAGTATTTAACATGGAAGTATGTAAACTCTCACTAGGCTTCCTTATTTCTATAGGTACAGTACAGCATGTATTTGTACAGAAAGACAGACAGATAGACAGACACACACACACACACACATACAGACAAACACATATTTTTCTCATACAAACACACACACACACAGATTAAATGCAAAAAGAGAAAAAGATTAGAAGCGCATTGCTCTTGTAATAATGTTTCTTTGCAAGAGTTTTAACATTAAAAAATAGTGAGTACTTTGTCTGATTCTCAAAATATGTTCAATAATTACCTATATAGTTAGAGTATAATATAGATATTAATCATGTAATCATATCATTATGCAATTATAAAATGTGATAATTGATAAAAAGAAACATTATAGAATATTTTATGAGAAAAAAATAGGAAGGTCTGATTTACTTTGGGGACATAATAACATTATTTTTAAAGCCTAAAAGAATCATGTACATGAGACTGCAAATTAACGTGGTAAGCAGATATAAGTATATTAAAAATAAATTTAAGGTTAGTAGGATATACATCATACACTTTAAGAATGAGATCATACTTCTTTTTATGATTTTTTCCTTTTTAATTGAACTTTATTTTAAAAAACAAAGATAAATGTACAGATTTTAAGCATTTTTGCATAACAGTATATGAATACATTTTTATCAGTACTTGATTTGTTTAAAGGTTTGATAGTATACATTAAAATTTTACTAGTTACAATGAGGATAAAGTACATGTAAAACAAGATGTAACCTGGAAATAGTCAAAAATTTCTTTGTGTGAAAATATTAAGCATAATGATTTTTCTTTTTCTTTTCTTTTCTTTTTTTTTTTTTGGCCTTTGTTTTGCTTGAACTTCATAGAGTCTGTAAGTGTTCAGAGGTTTCTGGGGTTAGTATCCAATTATCAGTGGCTGCATATTATGTCTGTTCTATTGTGACTGGGTTATCTCACTCTGGATGATATTCTCTAGATGCATTCATTTTCTTAAGAATTTCATAAAGTCATAGTTTCTGATTGTTGAGTAGTACTCCATTGTGTAAGTATACCATAATTTTTGTATTCAGTCATCTAGTGAAGGACATTTGGGTTCTTTCCAGCTTCTGACTATTATAAATAGGGCTGCTATGAACATTATGGTGCATGTGTTTATGTTGTATGTTGGAACGTTTCTGGGGTATATACGCAGAAGTGGAATAACTGGATCTTCAGGTAGTACAATGTCCAAATTCCCGAGGAACTGCCAGACTGATTTCCAGAGTGGTAGTACCAGTTTACAACCCTACCAACAATGGACAAGTGTTCCTATTTCTCCACATTCTCATTAGATGTCATTAGACCAGCATTAGATGTCATCTGAATTTTTGATCTTCACCATTCTGACTTGGGTAAGGTGGAATCTCATGGTTGTTTTAATTTGCATTTCCCTGATGGCTAAAGATGGTGAATGCTTTCTTAGATGCTTCTCCACCATTCCATATTTCTCATTTGAGAACTTTTTGTTTAGTTTTGTACCCCATTTTTTAATAGGGTTGTTTGATTCTCTGGTGTCTAACTTCTTGAGTTCTTTGTATACCTTGGATATTAGGCCTCTATCTGATGTGGGGTTGGTAAAGATCTTTTCCCAATCTGTTGGCTGCTGTTTTCTTTTCTTAACAGTGTCCTTAGCCTTAAAGAAACTTTGCAATCTCATATAGTTCTAGTTGTCAATATTTAACCTGAGAGCACAAGCCATTGGTGTTCTGTTCAGGAAATTTTCTCCTGTGCCTATGTGTTTTAAGGTTTTCCCTAAGTTCTCTTCTAATACTTTCAGTGTACCTGGTTTAATGTAGAGATCTTTGATCCACTTGCACTTGAGCTTTGTACAAGAAGAAAAGAAAGGGTCTATTTTCATTTTTATGCATGCTGATTGCCAGTAGGACCAACACAATTTGTTGAAGAGGCTGTCTTTTTTTCCATTGAAAGTTTACAGTTCCTTTGTCAAAAATCAAGTACCATATATGTGAGGGCTGATTTCTGGATCTTCTATTCTAGTCCATTTATCCACAAGCCTATCTCTGTACCAGTACCATGCAGTTTTTTGCACAATTGCCTTGTAATATAGCTTGATGTTAGGGATGGTGAGTCCCGTAGGTGTTTTCTTGTTCTTGAAGATGGATTTCACAATTCTAGGTCTTTTGTTATTGAGATGAAAATGTACATTGCTCTTTCCAACTATATGAAGAATTGGGATGGTATTCAGATGGGTATTGCATTGAATCTGTAGATTGCTTTTGGTAAGATGGACATATTTACAATGTTGATTTTTCCCATCCATGAGCATGAGAGATCTTTCCATTTTCTGAATTCTTCCTCGATTTTCTTCTTTAGAGAACTGAAGTTCTTGTTATACAGGTCCTTCACTTGCATAGTTAGAGTCACACCAAGGTATTTTCTATTGTTTGTGACTATATTGTGATGGGTATCTTTCCTAATTTCTGTCTCTGCATGTTTGTCCTTTGAATAGAGGAATGCTACTGATTTGTTTGAGTTAATTTTTTTCAGCCATTTTGCTGAACTTGTTTGTCATCTGTCAAAGTTCTCTGGTGGAATTTTTTTGGTCACTTACGTACACTGTCATATCATCTGCAAACAGTGATAGTTTTACTTCTTCCTTTCCAATTTGTATTCCTTTGATTTCCTTTTGTTGTCTAATTGTTCAGGACAGGACTTCCACTACTATGTTGAATAGGTAGGGAAAAAGTAGGCAGCCTTGTCTATTCCCTGATATTAATGGGATTTCTTCAAGTTTCTGACCCTTAAGTTTTATGTTGGTTATTGGTTTGCTGTATGTTGCTTTTATTATTTTTAGGTATGGGCCTGGGATTCCTGTTCTTTCCAAGACTTTTAAGATGAAGGGGTGTTAATTTCATCAAATGCTTTCTCAGCATCTAGTGAAATGACCCTGTGGTTTTTTTCTTTCAGTTTGTTTATGTACTGGATTATGTTGATAGATTTCCATACATTAAATCATCCCTGCACCACAGGTATGAACCCTACTTGATCCTGGTGAATGGTCATTTTGATGTATTCTTCGATTTGGCTTGCAAGGATTTTGTTGAGGATTTTTGCATCAATCTTCATAAGTGAGATTGGTCTGAAGTTCTCGTTCTTTGTAGGGTCTTTGTGTGGTTTAGGAATGAGGGTTATTGTGGCCTCGAAAAATGATTTAGGTAGTTTTTCATCTGACTCTATTTTCTAGAATAGTTTGGAGAGTATTAGTGTTATGTTGTCAATAAATGTCTGATAGAATTCTGAACTGAAGCCATCTGTACCTTATCTTTATTTGGTTGGGCAGCTCTTGATGACTGGTTCTATTTCTTTAGGTGTTTGTGATTATTTAAATGGTTTACCTGGTCCTGGTTTAACTTTCAGGTATCTGTTATCTGTGTAGGAATTCATCTATTTCTTCCAGATTTTCCAGCTTTGTGTAGTATAGGCTTTTGTAGTAGGATCTGATGATTTCTTGAATTTCCTCTCTTTCAGTTGTTATTTCTCCACTTTCCTTTCTAATTTTGTTGATTTGTATACTCTCCTTTGCCCTTTTAGTTAGTCTGGCTAAGGGTTTATCAATCTTGTTAATTTTCTCAAAGAACCAGCTATTGGGTTTGTTGATTCTTTGAATGGTTCTTTTTGTCTCTATTTGGTCAATTTCTGCTCTGCGTTTGATTATTTCTTGCTGTCTACTCCCCTTTGGTGTATCAGCTTCCTTTTGTTCTAGAGCTTTCAACTGGGCTGTCAAGTTGCAAGTGTATGCTCCCTCCAGATTCTTTTTGTAAGCACTCAGAGCTATGAGTTTTCCTCTCAGTGCTGCTTTTTTTGCATCCCATAGGTTTGGGTATGTTATGTTTTCATTTTCATTAAATTCTAGAAAATCCTTAATTTCTTTATTTCTTCTTTGACCATGCAATCATTTAATAGAGCATTGTTTAGAGCCCATGTGCATATGGGATTTTTGTTGTATTTGTTGTTATTAAAGATCAGCTATAGACCATGATGATCTAATAGGATGAATGGAAGTATTTCAGTCATCTTATATCTATTAAGGCTTGTTCTGAGACCAATTATATGGTCAAGTTTGAGAAGGTGCGTGAGATGCTGAGAAGAAGGTGTATTCTTTTGTTTTTTTATGAAATGTTCTGTAGATGTCTATTAATTCCAATAGGTTCTTAACCTCTACTAGTTTCACTGTGTCGTTGTTCAGTTTCTGTTTCCATGGTCTCTCCATTGATGAGAGTGGGGTGTTGAGGTCTCCCACTATTATTGTGTGGGGTGGAATGTATTTTTTTGAGCTTTAGTTTCTTTTATGAATATGGTCGATTTTGTGTTTGGAGCATATATGTTAAAGATTGAGAGTTCTTCCTGACATATTTTCCCTGTAATATGTAAAAAGTGTCCCTCATTTTCTTTTTTTGATAATTTTTGGTTAAAAATCTACTTTATTCGATATTAAAATGGGCACTCCAGCTTGTTTCTTGGGGCTGTTTGCTTGGAAGGTTTCTTTCCCAACCTTTTACACTGAGAAAATGTCTGTCTTCATCTCTTAGATGAGTTTCCTGTATGCAGCAAAATGCTAAATTTTGTTTATGTATCCAATCTGATAGCCTATTTCTTTTTATTGGGGAATTGAGTCCATTTATGTTAACTGATATTAAAAAGTAGTGGTTGCTGTTTCCTGCTATTTTTGCTTGTAGAGGTAGAATTTTGCCTGTGTATCTTTCTTCTTTTGGTTTTCTTGCTTAGGTATTTTCTTGTTTTTACTAGGATGTAGTTTCCTTCCTTGTATTGGGATTTCCACCTATAGTTCCTTGTAGATTTGGGTTTGTGGTCAGATATTGGGTCAATTTAGATTTGTTCTGGAATATCTTGGTCTCTCTGTCTGGTAATTGAGAGTTTTGCTGGGTATAGCTGCTTAGGCTGACACTTGTGTTCGCTTCTGCTCTGCATGGTGTTTGTTCAGCATCTTCTAGCTTTCATAGTCTCTGTTGAGAAGTTGGGTGTGATTCTGATTGGTTTGCCTTTATATGTTACATGACCTTGTTCCCTTACTGCTTTTAGTATTCTTTCTTTGTTTTGGGCACTTGTCTTTTTGACTATTATTTGTTGGGAGGAATTTCTTTTCTGGTCCACACCATTTGGAGTTCTGTAGTATTCTTTTATGCCTATGGTCATCTCATTCTTAAGGGTAGGAAAGTTTTCTTCTACAATTTTATTGAAGATATTTACTGTGCCTCTTAGTTGATATTCTTCATCCTCTTCTATTCCTATTATCCTTAGGTTTGGTTTTCTCATTTTGTCCTGGATCTTCTTTGATATTTTGGCTTAGGAGCTTATTGGCTTTTGCACTTCTCTGACTGTTTTGCCTGTTTCCCATGTTGCCCTCAACCATGAGATTCTCTCTTCCATCTTTTGTAGTCTGTTGGAGATGCTTACATCTGTGTCTACTGATTTCTTTTTTAGGTTTTCTACCTCCACGGTTGTCTCTTTTTGTGTGTGTGTTTTTTTTTAATTGTTTCATTTCCATTTTAAATTCTGCCTTCAATTCCAACAACTCTTTGGTTCTGTTTTCTTCTACTTCTTTGATTTCTTTAAGTGTTTTTCGTGTTTCCTTTTTAAAAGCTTCTGTTTCTTTATGCTTTTCCTCCTATTCTTGTTTAAGAATCTCTATCATCATCTTGAGGTATGATTTTTATTCTGAGTCTTCTTTGTCTGGAGTGTTTCACATTCCACTGTTTGCTGTGATGGGAGAGCTGGGTTCTGGTGTTGTCAGGTTGTCTTTGTTTCCACTGGGCAATTTCCATTGATTTCCTCTTGCCATCTTGTTTTCTGTGATTATACATGGTTTTGTTTTCAGTGATTGGTTCCCATCTCTCCTGTGTACCTGGCCTGTGTCCCTAGATCTCTCCTGTTCCTGGTGGCAAATAGACTGAGCATTTGGTCTGCAAGCATAGGCATTCCGGCTGGAAACTGATTTTCTATAGCAGTGTTCCTGTTGCCCTGAACCAATGGCAGGGTGCTTTCTGTGCGCTTGCTCCAGCCCTCTGAGCTCAGACTACTCGAAGCACATTCTCACCGGGCCTGCATCCCTGGATCTCCACTGTTCCCAGTGGCAAATGGCCTGAGTGTTTGTAGATATCACCCTCCCATTTTTGTAACATGCACAAGCATTAGAGTAACTGATCAAATAGTGTTGCTCATCTCAGAATTGTCTATCTTTTTTCTACCTATCAGCTGAAATGTGGATGCTCCATTGTCCCTGAAGTGCGTGTGGACTTAATTCTATGTCCACATAGAAACACAGCAGCTCTGTGAAGTAATCACATGATAAGAAGGTGCTGCATATTGTCAGCTGGGCAGTAAACTTCAAGAACTTCCAAAATAAAGACAGCAGCAGTGGTAGAGCAGCTAGAAGGGGAACTCTGTTGTCAGACTAGAGGCCCAGTGAAACCACATAGAACAACACACAGTAGTGCCAGCAGCTGTAATTCTCTGCTTTTAGTTTTGTGTGTTTGTTTGTTTTTCTGTTTGGTTTGGTTGTTGTTATTGTTGCTGTTCCCATTGCTTTTAAAAAATTAGTATCCACAATACCTGGTTACTTAGTAAAATCACAATAACTACTTATTCTAATCCTTTAAATCATGTTTTTATATATTTACCAAATTTTATGTATTGTTCTGAGTGACCTTTTATAGAAGCTACTTGATGCAGGTTTTTTTTTTTTTTTTACAATTTTTTTTTTTTTTTTGGTGAGCAAGATCATATAGTACAATGGGAGCATAACAGTCTTTGTGCCATACATGATAGGCCAAGGTTAATTAGAATTACATAATGTAAAAGCATTGACTCATAATTCAGATTTACTTTGTCAGAAGACAAAAATCACAGCAAATTAGTTTTAAATAAATATGTAACACATTTCCAAAGTCATATCTTATGGGTCTTGACATGATTACTAATTTTGAAACTTGGTATCAAAATGCTAAAATTCAAAAATACCATGAGAAATTTGTAAAAACTTCCAAATTTTGTTTTGTGATTCCAGCAATATACTAGAGAAATTTTTCTTTTTTATATTTTATATTTTTATATTTGATAACTTCTGTAGAGAGAGATTTAATTATTGACTAATACAGACATGTTAAAAGAAAAAAAAAAGAAAAAATGCCATAACTAAGAAGAAACTTAGTACATACATTTCCCTGGGCTGTGACATGAGCTGAAGATGTCACTGTGTCCTCCCTGCAGAGTGCAGCAGTACATACTATTGCCCCTCAATGAACTCTAACTTACACATTGTAATGATTTAACACACATGTGTATAGCTTCCGTTATAAAAATGCCACATTGTTTGATCAATGTCAGAGGCAAGGCTATGTGAAGATAGCTCTGCCTGTAATGTGTCTGTGTTACACCAGCATTATAGAGGTCTATACTGGGTGTTTTTATACTACCTGTGTTTATCCAGATACTCAGGTGTACACTGTCCCATCCTGGCAGTAGATAAACAGGACAAGTCTACTTTATCCACCTTTATGGGCTTCCTTCCTCATTTTTTTTCTCTAGCATTGCAAACACCACCCATCATCCAGTTTTTATACTTGTCTCTTCCCTTCCTTCTCTATCCTTTATATGTTCACCATTCATAATCTATGTTTTATTTATAGATGAAGAATTAACATGGGAATTGTGTTTAAAAATAAGATGGGAGGAAAATTTTGGTGTTCTATTTAAATTTCTTTCATTACACAGAGTGGTGCTGAGATAAAACATACATAGACAGCTTTTATGGAAAGATCTGGTGATAAACATCTCAGTCTTTCAATTTATTGTATTCATGGGCAATGACAATTGATGAGAGACTTTTGTTCAACTGAAATCTGTCACTCTAACTATAGACTAGCTAGTTAAATTGACTCAAGTATAACTCTAACACTTATAGAAAGTTTACCTGACCAAATTATTTTGTTTCTTATTGTGTTATATTCCCTAAAACAGCATTTTTCCATGTTCATAATAGAAACATCAGTCATTGTGATTGATGCAAAAATGGGACTCTTGATGATTTTTTATTGGTTTCATTAAAAATAATGACATATTTACCTCCACTGAAAAGCTTGGTTAATACTTAGTAATAGTCATTGTAAAGAATAACCAACATTTGATTTTACTGAAAGTGAATATAATAAAGTAGAGTTCCTGATTTAAAAATCCCTTAAGGGGGAGGAGCCTTTGGTCTTGTGAAGGCTTATTTTCCCAGTATAGGGGAGTGCCAGGGTGTTGAGCTGGGAGTGGGTGAGTCGGAGTGGGAATATATGCACAGAGGATGGAGGGGAGGAAGAGGGAATGGAAAGGGAGAAAGGGGGTAACATTTGAAATGTAAATACATAAGATATCCAATAAAAAATAAGAATATCCTTTAATACTTGCCTCTGGACATTTCATAATGCCATTATTTTTTTTCTAGGTAATTCAGAGTACAGAAATCCTGGCAATGTTTTTCTCAACTACAAATATATAAAAAACAGTCAAATGACCAGGTGGAAAAATTGAAATCAGTGAATTTTAGAGTTATTGTTTATCTAGCATGAAGCTGCTACTGTTATAATAACTTAAACGATTGAAGAAAACTTATTTCAATAAATTCAGGCTTTTCTAGTTTTATATAAGGCCAACCCTGTAGCATGCATGTATCTGACTCAAAGCCATTAGACCACAGCCCAATAATAAAGGAATTGATTCCATATTACCCTGAACTTTCTTGCAACTCTGGACAAGCAAGATAGCTCCTCAAGCTCAATGTAACATCTACAGAATGGTACTAGAACCAAACGAATAAGACATTCTTGCCAATATAATAACTCAGCAAATATAATGTAGTTCTTATTGTTTTTCTATTACACTGTAACATTTTAAAATAAAGCTATATCATTTTTTTTTCACTCAATAGACACCAACAGTCTTCAAACATGGGCTTGAGTATTTACTAACATTTTGTATAAAAAGTATGTCAGAGAATAAAAACATAGTTTAATTTGTAAACTGTTCATAAGCATAAAGCTTTCAATTTGATCCCCAGCTACTAAGTACAAAGGCCTACTGTTAATTCTAGTGCTGTGTACATTAACAGTTAGAAATCCTGGTTTTCACAAGCCAGAAGGCTAGTCTAGCCTAATTATTGAGCCCTGTGTCCCAGTGAAAGCCTCTGTCTGAAAAAAAAAAAAAAAAAAAAAAAAAAAAAACACTGAAACTAATAGAACAGACAGCTTAGAACACATAGACACAGGGAAACATTTCCTGAACAGAACACCAATAGTTTAAACTCTAAGATCAAGAACTGAGAAATAGGTGCTCATAAAATTTCATAGCTTCTGTATGGCAAAGAATATTAACAAAAGGACAAAATGGCAACCAACAGATTGGGGAAAAATCTTTACCAATCCTATATCTGATAGAGGGCTAGTATCCAATATACACAAAAAACTATGGAAGTTAGACTCCAGAGAATCAAGTAATCCTATTAAATAATGGGCTACAGAGCTAAATAAAAAATTTTCAACTGAGGAATATTGAATGGCTGAGAAGTACCTAAAGAAGTGTTCAACATTTCTAATCATCAGAAAAATGCAAATCAAAACAACCCTGACATTCCAGCTCATACCAGTCAGATTAGCTAAGATAAAAAACTCAGGTGACAGCAGGTGCTATCAAAAATGTGGAGAAAAAGGAACACTTCTTTGCTGTTGGTGGAATTGTAAACTGGTACAAAAACTTTGGAAATCAGTCTGGTGGTTTCTCAGAAAAGTGGACATAGTACTATCTGAGGACCCAGCTATACTACTCCTGGACATATATCCAAAAGAAGCTCCAATATCTAACAAGGACACATGCTCCACAATGTTCATAGCAGCTTTATTTATAATAGCCAGAAGCTGGAAAGAACCCTGATGTCCTTCAACAGAGGAATGCATACAGAAACTGTAGTATATTTACAAAATGGAGTACTACTCAGCTATTAAAAATAATGACTTCATGAAATTCCTAGGCAAATAAATGGAACTTGAAGCTATCATCCTGAGTGAGGTAACCCAGTTACAAAAGAACTCTCATGGTATGTACTCATTGATAAACAGATACTAGCCCAAAAAGCTCAGAATACCCAAAAAACAAGTTCATAAAACTTATTAAGCTCAAAAAAAAATGGAGGACAGAGTGTAGATGCCTCATTCCTTCTTAGAAGGAAGAACAAACCACTCATAGGAGAAAATTAAGGGACCAATAAAGGAGCAGGTTTGGGGAAAATGATTATTCAGTGACTCCATCACCTGGGGATTCATCCCACATGCAGCCACTAAACCCATGCATTATTGCTCATGCCAAGTAGTGCTTACTGGCAAGAACTTAATATGACTGCCTCATTAGAAGCTCTCCCAGAGTCATACTAATGCAGAAGAGGATTCTTGCAGCCCACCATCAGACTGAACATGGGGACCCCAATGAAGAAGCTACAGAAAGGACAGAAATAGTTTAAAAGCTCTGAAACCCCATGGGAACAACAAAATGATCAACTAACCAAACCTACCTCAGCTCTCAGGTTCTAAAACACCAACCAATGTCTTAGCATAGAGAGCCCCATGGCCCCAGGTACATATCCAACAGAAGATAGCATTTCATGGAATTAATGGGAGGGGAGGCCTTTAGTCCAGCAAAGGCTCATTTTCCCAGTGTAAGGAACAATAAGGTGCTGATGTGGGAGAGGCTAGTTTGGAGAGGGAGCACCTTCATGGAGGCAATGGTATTGGGAAGGGGCATGGGATTTGGTGAATGAAATAACATTTGATATGTAAATACAGAGAATATCCAATTTAAAAAAAATGATTCTCAATTTCTGAGGATCAATTCCAATGTAGTTGACCTGTGGAACACACACACACACACACACACACACACACACACACACACACACACACACACACACATGCAACTTCGTTTACTAATAACCTCTTTTATGGTTTTTATGGTTAAGATAAAGCCCCATGACCAAAAGCAGAGTTGGGAATTTAGAGTTTATTTCATCTTACACTTCCACACATAGCCAATCTCTGAGGGGACTCAGCAGAAACTCAGGCAGGGCAGGATGGTAGAAGCAGAACCCCACAGAGAAGCCATGAATGTGTCTGGCTTACTGATTTTCTTGTCATAGAGTCCTCAGCCTGCCTCCAAAATGTTCAGAGTCACCATATTAGGGGTGGAATCATCAGCAGTGTCTGTGCCATTTCACATCAATGAAAATGCATAGGATGACCCACAGGCCAAACTCGTGGAGACATTTTTCCCATTAAGTTTCCTTCTTATTATGATTATAATTTTTGTCAAGTTGACATAAAACTAGTCAGTACCTGATACTCACAATGACATTCTCAATATTTTAAGAAGCTTCAGAAAAAAATAAAATGAAATTAGGTCCAAATATAATAAGACTTATAAACTATTATTTATTTAATGAGAATATAAACTACCTCACCTAGAATTTATTTTTAAAGTACACCATTTTGAGTTTGTTTCATCAAGTGAAATAGACATATGATAACTTTTCAAAAGTTGTTTGAATAATTTTTTTAATTTGTAGAATGGATAGATACAATCTAGCATTCAAATGATAAGAAACCAACATGTATTTATTATAAATTTAAATAGTTTAA
This sequence comes from Micromys minutus, assembly GCF_963924665.1. Taxonomy (NCBI): domain Eukaryota; kingdom Metazoa; phylum Chordata; class Mammalia; order Rodentia; family Muridae; genus Micromys; species Micromys minutus. The sequence goes on from NC_137953.1 coordinate 53,362,801, forward strand.
AGTTTATAGTTTTCTGATAATATTGGTAAGAAAAATTTTAAAATAACAACAATGGATGTCTCCTGAACATTCAAACACATTATGAGCTTCATCAATGTCAAAAAAAATCATTTTTTTTCTTTCATGCCCTGACTTCTGGAATGACAAATCTGTGTCCAAATTATATTCTAATAAACACCTAGGATATATGCTTTGGCTCATTCCCTAATTAGCTCATAACCTATTTAACCCATTCAAACAATTCTATATCTACCAATTGGTTAGTAATGCTCCTCCATTTCAGCCTGCTTCTTCGTATGCATAGTCTTCAATGACTCCTCTGCTTCTCTCTCAGTATGTTGCTCCATCTCCCTCCACGGCTCTCCCTACACCTCCTTTTATTTTACCACTATTTTCTAGAATCCTTTCTCTTCCTGCCAGTGACGCACCTCCTTTTCCCCACCTCTGCTCATTGGCCAACAGCCTGTTTATTGACACATGATGCTTATAAGAGATTCTCTTTATGATCAGATTTGAAGAACACAAAAAAATCCGACAAAGGATTTTGCCAAAACTATCACATATGCTGTGAGGCAAGATTTCTAGACTTAGTCACCATTAAGGCTGCAGATATGCCTCCTTTATCAGTGAAATTTCCACTCATATTTTATCAACCTAACTGCTCTTTATGTGAACATATGACCTGGCCACCATGCAATCAAAAAATTCCCAGTAAACACGGATGAAATATTTTCAAATTTTTTGTTTTGAATTTGATAAAGTGACTATTCATAGAAAAATATAAATCTCTGTGGTTACCAAGAATTAGAGGAAATTCTTCTTCTAATTCTGTGTTAGTGAAGCTATTCTTCAGAAAAGTGGTTGCTAGCTTAAACCCCCAACTTATGATCATAATTAGGGTGAATTGAGTGACCACTTTCTCTTTGGAAAGTTGGAAATAATTTAGAGAAGATAAAATATTTCAGTCAGAATTGCAAACATGCAGGGTAGGCATCTAAAACAAGACATGTAGGCCATCATAAAATAGCTCATTCAGTTAAAACCATGCTGCATAGTTACAAGGACACTGAGTTTGGACTTCCACTCTTCAGCAAAGGAAGATCTAGTTATGGATACACATGTCAGTGACTCCAGCACTAGTATCTGATAGAGAAATATCCACAGACTTCATTGGCTTCCCTGGCCTTGTCAAATCAATGAGTTCAGGGTTTGGTGAGAAACTGTCAAAAATAAAAATTTAGAAAGTAGTAGAAGAAGATGCTAAAATTCTATCACCCATCTCTGGATACATGTAAAATTATGGACCATATGCACATTTTTACACACAAACACACCCATACACTAATCTCTCTGTCTGTCTGTTTCTCTCTGTCTCTCTGTCTCCCTCTGTCTCTGCCTGTCTCTAATACACACACAAATGAACAGACACACACACATTTACACTGCTGATAGAGTACAATGTCTCTGTTTTTTACAGCATGCTTGATTGTTCATGCAGTATGTCCTATGTACTCAGATTAACAGCACTAGAATTACTATGTGTTTCCTTCATCTTTGAACAGCATTTTGTTCATAATTGAACCTGCAATTAGTATTTCTATAACATGCATTCCACAAGAATTACTTTTACATACCCAAATACTGTTATGGAAGCATCATATTTTCTTTGAAGGCCACTTGGCTACAAAGTATTAATTTATTCTTATTGTCTTGCAACATAATATTTAGCTCCTACAACATATCACTTTATTGTTTTATTAATGTATCTCAGTTTTGTTTGGGACAAAAATTGTGCCATTTCCCACAAGCCATTGGCCTCTCAGCCAGGTGTCTTCTTTTCAGTTCAGGTCCACACAAAGAAGCAGTTCTATCAGAAATATTTGAGCTGTTTAGGAATACATACATAGAGTGTATCTGAATTTCTCCACTCTCTGGATGTCCTTTTGATTTGTTTGCATGTCTTTGGTTGTGTTGTTTTCTTGTACCAAGCTGAGATTAGGGTGACAGTGACATGTGCTGGATGTTAACAAGGATCAACTCAGTGATGTTTCCAAGTAAGTGTTAAATTGGTAGATGCATAAGACAGTGCCTAGTTACTTGGATTTATCTCCCAGCCAACATGTTTTGTATGCTACCATGGAATTATGATATCACATCATAAAAAAATTGTGATGGCTTGATTACACAATACTTAGTGAAAATAGAAAACCTCACAGAAGTTCAGTGAATCTTGCAAGGAATAGAACTGAGAACAAAATAAAGAACAGTTTGTCTACCACATAATTTTTTTTTTTTACAAGATCTCCTCTGTCAGGAACACTGGATGCCTCTGAATATCTGAAGAAAATAGAAAATATTATTAAATCCTAATCTACTTGCTAGTTCCTAATTATAGGCCTTTATCTTTCAAGTCTTATACACTAAGTTTACATACTTCTTATGAAATAAACACAGGGCATGGAAAGTAAAAATTCAACTTGAAAATGTTATTTTAAGTTGTATTTACTTTTAAAATAGTGGAGTAAAAGAGTAAAATTGACCCCATATATCAGAAGCCAATCCAGAAAAAAATCTGTAATTCATTTATTTTAAAAGATCTAGAGATTTAGTTCTGTGATATAGAGGTATATTAGAACCTTACTTAATACACAGCAAAAAAAAAAAAATGCTTCTGCAAAACATTAACTACACTTAAAATATCTGAAAAGCAACATTTTGGATAATTATCAATCAAAGTCAAAACCAAATTAGCTGGTGACATATAATAAAAATAATGGCCAAGGGTTGGTATGTATTTTATCATGTGTATAGAAGATAACACTTTTATCTAATAAATGGTTGTATTTGAGGAAATGTCATAATGAGATGCTTTAATACAGTAAAGATCATTGAACTTAGACTAAGATGATAAGAACTCAGTTCTATTGCTGCACAATGAAGTAAGCTGCCATGTGCTGTGTAAGTGTTTTCTTTTGTATTATTCTTATCTACAAACAAATACAGAGACTGGTGCTTTGTAAAGACATTGTTCATGTAAAATTAGAACATATGCATTATTGTTTTGATTCTAAAAGAATGGTTTTCTTTCTGATTCTGTGACCCTTTAATACAATTCCTCACGTTGCGGTGATGCCTCACCATACCATTGGGAATTTTGTTTGTACTTCCTAACTGCAACTCTGATACTCTTATGAATCATAATGTAAATATATGTGTTCTCCAATAATCTAAGACGATCCTGTGGAAGAGTTTCTCGAGACCCGATGGTGTCACCAATCACAATGAACACCTGACATAGAATAATAAAGGCAAATATGAATGTAGAGTTTTTGTTTTGAAAAATAATAGTAAGTAGAGACAAGGGTTTTCAAGATTGCAAGGTATCCCCTGCTCTCTTTCTGTTCAAACAGGAAACCAATCATCTTCCAATAATTGTCTTAGATCATTAGGGTATAATTGCAAACTCTTATATGCTGATTTTTAAAAAAGAGACATGTATTTCTTCATGCCCAGAAAATTATGAAGTCTAAGACCAAGGCTCTGAAAAATGTGTCAACTAATTAGAACCAACTTCTTTCTTCAAAGCTTATTATCTTCTTATTGTCATTTTTAATGAAGAAGAGATATAGAGTCTGTCTGAATGTCCTCAATAAAGGCACTGGCATCCAAATCCCCCTTTACCAACATGGGTTTTCTAGCTTTAATTGAAAATTTAATTATTTTTTAATTCTGAGATTATAATCTAATTGTATAATTTCTCACTTCTCTTCACTCTCTCCAAACCAGCCCATATATATATTCCTTATTCTTTCAAATTCAAAGCTTCTATTTTTCATGAATTGTTGTTTCACATATAAAAGTAGGTGTATATACACATACACAAGAGATTTATAAATAAAACCTGTTCAATTCACATGATGTTACTTAAATGTAGAAATTTTAGAGCAGACTACCAAGTACTGAATAACCAGTCAATATGTTATTTGTGGTGAAGGCTATTTTGCCCAGTTTTAGAATTCCCTCATTGCCTCAAGTTCTTTGTATAGGGTTGAAAAAACATAAGATTTTGTTTGAGATGGCTTGTTTTTTACCGAATGGGCTTTTTAAAATAAAATTTATGTATCAATATGCATTTACATTTATTCAGCTCACATGTGAAGGTCAAAGACAGCTCTTTGGACTCAGTCCTCTAGGTCTAAGGAATCAAACTTTGACCCAAACTCATGATCAATTTTTGAAGACCATATACCTACCTGTATTTATCAAACTTGGATGTTCACATACTGTGAACTGTCCAGATTACTTGATACAAAGTTTAAGTTCTCAGCAAAATGATTACCAGTGTTAATATTGAACATTGTACCCAAATGTTCTATATCTAAGCTCTCTAGCATCTTCAGAATACTTAAAAATTAAACAATATGAAAATGCAAACATTTTTATTTCTTTTATTTAATGCATATATACATGAAAATATACATATATATATATATAGTTATAATTTCCATCTATATAATGTTATTTTGTGGAAGAATATTGGGGAGTTTGCAGAGAATAATGAGAAGAGATAAATGTAATGAAATTACAAATCAAAAATACAAAAAGTAAAAAATAGAAAAATAATTGAAAGATGAAAATTGCTACAAGATTTTATTTTTAGTGGACCAGTAGTATATTACTATACCTAAACACACCACAGCAATATACTCTTGAAGAATTTCTGTCATGGATGAGTAATGCAGAAAATACATTTTAACCAAATATATTTCCACTCAGTGAATTTCTCTTTTGTAAGATCTAAAGATTTATGCACATCGAGAACAACAAGAAAAAAATCAGTAAGTTACATAAAGGGAAGCTCAGAGACTGCTTATGAATTGCAAATGAAATATTCATTGGAAATAAATTGAACAGCAAATACAATGTTAAAAGTATCAAAAGTACTGGCTGAATGACAGTAAGGAGGATCAAAAATTCTTTAGTCTCTATATTTCCTAAATAAATAAATATGGCTAAGATTTGGTTTTAACGTGTTTATAGAATATAATGACTTTGGAAGGTTTCACTCAGTTAATACTTTTAGATTGATATCTTCAAGCACAAGTTTTCTTTATCATTTTTTTTTTCTGAAGTTACATAAAGTACATTTATTTAAAACATGATTCCATACCAAACACAATGCACTGGAAATTAAATAACATTTGTTTTTATTTCAAAAACATATGATTCTAAGTTAATATGTGTTAATAAATATTAATATACTTGACAGAAATTAGGCTGTATTCTTTTATATTTATATTAGATCACAGCAAATAGATTTCAAATGAAAGTGATTTTTTTAAAAAAAATATTTTTAACTAAATGAGAAATCTATTTTGTTCTTTCTTCTATTTATCTTTAATTCTTTTTATACAATATATTTTGATTATGGTTTTCTCCTACCACTCCTTCAATATCCACTCCACTCCAAATTATAACAAATAGTTTAAAAGTTAGTAAGAACATTTCATAACTCCTAATTAAAAAAAATGAAGCAACTTGAATTGATTGTTTGAAGAATTAGAAGACAAATGTTTTTAGATCTCAACCTAGTCTAACTTTATAGTTTCAATAAGTCAAATTTAAGTAAAAATATATTGACTGAATTACTTTTGCCATTATACAAGTCAAGGGGCCTAAAATACAACCAATAATCTAATTATTAAATTCATTTTTCTTGGGAAGATTTTTCAATAGAACTCAGAATAAAACACTTGGTGATTCATCATATAATGACTTTATCAGAGGTAGGTCAAGGCTTGTTAATCACAGGAGAATATACCTTGAGTCTCTGAGGCAAGTGATAGAAGTCAAATCTTGAAGACTTGGCAGATGTCAGAAAAGTGAGAGAATCAGGGTTAGGAACAAGGATGAGAGCTTGGAGAACTCGTATTAAAATTATGGCCAACAGTTCACAGCAACCTTGTCTTTGCCATTGATAAAGATCTGAACCAATGCACTTTATGGTCATCCTTGTAAATTTCCAACTACAGAAGATGGCTTTGTCAATTCTTTAGCAGGCAAAGCTAATGTGACATTTCACTAATTTTTAATGAGTTGTTACAGTCATTTTCTCCACACTTTCCATACAGAAAACTTCAGATATATAGCTCTGCAGTGTTTACAATAGTATGCCACCACTACTAATAACCAAATTCATACTGAGCACAGGGCCGTTCCATTATGAGGATGTACACTTGTGAGATTAACAAACAAGCCGGGATACAGGCAAGTATAAACTAAGTGACTGCTGGTAAAAAAATGGAAGCCTGTCATCATGAGTTTTCATATGGATTTAAAGAAGTGTGAATTTCAACTTCCCTAGTTTGTAAATACAATTTATATATTTTCCAACTTTTTTGAGCATTTTCCAGTTTAGAATTTCCATGAGAATATAGTGTGTCTTCATGTAATCAGAAGTACATTCAGTAGCTACAGCTCTGTGTTGCAATAAGCAACATCTCTCAGCTGTTGATGAATGCCAAGACTCAATCTCAAGATATGGGAGATGATTAACCTACTTCTTTGTACTTAGAAATTTTATTTGTTTCATGGTCATCTAGCAATAAATGTACAAAACACAAGTACCAAGAATAATTTTGAACAATGGGGTTTTAAACATGTCGTTAAGGTTTTGAGTTTATTTTGTAACTGCTTAATTATTTGAGATTTACATATTTGATAATCATTGAATGAGATCATCTGAAATTTAAATAATTTTCCATGTTTATTATTAAAATTTAATCTCTTTTCCCAAGGGATCTTTGCAGAAAAGAGAATAAAATGATTCTTAAAGAGTTAAAGGCACACTTACTCTCTTGTTCTCTCTTGTTCTTGCCTTCCTGTACCCACTCCTTTTCCATTCCCTTCTCCCCTCCTCACATGGACCGCCTCTAGTCCTCTTCTCTCTCTTTCTCTCTTTGCCACTACTGCCCTCTTAATTCTCTTACCAATACCCTGAATAAACTGTATTCTATATTATCAATAAAAGAATTGAAGGCAGAAAATAATTTTAAAGGAAAAATAATTTCTATATAAAAGTGTTGATAAACATATGAACTCACAATAGTTCGACAGCCTGCACAAAACCAATGAAAGTTCCAGCTAGGCAAAATCTTGGCAGAAAGTGCATACTGACTTATGAAATCCCACAATTAGCTGAGATCTATTAGAATTTGCTTGTTGTTGGTAAAGGGAAATTTTATTGTTGTTGTTGTTTTTAATGATGGGACAGTGATAGGCTAAGCAAATGTTATAATAGGCTATAATCTTGTTATATGGGCTAGATGGACAATACAAACTGGTCCTAGTGAGAAAGAAGGAAAAAAGATGCAATCTCAAGATGTTATGGGAAGAGAGAGGGTGGGTGAGAGGGTGGTAACTTAGGGAGGGCGGTGAGGAGCGTCCATATGTTGAAAACACATTGTATGAAGTTTCCAAAGGATTAATGAAAATAATTCTAAACTAAAATTTTAAAATGAAACGTAACATTTTAATGTTAGGCCAGTAATATGTAAATACTCAAATTATATTGAAATGAACACTGACCACTTCAAAGACTTCTGAAGCAATTAATGGAATTCAACTGATAAAATTTTGTGCTAAGGAACCTGAAGAGAGCCACTATGGCTCTAGCAACTCTGAGACTGTGATGGCCCTTTGTCACCTCATGTATCCTTCCTGCTCTTCATGCAAGTCTTTGTTTACCAACATTTTTAGCATCTGTTTATCCCTAATGAACCATTTAATCTTTGGCCTCATATTCAATAGTATTTTTTTAAATGTACATTGCTTTAGAAATGGCTAGAACATCATTCTTCACAGACATTAGATGAGAAAGTTCCACAGAAAAGTATTACTACTACTATTATTAAGACTAACATTTGTGTAATACTGTTAAATGTCAGGCTCTATGTTAACTGCTGCGATGTGCAATTGCTCTTGTCCACCATTCTAAAACTAAACGAAATGGTATTTATTATTATCCCTATGTCACAATGATTTTACATACACACTCACACACACAAACACACACACACACACACATCTACCTTTTAATTTTTATTTAATTTATTTTAAGAGCACAGGTTTTGAGTTTTAGTTCAGGTATCTTATGACTCATGTAACCAGTCATAGCAAAATACAGTTTGGCATGTTAGTGTTAGACATTTCTGACACCACATGTATATGTATTTATTCATCTCTAAATGTATATGTGTGCATGCATGATTTTGTTCACTATGTACAAAAATGAGACTATAGAGCCTAAAAGAAAGCATAACATCTAGAGTCACACGTGGATGTGAGCTGCCATGTGATTGCTAAGAACAGAAAGCATTGTTACACACAGACCAACCTCTCTAGTTCCACCATACAAATATTTTTAGTTAAAAAGAAAGAGGATGTAATTTTCACAGTTTTATATCTTCCCTTTTTCTTTAACTATTTCCTATCTCTAAACTCTTGGTTTATTTCTGATTTTACACTGACATAAAAGGTATAAATATTCAATGGAATATTTAATTTTTTTTTGTTTTTTGTTTTTTTTAAACAACTTTATTTTACAAAACAAAGATAAATGTACAGATTTTAAATATTTTTTGCTTAAAATTATACAATTTTGTCAGTACTTTTTTCAGATTTTAACATAATTTTTACATAAAACTATATGAATATATTTTTAGTCAGTACTTGATTTTTTTCAAGGTTTGATAGTATGCTTTGAAAACTTAATAGGTACAATGAGCATAAAGTAAAGGTAAAACAAAATGTAACATGGAAATAGTTAAAGTTTTCTTGTTTTGTAAATATTTGTTTTGTTTTGTTTTGTTTTCTTTATTTCTTGGACTTCATACAGTCCGTGAGTTGTTTCTGGGGGAGTGCAAGCCTCTGGGGTTAGCATCCCACTATCAGTGACTGCATATTATGTCTGTTCTATCGTGACTGGGTTATCTCACTCAGGATGATATTCTCTAAATGCAGCCATTTTCTTAAGAATTTGGTTAAGTCATTGTTTCTGGTGGCTGAGTAGTATTCCATTGTGTATATGTACCACAATTTTTGTATCCATTCATCTTCTGAAGGACATCTGGGTTCCTTCCAGCTTCTGGCTATTATAAATAGAGCCGCTATGAACATTGTAGTCCATATATCTTTGTTGTGTATTAAAGTGTCTCTGGGGTATATGCCCAGAAGTGGAATAGCTGGGTCTTCAGGTAGTACTATATCCAATTTTCTGAGGTATCACCAGATAGATTTCCAGAGTGGTTGTATTAGCTTGCAACCCCACCAACAGTGGAGAAGTGTTCCTCTTTCTCTGCAGCCTCACGAGCATCTGCTGTCAACTGAGTTATGGATCTTGGCCAAACTGAATGGTGTGAGGTGGAATCTCAGGGTTGTTTTGATTTGCATTTCCCTGATGGCTAAAAATGTCTAGCACTTACTCAGATGTTTCTCTGCCATTCGGTGTTCCTGAACTGAAAACATTTTGTTTAGCTCTGTACCCCATTTTTTAATAGGGTTATTTGATTCTCTGGTGTCTAGCTTTTGAAGTTCCTTGTACACCTTGGATATTAGGCCTGTATCTGATGTGGAGTTGGTAAAGATCTTTTCCCATTCTGTTGGATGCTGTTTTGATTTCTTGACGATGTCCTTAGCCTTACAGAAACTTTGCAATTTCATTAAGTCCCATTTGTGAATCTTTGACCTTAGAGCTTGAGCCATTGTTGTTTTGTTCAGGAAATTTTCTCCTGTGTCTATATGTTCTAAGGTTTTCCCTACTTTCTCATCAAATAGTTTCAGTGTATCTGGTTTAATATGGAGATCTTTGATCCACTTACACTTGAGCTTTGTACAAGGAGATAAGAAATGGTCTATTTTCATTCTTTTGCATGCTGAGTGCCAGTTGGACCACCACCATTTGTTGAATAGGCGGTCTTTTTTCCATTGAATGTTTACTGCACCTTTGTCAAAAATCAGGTGACCATATACATGAGGGCTCATTTCTGGATCTTCTATTCTATTCCATTGATCCACATGCCTATTTCTGTACCAGTACCATGCAGTTTTCAGCACAATTGCCTTGTAATATAGCTTGAGGTCAGGGATAGTGATTCCTGCAGATGTTTTTTTGTTGTTGAGGATAGATTTCACTATTCTAGGTCTTATGTTATTCCATATGAAATTGCACATTGATCTTTCCAATTTCATGAAGAACTGGGTTGGAATTTTGATGGGGATTGCATTGAATCTGTAGATTGCTTTTGGGAGGATGGCCAATTTTAAGATGTTGATCTTTCCAATCCATGAGCATGGGAGATCTTTCCATTTTCTGAGATCCTCCTCAATTTCTTTTTTTAGAGGATTGAAGTTCTTGTCATACAGGTCCTTCACTTGCTTAGTAAGAGTCACACCAAGGTATTTCAGCGTTTTTGTGGTGATTGTGAAGGGTACCTTTTCCCTAATTTCTTTTTCCACATGTTTGTCCTTTGAGTATATGAAGGCTAGTGATTTGTTTGAGTTAATTTTGTATCCATCTACTTTGCTGAACTTGCTTATTAGCTGTAGGAGTTCTCTGGTAGAATTTTTGAGGTCACTCAAGTATATTATCATGTCATCGGCAAAGAGTGATGTTTTTAACTCTTCCTTTCAAATTTATATCCCCTTGATCTCCTTTTGTTGTCTAATTGCTCCAGCCAGGACTTCCAGTACTATGATGAATAGGTAGGGGGACAGTGGGCAGCCTTGTCGAGTCCCTGATTTTAGTGGGATGGCTTCAAGTTTCTCGCTATTAAGTTTTATGTTGGCTGTTGGATTGCTGTATATTGCTTTAATTATGTTTAAGTATGGACCTTGGATTCGTGTTCTTTCCAGGACTTTTAACATGAAAGGGTGTTGAATTTAGTTGAATGCTTTCTCAGCGTCTAGTGAGATGACCATGTGATTTTGATCTTTGAGTGTGTTTATATGGTGAATTACATTGATAGATTTCCTTATGTTAAACCATACCTGCATCCCAGGGATGAAGCCTACTTGGTCATTATGAATGATCATTTTGATGTGTTCTTGGATTCGGTTTGCAAGGATTTTGTTGAGTATTTTTGCATCAGTCTTCATTAGTGATATTGGTCTGAAGATCTCTTTCCTTGTAGGGTCTTTGTCTGGTTTAGGTACAAGGGTTATTGTAGCCTCAAAAAATGAGTTGGGTAATATTCCATCTGATACTATCTATTGGAATAGTTTGGAGAGTACTGGTGTTATATCCCCAATAAATGTCTGATAAAATTCTGCACTGAACCCGTCTGGACCTTGGCTTTTTTTGGTTGGGAGGCTTTTGATGATTTCTTCTATTTCTTTAAGTGTTATAGGGTTATTTAGATGATTTACTTGGTCCTTGTTTAACTTTGGGACCTTGTATATGTCTAGGAATTCATCCATTTCCTCCAGATTTTCCAATTTTGTGGAGTATAAGTTTTTGTAGTAGGATCTGATGATTTCTTGAATTTCCTCAGTTTCAGTTGTTATGTCACCGCTTTCCTTTCTGATTTTGTTAATTTGGATACTCTCTCTTTGCCCTTTAGTTAGTCTGGCTAGCGGTTTATCACTCTTGTTAATTTTTTCAAAGAACCAACTCTTGGATTTGTTGATTTTTTCAATGGTTCTTTTTGTTTCTATTTGGTCTATTTCTGCCCTAATTTTGATTATTTCTTGCTGTCTACTCTTTTTGGGTATATCTGCTTCCTTTTGTTCTAGGGCTTTTAGCTGTGCTGTCAGGTTGCTGATGTAAGCTCTCTCCAGTTTCTTTTTGGAAGCACTTAGGGCTATGAGTTTTCCTCTCAATACTGCTTTAATTGCATCCCATATGTTTAGGTATGTTGTGTTTTCGTTAGCGTTGAATTTTAGAAAATACTTAATTTCTTTCTTTATTTCTTCTTTTACCCTGCTATGTTTTAACAGAGCGTTTTGTAGTTTCCATGTGCATGTGTCCTTTTTGTTGTCTTTGTTGTTGTTAAAGACCAGCGGTAGACCATGGTGATCTGAGAGGATGCATGGGAGTATTTCAATCTTCTTATATCGATGGAGGCTCGTTCTGTGTCCAAATATGTGGTCAATTTTCGAGAAGTTGCCATGGGGTTCTGAGAAGAAGTTGTATTCTTTTACTTTAGGATAATATGTTCTGTATATATCTATTAATTCTAGTTGGTTTAAAGTCTCTGCTAGTTTTGCAGTGTCCTTGTTCAGTTTCTGTTTTCATGATATGTCCATTGGTGAGAGTGAAGTATTAAAGTCTGCCACTGTTATTGTGTGGGGTGAAATGTAATTGAGCTTTAGTAGGGTTTCTTTTATGAATGTGGGTGTATTTTTATTTGTAGCATATATGTTAAGGATTGAGATTTCCTCCTGACAGATTTCCCCGGTAAAGGGTAAAAAGTGTTTTTCCTTATCTTTTTTGATAACTTTTGGTTGGAAATTTACTTTTTTCTTTATTAAAATAGCCACTCCAGCTTGCTTCTTGGAGCTGTTTGCTTGGAAGTTTTTTTTCCCACTTTTATACTCTGAGATAGTGTATATCTTTGTCTCTGAGATAGATGAGTTTCCTGTATGCAGTAAAAAGCTGGATTTTGTTTATGTATCCAGTCTGATAATTTATGTCTCTTTATTGGGGAGTTGAGTCCATTTATGTTAATAGGTATCAAGGAATAGTTGTTTCTGTTTTCTGCCATTATCGCTTTTTTTGGGTTGAGTTGTGTCTGTGTTTTTTTCTTCTTTTAGTTTTCTTGTTTAGGAGTTTTCTTGTTTTTACTAGGCTGTATTTTCCCTCATTGTATTGGGTTTTCCACCTATAATTCGTTGTAGTGCTGGGTTTGTGGTCAGATATTGTGTAAATTTTGATTTGTCTTGAAATATCTTCATCTCTTTATCGATGGTGATTGATAGTTTTGCTGGGTATAGCAGCTTGGCCTGGCACTTGTGCTCTCTTTGGATGTGCATGATGTCTGTCCAGGCTCTTCTAGCTTTCATAGTCTCTGTTGAGAAATCGGGTGTCAGTCTGATTGGCCTGCCTTTATATGTTACCTTACCTTTTTCCCTTACTGCTTTTAGTATTCTTTCTTCGCTTTGGGCACTTAATGTTTTTACTATTATGTGTCGGGAAATATTTCTTTTCTGGTCCAACCTATTTGTAGTTCTGAAGGCTTCTTTTGTGCTCGTTGTCATCTCATTCTTGAGGGTAGGGAAGTTTCCTTCTACGATTTTGTTGCAGATATTTACTGTGCCTCTTAGTTGATACTCTTCTCCCTCTTCTATTCCTATTATCCTTAGGTTCGGTCTTCTCATTGTGTGTTAGATTTCCTGGACATTTTGTGTTAGGAGCTATTTGTTTTTTGCATCTTCTCTGGCTGTTTTGTCTATGTTTTCAATGTTGTCTTCTGCCTCTGAAATTCTCTCTTCGATCTCTTGTAGTCTATTGGAAATGCTTGCTTCTGTGACTCCTGATTTCTTTTTTTGGTGTTCTACCTCTAGGGTTATCTCTTTTAGCGTTTTCTTTATTGTGTCAATTTCCGTTTTAATTTCCTCTTCCATTCATTTATCTCTTTGGTTTTGTTTTCCTCTATTTCTTTGAGTTCTTTGATTGTTTTTCTTGTTTCTTCTTTAAAAGCTTCTGAGTCTTTTTGCTTTTTCTCCCTTTCTTGTTTAAGTATCTCTATCAGCATCTTGAGGTATGATTTCAGGTCTGTGTCTTCTTTTTCTGGAGTGTTTGGAATTCTGATGTTTGCTATTATGGGAGAGCTGGGTTCTGGTGTTGTTAGATTGTCTTGGTTTCCTTTGGATATACTCTTTCACTTTCCTCTTGCCATTTTGTTTTCAGTGATATGTTCTTGCCTTTCTTTTGTATCTGGTCTGTGTCCCTGGATCTCCACTGGTCCAGGTGTCAGAAGTTCCAACGTTCTGTTCCTGGTCGCTGGCTCAAGCAAGGCAAGGCAAGACAAGGCAGGGGGTGCACTTTCTGTGTGCATTCCGTAGAGATCTCTCTGCTCCCTGGTAGCCCAGGTCTCCCACCCACCAGTTGCACAGCCTGTATGAGCCGCCGTTCCGGGTGGCAGATGGGCCAGGCTCTGCTCTGCATCCTAAAGTTGCCGCAGGGTGCAAACAGAAGTTCTAATTTTATGTTCCCGGTCGCTGGATGAGGCACGGGAGAGCAGGGCAAGGCAGGGGTAGCACTTTCCGTGTGCACTCCCCAGAGATCTCTCTGCTCCCCGGCAGCCCATGTCTCCCACCCACCAGTTGCTCAGCTTCTACGAGCTGCTTTTTTGGGTGACAGATGGGCCAGGCTCCGCCAGAATATTTAAATTTAATTCTTCATTTTTCTTCCAGATACCAGCTTTAAGCTGAATTTTCAGTATAGGTTAACAGCATGCAATACCACACTTCTTCTTAATGCTTAAGGGAATAGTAATAAGGCTCCCAGATATCTAATCCAACTGCATATCAATGGGAAATATTAGCTTTTTGCTCTACAAGTGAAATTAAGTTAATCATTTACATGGTATTTCTCACATTTTAATTATTTGTATAAAATGTGCTTGGTGTTGGCTAATATATTTAGAGATCTTCAGGTAAATACAATGTTAAGGGGAATTTGCAAAACTATAATATTTGGTCTTGGCAAGCTGTCTCACACCTCTTTGCTGATTACTACAGAACATGGGCAAGGCTAAGGCTCAGGAATGAAGGAAAGATCATCTAGAGACTATTCCACCCAGGGATCCCTCCTATGAAGCCATCAAACTCAGTCATTCTTGCTGATGCCAAAAAGGGCTTTCTGACAGTTTCCTGATATGGATATCTCCTGAGAGATTCTGCTAGAGCCTTACTGATATAGGTGAGGATGTTTGCAGCTAACCATCAGACTGAGCATAAGAGCCACAATGGAGGAGTTAGAGAAAAGACTGAAGGAGCTGAAAAGGTTTAAAAACTCCATAGGAAGAGCAACAACATCAAATAACTAGACCCTATAGGAAGAACCATGATATTAGCTAACCAGAGCCCATCAGAGTTCCCAGGAACTAAACCACCAACCAATGAGGACACATGGAGCAGAAAATGGCATTGTCTGGTATCAATTGGCAAAGAAGCCCTAGGTCCTATGAAGGCTTATTTCTGCAGTGTAGGGAAATCCGAGGGCGTTGAGGTAGGAGTAGTTGGGTGGAAGTGAGAGCATCTTCATAGAAGCAGGAGGAGGGGGATGGGTAAAAGAAGGGGAAGAAAGGAGATGATAACATTTAAAATGTAAACAAATAAAATATCTAATAAAGTATCTTTTGTATTCTAAGAGACTGGTACTTTGCTAGGCTTTACAACTAAAGATGATGGTGAACTCCAGGTCACTTAAGACTCATGACTGATATTCTCCTGTGAATTTACCTGTTTGTTTAACCTGTCCTTAAGATAACTATGCAACAGCCATACTTTCTTTGCTTGGATTTTCCAGACAATCAACTTTTGCAAACTAATCTAATACATAGATGCAACTTTAAATTATGTGCTACTCTTCCATGCCAATTGCCACAAATAATATATGTATTTGCATATATGATATAGTAAATCTTGGTAACTGTAAATATATGTTGAAAATGGCTTTACAAAATGGATATGTCATATATAAATGTATTGATTAGAAACACTTGTTTGGAATCTAGGTCAGGTGGGCTCTTATTTATGAAACTGCTAAAGGTTTTTGTAAAGTATTTATTACAATATCCCCAAGTGATGCTTTCTGTGCTATACATAAAACAGAATAAAAGTTCTTTGTCATGGAGAAACACACACACCACAGACAGGGGTATAGGAAGAAACAAAAAAGGACAGATTTCAGATAGGCACAGCTTCAGTCTCATAGAACATGCCTACAGGGGATTACAGAAAACACAGAGTGTTAAGTCAATAATTCCAATCTGGAGTGATTTTTGGTTAACTTACATTCAGGAACCTTGCCTCCTATTTTCACACTGAGGCCCTAAAGCATTACTAGTGACTCTGGGTTTATCATTAATGCATTCAAACTAATATCGATGTGATAGAACTTTGTGTAGAAGGGATTTTATCCACGTAATTCCAAAAACCAGTAGATCTCAGAAAGAGGAAGATTAGACAGTGAGGAGAGAGTAGTAAACAAAGGTTATACTATATGCTCAAATATTTTGAAGAGTGACTGCCTTTTCAAAATCAGCTGATCTACTAGCACTGCCAATAGTTCAAACAATACTAATCCTCCAATAATTTAACATTTCAATAATAACAAAAATGATCATTTCTGTTTTCCCAAGGCCTATATTAGATAAGTCATACACATGTTTTATTCTTAGTGAACACATTACATAACCCCACCAAGGTTAAATTGAAGGGAAAGAAGTTACACAAGAGCTGCTCTTGGTTCTTCTTTCTGCTTGTACTGTAAGAATTTAAGGTAATTAGATTTATGAAACAACATAGCAGGAGCTCCCAATATCAGCATCATGACAGGACCATTGATAAAACCTACTCAGGCAGAAACCAAGTTGGAGAGACTGACAGTTTATTATTCTAGTTCTCCCGAAAGAAAAGAACTCTCCTTACGAAGCTGAACCCATTCATCCTCTTTTGAATTGAGAGGCCATTAGTCTTTTTCTGCATTAAAATAAGCATGAGCTGAACATCACTAAGGTGAGTATCTCTCTTCACTTACCATTTAGTTTTCTATATATTTTGACAGACATTTTCTAAGCTAGAGCCTCCCAACTTCATCTTCAGGAATTTGCTCTTACACAATAATAGAAAAAAAAACATGAAAAGAAAATTGTATATATACTTGCAAACTTGAAGGATTTAAATAGAAGTTCTTTGCAATTTTTGATATTAAATTTCTTGATATACCAATCAACACACATAAGCAGTAAGCACTTGGCATAAGCATGAAATGACATGATACACAACTGCATTTCTTTTTTATGAGTTTCAATTGAATTAGTAAATTTTCTGTATGTGTAAGAAATTAAACTGGAAGTAGACACAAAAAACAGTGAATCCCTACATTCAAGTACAAGGAAAGCAAAGAAGCCAACTTCCCATCCTGAAATTTAGATTAAGACGAAGATTTAAACTTTTACATCACTCATTAACTTAACTCACTTTTAATTGAGGAATTTCTATGTGCAGAAACAGAAGCATCTCAGAGAAAATTAGACTTCTACTTAAACTTCATGGAATGGTTTTTTGTATGCTATGATAAATACTAAATAATGAAAACACATTTTTAACAAAACTAAAATTACATAAATATGGTTAAAAGACATATAGCAAATAGTATTTGAAACTATATTCTCTGAGTAATTGATCAGCAGGGCTTACTAATATACCTGACACAGAATGAAAAAGAGAGGGGAGCTAGTATGGTTTGTGCATAAACACTGTAGAGAGAAAGGGCCAAGGATATGGCCCTCTGTCTAGATTCTGAGCAGTCTTGTAATGTACTGTAGAAATGTTAACGGATTTTGACTTTATACAAAGTAAAATGGAAAGTCACCAAAAGTAGTTACTGTAACTGAGTGACATGATCAAAACTGGTGCTCAAACAAGGTGTTAAAGACTCAGTATTAAGAGTGGCCTGTGAGCTAAAATTCAACAGTTATTGGCGATAGCAAGCAAAAGAAATGCTTTTCAAAAGACAGAGAACGCATGGATGTTGGTAGGGTTTAGTTAACTGAAAATTATAAAGAGCCGTGACTAGTGCTAAAATTCCCCTAATATGAGTTGTTACTTCTTGGTAATACATTAAAAGTAAACAATTTGTAAAGTGGAAAATAAACGCAACTGTATGAAGAGTGCTACATCTCAAACATTTTAGAAAGGGACAGGGTTGAATATGTATCTAGAAATCTAATAGCTTTCCAGGAAAATCAAGATTATGAGGATTTAACTCTGAACAAGAAACAATGAAGAGAGGTAGGAGAGGAAACATCAGCTAGCTTGTTGAAATGATAAAAATGTGAAACCCAATAAATTATTTAATAAAGAAGAGTGAAAAGAAATGCAATGTCTTTTTCAAAAGAGGGAACTAAACATATAAATGGAAATTTAATTTTCAGAAGCTCAGTCTGTCATATAGAAAGCATCCCCAGGCCATATTGAGAAGCTAATGTAAATGAATGACCAGTATCATAGAAGCAAATGTATACAAGGGTGATGTGTTAGGTAATAAAACCTAATTAGTGAGATGATTGAAATACAGCAAACATGGCTTTATGTAGGTGATCATTATGCATTGCACATTTAGCCTTTTATACTTTTACTCAAAGTTTACATATGATACTTATTGTTCATCAACTATTCAATCTTGAACAATGTTAGGGAGACAAAAGCAAAGAATAAAGCCAGGTTCTTATTCTTACCACTCTCTAAGTGGGAAGTTTAACATTTGCAGCTTCACTGAACACCTACAACCTTTAGAGAGTGGGTTTGTCAGATAAATCAGAGCTATCATATTTATGTTATTGGCACAAAGATTGCTATTTAGATATCAAGACAAAAAGCATCCCACATGGTTAATCATATTAGATTTTTAAGGGAGATGATATGGGGAAAAACAAATTCTTTCCTTCCAGGTATATGGAGATTTAACATAATAAATATATTACATCAAAGATACTCTGTTTAACAATCAACATAGTCTCAAAGAAATGTCTATATTTCAATGCCTCTAATTAGTAAAGAGTGTAAACAACTCTAAGTTTGTTTTCTCAATAACTTTTAAACATTATTATAAATATATAAAAAAGATTATACTTTTTTAAAAAGAGATTTCTTCCTATATTTCTATATACATATGATTATTAACATATAATTGTAATATTGTCTGAGAATCTTGTCAGATAATATTATATTTTAAAATAGTTTTAGTTTTACATGGTGCTTATTGTGACAACCTAAGAAAGAGGAGGATTTATATTTGTTTTCTCTTTATCTTCTTGCAATAATTTCTTTGGATTATCTAAAAGGAGGCAAGGATAGCTTTTTTCCAAATACACTTAAGTAGGTTTTGCTCTATAATTAGTTTGAAAACCTGGCATAAAAGTTTTTTAAAAAACACAAATTTTAAAAGGTTATTTAAAACAGATGCCAAAGATGTTTCAAATTTAATAACTCTGATTTTTAACATTTAAAAACTGCTTAAATGCAGTTGATTTTTACTACCGAGAGCCACAAGTTACAAAATAAAATACATATGGTCAATTTGATCAGTTCTGGTAAAATTTGCTTATTAACTACTATCTCCGAACTAAAGTTTAATGTCAAAATTCCAAAATAAATGACTCAAAGACATAATTTTAATATGGCAATGGAAAAAGTAAAATTTCTTTAACCTGGTCCTTTTGTCTGGCTCTGACTTCTCTTACTCCCCTAAGCAAGTCACAGAACCTAACTGTCCTCTTCCCAAAGGCGTGGCATAGAACTCATAATTTGTCTGTAAGAAGCATATTATAAAACTTAGAATGGCTATTCTCTCTCTCCTTCATTAATGGGCCCTGTTTCTCATGAACCCATCTCCATAACTAAAAGAAAGAATGTTACCCAGAGAGAGAAAGGAGACCTTACATAGATGCAGTTCCCCTAATTCAAAATTATGAGATCATCCTATTTTCTTCAATAACATTTATACATGACCATCTTTCATCTTGAAAACTGAACATAGACATTTTTCCTGGGTTTTATGGCTGTTTTTCTGGTGGCTTATCTTGTAGGATGTGTTGTTGGTGTAATTATTATGGATAAACAAAGGTATCTTGTCCTACATTAACCATTTACATAATAAAGTATCATTATATTAGGCAAACAAAATATTTGAGCAACTTATCCTAGGATATTTTGTCTAAATTATTTAATCCAATACTTCATGTCATAGGTTGACAAGATAGTTCAGTTGGTAATGTGATTATCTTACTAACATTAGAACCTGAGGTTAATTCCTGTCCCAAAAGACAAATTATAAAACTGCCTGGTATAGTGGCACAGGCTAGTAATTCCAATTCTAAGGAAATAGGCACTGGTAGACTCCTTAGGATCATTGTTCAGACATTGCAGTCTACTCAAACAGGTTGTAGACAATGAAAGAATATGTATCAACGTGGTACATAGCCATGAGGAATAATATCCACAAACCGCACACAAACAGACACACAGACACAGACACAGACACAAACACACATACACAAACACATACACAGACACACACACAAACACACATACACAAACACACACATACACACACACACACACACACACACACAGTTAAATGCATGTTACCCAAATAATCTTACAGGTACATTTCTTGTATGTCTGGACCAACTTATATCTATCTCCATTGATTTATGTAAGTTTTTCCTACTCCTGACTAGTATTCCTATGTTATTTTTAAAATATTTTTGAACTCATTCACCCATTCCATGTGAAATATAGAAACTCATTGAATAGAAAATTCTATATACATACATTCTTTATTTTGAATAAGCTTAAAAAACTCAAAATACAACTAAACATATTTTCATTATTGTTACCAGTTTTATGAATATCATGAACTAATTGTACATTTATAGCAGGTCTCTGTGCTACATTTTTATTTCCCTGCTTCTACTTAATATGTGAAATGTTTACACATTTTTTCAGATTTCTTCTTTATTTAATTCTCGAATTAACCCCTTTGCATATGCCTCTAACATTCCCTGCCAGAGGCAAAGCTATCATCGATAGCAACAATGGCCCACTTATTAAATCTTCACAGACTTTAGGCAACAGTAACTTTCAGCATGCAGCTGTTTCAGACTCACTGATAATGCCTACTTGAAAAGGCTTTCTTCCCTTTACATTAATTCTAGACCTTCATGTGCTCCTGAACATTCTGCCAATCTGAAAGTTTGTCACCTCCCTGACTGTTCAATTTTAATATGGTGTGGGGTCCTGAAATTGCTTAAATGCCAATGGGCGCTTGTTATTCCCAGCTGACTTTTCAGCCCCAGCTAAACTAGGTACTCTAGTATCTCAGAAAAGCAACAGTTTCACTTCCACATGCTTATATATCACAAGAACAGCTGAAATATTCATTGAAGAACTCATAAACGTCTCTCTGAAATTTTATAAGGCAGGATCTATTATTTTCATTTCTCTCAGAACTTTTATTTTTGATGTGCCCACAGAGTGGTTCCATTACATTCTGAGCATTCAGGCTTTTCCAGTCTGATGTTCTAAACACCACCGTTATCCCAGAACTGCCAACTTTCTTCAACCCACATCTCTCCTAGCTTGCTTTTAAAGTGGTTCGAGGTGGAAAGGGATGTTTGGCTTTAATTTTTACTTCCCATAAAGCCTCAGCCACATTTCCTAAACAATGCAGGCCTATTTGCCCAAAGATTGCACTACCCACAATGGGCTGGACCTTACTACAGCAATCATTAATTAATAAAATGACCTGTAGACTTGACAAAATGCTAGTTTGATTGAGGTATTTCTTCAACCGAAGCCTTGTCTTTCAAGGTGATTCTAATTTGTTTCAGGTTGACCAGTATAATGCACATAAAAATGATTTAACTTTATTATTACTGCACAATATATTTTAAATAATTTTTGTAGTAAAGCTAGTGTGTAGATTTACTTGTACAAATTCAAATTTCATAGTCAACAGATACATATTTTAAGCATGTATTGTTTTATGTCAGTGTGAGCTGTAACACAAAATAGTGTACTACTTTTTATGGTAAATAACATAATCAACATATTCATAGTGCACAACAATATCAACCAACCCAACTCTCCAAAGCTCCCAGGGACTATACCCCTAAACAAAAAAAATACATAAGTGAGACCCATGGGTCCAGTCACATATGGATCAGAGGATGCCATTTCCTGGCATCAGTAGGAGGAAAAGTCCTTGGTCCTGTGAAGGTTAGTATCCTCTGTGTAGGAAACTGCCAGGGTGTTGAGGTGGGAGTGGATGTGTGGGAGGAGGAGTATCCTCATAGAAGCTGGGAAGGGGATGGGAGAGGGCAGAACTTGGAGACAGGATAACATTTGAAATGTAAATATATAAATTATACAAAAAGATAAAAGAAGTAGAAAAATTTCTGTAGGTTGATCTCTACTTTATGTGATTGAATTTTGATTAATATAAAGGGGGTTCATGATAGGTATTTGAAAGATTTTGATAAAAAAAAAACATTTTATATTATTTCAGGAATACATTTCTTTGCCCATTGTGTCAACATGATTGTATATATTCAACAATGAGATTTTCAGATATACATTTTGTTTTTATTGAGTGTTGTGTGTCTGTCTGAAATATTCATGTACCCTACTGTGGGGTATGTAGACCCATATCACTAGACAGAATAACTTGGAAGTTTGATCAGACAAAGAACCCTGACAAATTTCATAAATGAGAACAGGAAGTGTTTGAATCTGCTCCTGCATGTGTTCCTGTTCTGGAGCACGTGACCATGACACCCTACTGAGAGGACCATGGCAACTGGTCACATAGCATAGGACCCAGAGTTGAACATGCTAATGAGGTATCTAGATGGGTGTATGGGCTAAGACAATAAGCTTCACTTTCTGAACATTTCCTCCTGAAAAAGATATTTAACCTCTAGTCGACCTAAAGTAAATGGTATGTATTCTTTTATTACTGTAAATAAACAGTCTGGACAAGCAGAGACTTTCTCATCAAGAACCACCATGAAGGGAAGCCTTCATTGCCTGTATTATTCCTCACTTGGGCTGAAGCCCCCATCTTAGCATGTGTTCTGAGGGCAATCTATGAGCCCCATGTCCTCATGGCAGCAGAAAAGAAACATAGCAAGTGCCCCTGTGTTTTATCTCCCTTTAGTGCCATCCTAGCAGCCCAGTGGGGAGGCAGAATGTTGACCTACACTCTAATATATGTATAATGTATGTATGTGTTTATATATATATATATATATATATATATATATATATATATATAATGTGTGTAGATATATGCATGCATATATATATATCAATATGTATGTATATACACATATATAATATATATGTAAAATACAGTAATATATAATTAACAGTTATGATACAGGCACTGATAGAAACTATATAGTAGGCAATATACAATAAATATTTAAACATTTAGTTATATAATAAATTAAGTCTTTTAAATTATGCTTGTCATATTTTCAAAACTAAATTTAATAATAAATAGGTTTTGCTGCTTTTCTTCCTATTATTTCATGCAAGTTCAAATGCAAATAACTTTCAACCTCCTTTGGTAAAATTAAGAAAACATTCTCAGAAACGGTTAACATACAAACATAGTCATTTCTTCATGTTTGTAGCAGTTACAGTTTACAAAGTTTTCATCAAGTACAAAAGAAAAAGTCGAGAAGAGGAGCTGTGGAGAAGGACTAGAGGTAAGAGAATGAGTGTTCTTCCACAAGACTCAGGTTTGGGTCTCACCACTAACAACCAACATCAATTCTGACCCCAGGGAGCCCTGTAGACAGTAACATTCTTTAAAAGGCTAGCTAAAGAAAGAAAGAAAGAAAGAAAGAAAGAAAGAAAGAAAGAAAAAGAAAATTTAGAGATTCAGCAGAGAAACAAGGAAAAGATATATTTAACACTCATATAAAAGTAGATAAAGAAGTCTTTTGATTTCTTCTGGAAATGTGATGTTCACTCACAGATTGAGTGATTCTTCATTGTCAAATGCAATGAACAAAATCATTACAACTGTGGATTTGCTGTTCACAGATAACATTTTGCATCAGATAAATTCATAAGCATGTAATATGAATAATGGCAATCACCTTAATGCACACAAGCAAACCCAATGCACCAGCAGAGATTAGGTCAAAAAATAAGACTTAGTGTTCTTGGCTCTGTTCCTTCAATAAAAAGCTCTTTTCAAACATCTGTTTTTTGCAACAAAAATTTTTAGACTTGAAATATTTCTATTATATAACTCCATAAAACTATAGGATACTTGTATTCAGTATTTATGCAAGTCTTTCTATTCTTTGATGTGTTTTGCTTTATTTATGTTCTTGTAAAATGTACTATACTGCTTTAAGGTAAAAGAAATTAGTCTTTTTACTCTTTTTTATGTAAAACTTCCATTTTGGAGGGAGTTTCCTTAATGCATCCTGATCACCCTTACTTACCCTCATATCTACCCTTACACCCTTGTGCCCATACTCTCAGTCACTGAGACATAGTTACATTCCTAATGACCAGCCCCTTAAAGAAAACTGAGTCCTTCTGCACCCCACCACTACTATTAGCCATCAATTGTGGAAAGCTTCATTACAGCATCCTTACAGTTTTAAGGGTTATTTTTAATGGTTTCTAGTTTACATTGCTACCTTTTTGGATAAGGATAGGTGTCACCACAGAAGCCTTCTATGTCTCTCTTCTTTAACTGAGACTGTTAAGAAAGACTCATTTATATCACTGCAGAAGTTCCCTTCCCCTTTACAGTGATCAGGATCATGGATATCTACCTGGGCTCTAGGATTAGCATGGTTCCTGGTTGGCATCTGGGCCCAAAGACATGGCACAGATTATAGATATGTAATAGCCTTTAGTAGTAACAGGAGTCATATAGCAGGATTATGAAACCAGACACGGTCTTTCAGCAGCACCACAGCTCAAAGACATTAACATGTGATCAGGAGGCAGTAGGTCATATACATCAACATGACTTTGTTGGTAGCTCCAGACTGCAACAACCTGGGTTAACCTCTTTCTATAGGGTAAGCACTGCTCCATTCCTCCATTCTTCTTACTCCTTCATCACAAACTAGGTAGTTGCAGAGGCATTGGAAACTGCATTGTCACAAATACAGTTGCAATTTTCTATATCCAAATATTAATTGCCATGAGTCATTGGTCTAGCCCAAGGCTCTGATCTCTGAAGCACTATAAATAATGTTCCAAGGACCACCTCAACTTGGAGAGGGGTTCATGAGTTAAGGGGTGTTTGAGAGTAGCAAAAAGAGAGGACTCAAAGTCAAATACTGGGTCCAAGATGGCAGCCTACATTCTGCTGAGATGGTTACAGATTTCTCTCTATCTGTGTTCTGTTCAAGACAAAGTTTTCTTTCTATTGGAAAAACATTTTGGTTGAGATAGCTCTCTCTGCTAGTAAAAATTCTAAAGGTTATCCTGATAGTTCATGGGTTTTAAAAAAACTGTGTTCACTTTTCAGACAACTGTTAGCTTTTACAAAACATTCTAATACAGCTATGTCAGCTTTCTAAGGAAATTTTCAGATTTGGTCAGATATTATGTTAGAAAATATCCTAAAATAGCTATGAAAAATTCTATAAGAGCTGTGTTTGCTCTTCATATTTTTTCTGAACAATGTCAGAATCCTGTTCAAAAATATTTTTCTTTTAAAATTGGATATTCAATGTATTACATTTCAGATGTTGTGCCCATTCCACAATTCCCACAACCCACCTTTGCCTCCATGAAGATGCTCCTTCTCCCACATCAACATCTTTGCATTCCTCTAAAGTGGGAAAATGAGTCTTCACTAGACCAAACGCCTCTCCTCTCACTGATGAGAAAGAATGCTATTCTCTGATGCATATGAACCTGGAGCCATGAGTCAGTCTCTCAATGTTTTAGTCACTGGTATTAGTAGGTTTGTTAAAGTGATCATTTTATTTCCATGGGGTTGCAGACCTTTAAGCACTTTCAGTCCTTTCTTTAGCTCCTTCACAGGGGTTCAGTCTGATGGTTAGCTGCAAGCACTCTCCTCTGTATCAGGGTGGCTCTGGCAAAGTCTCTGAGGAGGCTTCCATATCAGGATCCTACCAGTAAGCATTGCTTGGCATCAAGAATAGCTTCTGGGTTTAATTGCTGCATTTGGAAGGGATCACCAGGTGAGGCAGAGTCTAGATGATCTCTCAAATTCCTGCTCCTCTCATTGTCCCATTATTTCTTCCCAAGAGTGTTTTATTTTGTTTTGGTATTTTTTTTTTTTTTTGGTTTATTTTGGTTTTTGCTTTTTTTATTTTTGAAATTTTTATTGGTTATTTTATTTATTTACATTTTTTTTCATAGACCGTCTTTTATTGGTAAAAGGGCACATAGAAACAATAAAAACCACAATGGGGTTTCCTATAAAAAAACAATAGTACAGAAAACATTTAAAGGAGAAGCACAGTGTTTCTAATACACAGAATTTAACCAAACTCTTTCTACATGGTAAATAAGGCAGTGAAAAATTTGCAGGCAATAGTCCCCCGGTTGTCAAAGACTTTAGAAAAACATTTTAGACAGTTTAACAGAAAGATAAGAATGTTGTAGAAAATATCAATCAATACAAATTTTTTTTTCAGTGCTTGGCTTTTTTTTTTTTTTTTTACAGTAAGCAAAAACTATATGTAATACAAGGTGTAACACAGAATTTGTCAATGTGTTCTTGGTGTGTAAGGATTGAGTATGACTTTTTTTGTTTTGTTTTGCTTTGTTTTGTTTTTTTCTTGGACTTCACACAGTCTGTGAGTTGTTTCTGAGGCAGTGTGAGCCTCTGGAGTTAGCATCTCACTATCAGTGACTGCATATTATGTCTGTTCTTTTGTGACTGGGATATCTCACTCAGGATGATATTCTCTAGATGCAGCCATTTTAAGAGTTTGGTTAAGTCATTGTTTCTGGTGGCTGATTAGTATTCCATTGTGTAAATATACCACAATTTTTCTATCCATTCATCTAATGAAGGACATCTGGGTTCTTTCCAGCTTCTGGCTATTATAAATAGTGCTGCTATGAACATTGTGGTGCATGTACCCTGTTGGATATTAAAGTGTCTCTGGAATATATGCCCAGAAGTAGAATAGCTAGGTCTTCAGGTAGTACTATGTCCAATTTTCAGAGGTATCGCGAAACTGATTTCCTGAGTGGTTGAATCAGTTTACAACCCCACCAACAGTAGAGAAGTGTTCCTCTTTCACCAAAACCTCTCCAGCATATGCTGTCATCTGAGTTTTGGATCTTGGCCAATCTGACTGGTATGAGGTGGAATCACAGGGTTGTTTTGATTTGCATTTCCCTGATGGCTAAGAATGTTGAGTACTTCCTTAGATGTTTCTCAGCCATTCGATAATCCTCAACTGACAACTTTTCCTTTAGTTCTGTACCCCATTTTTATTAGGGTTGTAAGATTCTTTGGTGTCTAGCTTTTGAGTTCTTTGTATACCTTGGATATTAGGTCTCTATCTGATGTGGAGTTGGTAAAGATCTTTTCCCATTCTGTTGGCTACCGTTTTGTTTTCTTGACAATGTCCTTAGCCTTACAGAAACTTTGCAATCTCATTAAGTCCCATTTGTTAATCTTTGACCTTAGAGCTTGAGCCATTGGTGTTTTGTTCAGATAATTTTCTCCTGAGCCTGTGTGTTTTAAGGTTTTACCTACTATCTCATCTAATAGTTTCAGTGTATCTGGTTTAATGTGGAGATCTTTGATCCACTTACACTTGAGCTTTGTACAAGGAGATAAAAAGGGTCTATTTTCATTCATTTACATGCTGAGTGCCAGTTGGACCAACACCATTTGTTGAATAGGCTGTGATTTTTCCATTGAATGTTTACGGTTCCTTTGTCAAAAATCAGGTGACCATATACATGAGGTCTCATTTCTGGATCTTCTATTCTATTCCATTGATCTACATGCCTATTTCTGTACCAGTACCATGCAGTTTTCAGCAAAATTGCCTTGTAATATAGCTTGAGGTCAGGGATACTGATTCCCAAAGATGTTTTCATGTTGTTGAGGATGGATTTCCCTATTGTAGGTCTTTTGTTATTCCATATCAAATTGTACATTGATCTTTCAAACTCATTGAAGAACTGGGTTGGAATTTTGATGGGGATTGCATTGAATCTATAGATTGCTTTTGGTAAGATGTCCATTTTTAAAATGTTGATCCTTCCAATCCATGAGCATGGGAGATCTTTCCATTTTCTGAGATCTTCCTTGATTTCCTTCTTTAGAGGTTTGAAGTTCTTGTCATACAGGTCCTGTACTTGCTTAGTTAGAATCACATCAACGTATTTCACAGTTTTTGTGACAATTGTGAAGGGAATCTTTTCCCTAATTTCTTTCTCCACATGTTTGTCCTTTGAGTATAGGAAGGCTACTGATTTGTTTGAGTTAATTTTGTATCCAGGCACTTTGCTGAACATGTTTTTCAGTTGTAGGAGTTCTCTGGTGGAATTTTTAGGGTCACTTAAGAACACTATCATGTCATCTGCAAAGAGTGATGTTTTCAACTCTTCCTTTCAAATTTGTATCCCCTTGATCTCCTTTTGTTGTCAAATTGCTCCAGCCAGGACTTCCAGTACTATGATGAATAGGTAGGGGGACAGTGGGCAGCCTTGTCGAGAACCTGAGTTTAGTGGGATTGCTTCAAGTTTCTCGCTATTAAGTTTTATGTTGGCTGTTGGATTGCTGTATATTGCTTTTATTATGTTTAAGTATGGACCTTGGATTCCTGTTCTTTCCAGGACTTTTAACATGAAGGGGTGTTGAATTTTGTCAAATGCTTTCTCAGCATCTCGTGAGATGACCATGTGATTTTGTTGTTTGAGTTTGTGTATATGGTGGATTACATTGATGGATTTCTTTATATTAAACCATCCCTTCATCCCCAGGATGAAGCCTACTTGTTCATGTTGAATGACTGTTTTGATGTATTCTTGGATTCGGTTTGCAAGTATTTTGTTGAGTATTTTTGCATCAATGTTCATAAGTGAGATTGGTCTGAAGTTCTATTTCCTTGTAGGGTCTTTGTGTGGTTTAGAAACAAGGGTTATTGTAGCCTCAAAAAATGAGTAGGTAGTATTCCATGTGATTCTATCTTGTGTAATAATTTGGAGAGTATTGGTGTTATGGCCACAATAAATATCTGATAAAATTCTACTCTGAACACGTCTGGACCTGGGCTTTTTTTGGTTGGGAGGCTTTTGATAACTTCTTCTATTTCTTTACGTGTTATGGAATTCTTTAAATGATTTACCTCGTCCTGGTTTAACTTTAGAATCTTGTATCTGTCTAGGAATTCATCTATTTCCTCCATATTTTCCAACTTTGTGGAGTGTAGATTTTTGTAGTAGAATCTGATGATTTCTTGAATTTCCTTAGTTTCAGTAGTTATGTCTCCACTTTCCTTTCTGATTTTGTTAATTTGTATACTCTGTCTTTGCCCTCTAGTTAGTCTGACTAAGGGTTTATCAATCTTGTTGATTTTCTCAAAGAACCAGCTATTGGTTTTGTTGATTTTTTAAATGGTTCTTTTTGTTTCTTTTTGGTCTATTTCTGCCCTAATTTTGATTATTTCTTGCCATCTACTCTTCTTGGGTGTATCTGCTTCCTTTTGTTCTAGGGCTTCTAGCTGTGCTGTCAAGTTGCTGATGTATGCTCTCTCCAGGTTCTTTTTGGAAGCACTTAGGGCTATGAGTTTTCCTCTCAGTACTTCTTTCATTGCATCCCATAGGTTTGGGTATGTTGTGTTTTCATTTTCATTGAATTCTAGAAAATGCTTAATTTCTTTCTTTATTTCTTCTTTGACCCTGCTATTGTTTAACTGAGCATTGTCTAGTTTCCATGTGTATGTGTGCTTTTTGTTGTGTTTGTTGTTGTTAAAGACCAGCCTTAGAACATGGTGATCTGAGAGGTTGCATAGGAGTATTTCAATCTTCTTATATTGATTGATTCTCTTCCTGTGTCCAATTATTTGGTCAATTTACAAGAAGGTCCCATGGGGTACTGAGAAGAAATTGTATTCTTTTACTTTAGGATGATATGTTCTGTAGATATCTATTAATTCTAGTTGGTTCAAAGTCTCTGCTAGTTTTACAGTGTCCTTGTTAAGTTTCTGTTTCCATGATCTGTCCATTGGAGAGAGTGGGGTATTAAAGTCTCCCACTATTATTGTGTGGGGTGAAATGTATTTTTTTAGCTTTAGTAGGGTTTCTTTTATGAATGTGGGTGCTTTTTTATTTGGAGCATATATGATAAGGATTGAGAGTTCTTTCTGAGAGATTTCCCTGGTAATGAGTAAAAAGTGTCCTTCCTTATCTTTTTTGATAACTTTTGGTTGGAAATTTACTGTATTCGATATTAGAATAGCCACTCCAGTTTGCTTCTTGGGGCTGTTTGCTTGGAAGTTTTTTCCTACCCTTTTACTCTGAGATAGTGTCTGTCTTTGTCTCTGAGATGAGTTTCCTGTATGCAGCAAAATGCTGGATTTTGTTTACATATCCAGTCCGATAGCCTATGTCCCTTTATTGGGGAGTTGAGTCCATTTATTTTAATAGATATCAAAGTATAGTTGTTTCTGTTTCCTGCTATTATTGCTTTTGTAGGTTGAGTTGTGTCTGTTTCTTTTCTTCTTTTGATATTCTTGCTTAGGAGTTTTCTTGTTTTTACTAGGATGTAATTCCCCTCATTGTATTGGGTTTTCCACCTATAATTCATTTTCGTGTTGGGTTTGTGGTCAGATATTTTGTGAATTTTGATTTGTCTTCAAATATCTTGAAGTCAAATTTCATGAAGTCATTGTTTTTAATAGCTGTGTAGTACTCCACTGTGTTAATGTACCATAATTTTTGTATCTATTCCTCTATTGAAGGAATTCTAGGTTCTTTCCAGCTTCTGGCTATTATAAATAAGGCTTCCATGAACATGGTGGAACATGTGTCCTTGTTAAATGTTAGAGCTTGATATAGCTGGGTCTTTAGGTAGTACTATGTCCAATTTTATGAGGGACAGCAAGACTGATTTTCAGAGTGATTGTATCAGCTTACAACCCCACCATCAGTGAAGGATTATTTCTTTTTCTCCACATCCTCACTGGCATCTGCTGTCACCTGGGTTTTTGATAGTAGCCATTGTGACTGGTGTGAGGTGGAATATAAGGGTTGTTTAGATTTGCATTTCACTGATGACTAGGGATGTTGAGCATTTCTTTAGGTGAATTTCAGATACTAGATATTTCTCAGTTGAGAATTCTTTCTTTATCTCTGTACCCCATTTTTAATAGAATTATTCAATTCTCTAGAGTCTAATTTCTTGAGTTCTTTGTCTATATTGGATACTAGCCCTCTTAGATGTAGGGCTGGTAAAGATCTTTTTCTAATCTATTGACTGCTGTTTTGTCTTTTTGACAGTGTCCTTAGTTTTACAGAAACTTCACAATTTCATGATGTTCCATTTGTCAATTCTTGTTCTTAGAGCATAAGCCATTGGTATTTTCTTCAGTAAATCCCTGCTCTGTTCCTATGTGTTTTAAGCTCTTATCCACTTTCTTCTATTAGTTTCAGTGTATCTGATTTTATTTGTAGGTCTTTGATCCACTTGGTCTTGAACTAGCAGGTTATAAATTATCTTGAACAAATCAGTAGCTTTTCTGTACTCAAAGGATAAAGAGGTTGAGAAAGTAATTAGAGAATTGACACACTTCATTCACAATAGTTACAAATAATATAAAATGCCTTGGGGTAACCCTAGCAAAGCAAGTGAAGGATCTATCTGACAGTAAAGTCAGGTCTCTAAAGTGGAAAGTAAAGAAGAGCTCAGAAAGTAGAAAGATCTCTCATGTTCATGGATTGGAAGGATGAACATAGTAAAAATGTCCATCTTGCTAAAGGCAATATACTTAACCAATGTAATCTCCACTAACATTTCAACTCATTCTTCATAGAGTTAAAAAGGCAATTTGCAAGTTAATTGGAATAATAAAAAACCCAGAATATATCCATAAAAACACAAAACTAAACAAACAAACAAAAACCTTCTGGGGGAATCACCATCTTTGACTTCAAGCTGTATTACAGATCAATTGGGATAAAGACTTTATGGTATTGGTACAGAGACAGATGGTAGATCAATGAAATAGAATTGAAGACCCAGAAATGAACCCACACTCCTGTGGTCACTTGATCTTTACCAAAGCAGCTAAAAACATTCAATGGAAAAATGACATCCTCTTCAACAGATGTTGATGGGTCAACTGGTAGTCAGCATGCAGAAGAAAGCAAATTGATCTTTTCTTATATCCTTATACAAAATATTCTTGAAAAGCAGTTTGTACTCTCCAGGTATCTCCTGAATGCTTAACTCTCATTACAGAAAAATTCTAAAAATGAACTGTTATCACTGTTATCACTTCCTGCTGGATCATGTCATTCAGACCAAAAGCCCAGATTTTAATTTACATATCAATTCATTTATCCTATGTTCTCCTTTAATTATCCTATGAATCGTATTCCTGTGACCCCCCAGCAACTTGGTTCTTATGAGATAGCAAACACATTATTTTGTTAAACATTACAAAATAAGTCAAAGATCTACCTGTCTTTGTTAAGCACAGAAAATAAAGCTACCTGGGTAGGACCTGTCCTGAAATTACCAGTTCTACCACATGTGGGCTGTACCTTCTGTAGTGTAGTTTAATCTTGATCTCGTTAAATCTGCATGACTTTGTATCTTCCAGATAAGTTAACTCATTAATGCAGCTGCTTTTCTCTTTTAAAGTCATGAAGCCACTCACATAATGTGTTTTGTATCCTAAGTTTTGGAGAAATTATGATATTTTTTAGTGTTTTTATTGTTTTACTTTTTAAAATTTCAAATAATATCTCCCTTTCCTACTACCCCACCACCAAATCTTTTGTACTCCCCCCTCTTCTTCCTTACTCTTCTCTCTTCTATCACCACCCATTTACCTACTCCCACCTTACCTTTTGCCTACACTGAGGTATCAAGCCTCCCTTCATTCCTTCTCAATGATGTCAGATAAGGGCATCCTATGCTACATATTTATCTGAAGTCCTGGCTTCCTCCATGTATACTCTTTGGTTTGTGGTTTACTCCACATGAACTCTGGGTGGTCCAGATAGTTAATATGGTTCTTCTTATGGGGTTGCAACTCCCTTCTATTCCTCAGTCCTTCTCTTAACTTTTCCATTGGGGTCTGAGAGCTCAGTCTTATAGTTAACAGTAAGTATTTGTATTTGTATTGGTTAGGTGCTCATAGAACTTTTGAACTCATATTTTTAGTGTTTTTTTGGCAGACTTAAAGGCTGTTCTGAAGGTCATGGTATTTATTATTTTGCTGAGGTATTATGAAAATTTTTATCTCCTGGATACATGCTGTTTGTAATTATCATGGAGTCATTAATGTTAATAGATAGAATTTTTTTTTCATTAGTTGCTTCTTGGCCATTCAGTATTCCTAGTTTAGAATTTTTTTTGGCTCTGTAACCCATTTTTTTTAAACGACTTTATTTTACAAAACAAAGATAAAATGTACAGATTTTAAACATTTTTTGCTTAAAATTATACATTTTTGTCAGTACTGTTTTTTCAGACATTGAAATAATTTTTACATAAAACCATGTGAATATATTTTTTTGGTCAGTACTTGATTTTTTTCAAGGGCTTGACAGTATGCGTTGAAAACCTGATAGTTACAATAAGCGTAAAGTACATGCAAAACAAAATGCAACATGGAAATAGTCAAAGTCTTCTTGTTTTGTAAATATATGTATATTTTTTTGTTTTCTTTAATTCTTGGACTTCATACAGTCTGTGAGTTGTTTCTGGGGGAGTACAAGCCTCTGGGGTTAGCATCCCACTATCAGTGACTGCATATTATGTCTGTTCTTTTGTGACTGGGTTATCTCACTCAGGATGATATTCCCTAGATGCAGCCATTTTCTTAAGAATTTGGTTAAGTCATTGTTTCTGGTGGCTGAGTAGTATTCCATTGTGTAAGTGTACCACAATTTTTGTATCCATTCACCTACTGAAGGACATCTGGGTTCCTTCCAGCTTCTGGCTATTATAAATAGAGCCGCTATGAACATTGTGGTGCATATATCTTTGTTGTGTATTAAAGTGTCTCTGGGGTATATGCCCAGAAGTGGAATAGCTGGGTCTTCAGGTAGTACTATATCCAATTTTCTGAGGTATCGCCAGACAGATTTCCAGAGTGATTGTATTAGCTTGCAACCCCACCAACAGTGGAGAAGTGTTCCTCAGAAAGAATGTTTTTTAAAGGAGGAATCCAAAATATGTATATTATTACAAAACAAGACTTGTGATCACAGCAGTCATCAACATTCATAGAGGCGTATGCCTACTGGCTAAGTCCTAGGAGCAGGAACCATGTCCTTCTATTTCTACCAAAGCCATACTGTGCTTGGCAATACTAGACTATAGACAAGATTTCATTGATCATAGCCATGCAGGTTTTCATTTTTAGTAATGATCTCATGCTCCCAGATCTGGTTTTGCAGCAGTGACTTCTCCATTTTAGCATCTCATAGATAGAGTAGCTATTGGGTTTAACCAATGTGAAACACTGAAAGGGAGCTGAGTTGATCAGTTAACCATAGGCAGCAGACTCTGAGCTACTCTAGGTAGATGTCCACTGTACAGCTGTCACATATAAGATATTTTAATCCTAATGCTGTTTAAGGTCTGGAATATAAGGACACAGATACTATACTATAAAGTGCTATTTATAATGATAGTGTCTGTTTTTGAAACATTTATAGACTTTTCATTTAGCCATTTCTAATTTTATCTACTGATGGCTTCTGAAACACTAAGCATCAAGGTGTTAAATTTTATTGATTGTCATGATGGTAAGTTGGGAAGACAGCTCTATGTCAGCTGTCAACAAGTAAGACTGTGTGGTATAAGCTGGAACAAAAATTCAATTTCTCTCTCAGTGATAAAGCAGATAAACACCAGCAACCTTGTCTACTTTTGCTTTATGCCAAATCTTTGGCACACTGCCACCTGATTACTCCTAGTTCATTTTCTGTTCTCCTTCTACTTGCTGGCTTGAAGTCTAAATTCCTTATACACATGTTCAGAGTCTATAAATATCAGTATACATTTTTCTTCCATTTTTTCTGAGGTTATGTGGCACAGATTCATATCATGCTTCTCTTCTTGCCCAAAAGGCTCCAGCCCACATACTTATCCAGACACTTGTCCTTTAACTTCAGTCAATAACACTGTGTTATTACTTACTACATTCCACCTGGGCTGTTCTTAACTCCGATTTGACAGCCATCATGGCGATGTGTCCATGACCATGTCACTCCATGACAGCTTCCTCCTCTCTCTACTTCTTCCCACTTATGGCATCTTCCCAACCTCAAGACCAGAACCTGAAACCCAATCTATCTCAATTCTACATAGATATAGATCTTATGCGTTCTTTAGTGACCAATTAGGAATAACTTGGTGAGCCAGGTCACAAAGTATCACTCGTGTCTATGTATTGATTCTCTCATCTCTGGAGGCACTCAGGCCCTAGGAACCAATATTTAGCATTACAAGACAAGCACTATCAGACAAAGCCAGTACAATATTCATTGTCAAATATTGGACAAACACAGCAGCAGACTAGCACAGCACTCTGTCTGATGTCTATAATAGTTCTGCTGGAAGTGGGAGTATAGGATGCAGAAATGGGACTTAGGAATGTCTATTGCTAACACCAGTTTTTTCCAGAGGTCTAACATTTTTATTTTGCTTTCCACGTTGGCTCTTCAAATATTCACCTATACTATTTTTTTCCTAACACACAATTTTAGGAACAAAATTAAATATGCTACATGTAAAAGAAATTATCTACAGAATTCTTTATTAGTTGAGATAAGTCTGACATTTCAAATTATATTATTTCAAATGTGATTAACAAGTACAAAAATACCTATGAAATTAAATGACCAATCTGGCATAGCTACATCATCCCTGGTATACATTTTATTCTATATGGCTAATTAAATTATAAAATGGTTGTAAGTGTTCATGCCATATATTTTTCAAGTTTCTATATCTTGCTTTAAATATTTACTTTGATTTTATATTTTTGAGTGTTTTGTCCCATGCATATAAGTGCTACTAAAGGCCAAATGTGGACATCATATCCCCTGCAATTGGAATGAAAATCAGTTGGCAGAAGTCATGTTACTCTTGTTGGTGGGATTGCAAGCTGTTACTACCACTATAAAAATCAGTCTGCTCTTTCCTCAGAAAAATTGGACATAGTATAACCTGAGGACCCAATATCTTGGAAATATACCCAAAAGGTGTTTCAAAGTATATCAAGTACACTTGCTCCAATATGTTTGGAATAGCCTTATTTAATATAACCAAAAGCTGAAAAGAAGACAGATGTCCTTCAACAGAAGAATGAATGCCAAATATTTGGTATACTTACACAATGTTATTAGAAACAATGACTTTATAAAATTCTTAGGCAAATGGAATGAACTAGAAAATATCTTGATTGAGGTAACCTAATCACAAAAGAAGAAACATGGTACATACTCACTGATAATGGATACTAGCCCAAAAGACGGGAATAACTAAGGTACAATTCACAGACCACATGAAGCTCAAGAAGGTGGAAGACCAAAGAGTGGGTGCTTCAGTTCTCCTTAAAAGGCAGAACACAATATTCAAAGAAGGAAATACAGAAAAGAAAAGTGTGAAGCAGAGACTGAAGAAAAGGCCATCTAGAGACGGTCCCACAGGGGGATCCTTTTCATATGTAGTCACCAAACCCAAACAATATTGTGGCTACAAAGAAGTATATGCTGACAGGTGTCTGATATAGTTGTCTCCTGAGAGTCTCTGCCAGATCCTGACAAATACAGAGTCAAAAGCTATCAACAAACCATTCAATTAAGAACATATTCAATGGAGGAGTTAGAAAGAGGAATAAAGGAACTGAAGGGGTTCACAACCCCAAAGGAAGAACAACATCAACCACTCAGAATACCCAGAGCTTCCAAGGACTAAACAACCACCCAAAGAGTATACAAGGAGGAAACCAGAGCTCTCGCTACATATTTAGCAGAAAATAGCTTTATTAGGCATCAACTAGAGGAATAGCCCTTGACCCTGTGAATGCTAAATATCCAATTGTAAGGAAATGCCAGCATGGAAAGGTAGGAGGGAGTAGGTGGATGGGGGAAACACTCCACAGAGACAGCGGGAGGAAGAATGAAATAGGCTGATTTCAGAGGGAACCTGAAAAAGGGAATTACATTTCAAATGTAATTTAAAAAAATTAATTAAATTTTTTTAAAAAAATCAAATTTGGTCCCCTCAAAGAGCAAGAGCTATTAACTGATAAGCCATCTCTGTATTACTTCTAAATCTCTCTTTCTAGGAGAGCCAGGTCACAGCCATCAGGACTCAGGACCTGACTGCAAAAGGATTAGCTCCCAGAAAAATCTCACAAGTGCTCTCCCACCTAAGCCTCCAGTGAGCCTGCCACACATGCCCAACAGCTATCCAGAGAGAGAACATCAGAAATGTTCGAGGCTTAGTTAGCCTGGTGCTCTCTTGGAATGGATCCATCCCCACACAGTAAAAGAGTCAGGTCACCACCATCATGATTTATGACCTGCTCGAAAATGGCTGAGCACAGAGAAGAGCCTCACAAACACTTTCCAACATGAGCCCACAGAAACAGAACATAGTCACCGCCATCAGGACCCACTGCCTGCCCACAAACAGATGAGCACACAGGAGCCTGTCCGCAAACAGATGAGCACACAGGAGCTATCTTCCTCCTGAGCTCATGGCCCCTCAGAATCACAGGAGAGACAAGCTCCTAACCCAAAATATCTAGGATATCCTGGATACATTCAAAAGAGTAAACCTAAGAAAAATAGGTAGAGAAGAGAGTGAAGACTCCCAACCCTATGGTAATACACAACCTAAGAGAACACAAATGCCAGCCCAGTTACAATATCCAGCAAAACTCTCACTTACCATAGATGTAGAAACCAAGATATTGTAGGACAAAACCAAATTTACACAATATCTGTCCACAAACCCAGCCCTGCAAAGGCTAATAGATGTAGAACTCCAACAAAAGACAGGAAACTACACCCTAGGAAAAGCAAGAAAATAATCTTGTCCTGCAAAAAAATTGAGGGGGGGAGGCAGAGACAGAGAGACAGAAACACAGAGAGAGAAAGAGACAGAGAGACAAACACTGAGAGAGAGAGAGAGAGAGAGAGAGAGAGAGAGAGAGAAGTTACCAGGTCACCTCCATCAGAACTCAGGTACTGTCCACACACTACTGAGCACACAGAAGAGCCTCACAAGGCCTCTCCAAACCAAGCCTGAGAAGACAGAGCCAAGTCACCACCATCAGAACTCCCTGTCTGCCCACAAAGAACCTAACACCCAGCAGCAATCTTCTTTCTGAGCCCACAGATTCCCAGACCCAAAAAAGATACAAGTTCCATCCAGAGAAAACAAGATTACCTAAGATCACAGATAACATGATGGCAAGAAGAAAGTATAAAAACCTAAGCACTGGTAACCAAAAAAATCTGGGAACATCAAACCCAGTTCTTCCACCATAGCAAATAGTGGATATCCCAACACCTCAGGAAAAAAGTAAAAAAAAAAAAAAAGACTTTAATATTATACTTCATGATGATGAATGAGGGCTTTGGAAAGTTCATAAATAAATCCATTAAATAATTACAGGACCACAAGGAAAACTCATATAAACAAGTAGAACCCCTTAAAGAGGAAACAAGAAAATCACCTAAAGAGTTACAGGAAAACACAACCACACAGGTGAAGGGATTGAAAGTGAAAATAAAAACATTAAAAAAAATCACAAAAAGGAGACAACCCTGGAGTTAGAAAACCTAGGAAAGAAGTCAGGAGTCAAAATGAAAGAATCACCAAAAGAATACAAGAGATGAAAGAAGATTTGAGGGGCCGAAGATCCCATAGAAAACATTGACACAACAGTCCTTGAAAATGCAAATATAAAATGTGCCTAACCCAAAATATCCAGGACATACAGGACACAATGAGAACACTAATCCTAAGGATAATGGATGTAGACTTGAGGGAAGACTCCCAATTAAAAGGCCCAGTAAATATCTTCAACAAAATCATAGAAGAAAACTTTCCTAACCTTAAGAACAAGATGACCATGAACATATAAGAAGCCTACAGAACTCAAAATAGACTGGACTGTGGAGAGTGGGTGTGGCAGCAGTTCCAAGATGGTGATTGGGACTCCTGCCTAGTCTTGTGACTAGCACCTGACTTCCTTCTGCCCCCCCCCCCGAGATTAGCCACTCCCACCATGAGAGCAGGTGCACCCTTGACTTGAGATCAGGCCAGATGATGCAGACCTATGAACTGCAGCCAAGCAACATGGACTGAGGAGGTGGAGTTGAGAGAGGATAAAAGTGACTGCGCTTGGGGGTGGAGAGGGAGAGAGAAGGGAATACAAAAGATTTTAACTTGCATGATGTAAGGTTCCTGAATCAACTGCTTTGAGAATGCTGTGTCGTTGCTCCTTTCCTGGTGGTCGGAGACAGTAGCAACACTGGACCAGAAAAACAAACAAACAAACAAAACAAACAAATAAATAATAAAACTCCACCCAATATATAATAGTCAAAATACTAAATGTTCAAAACACAGAAAGAGTACTAAAAGCAGTAAGGAAAAATGGACAAGGAATATATAAAGGCAGACCAATCAGAATTACACCTGAATTATCAACAAAGACTATGGAAAGTAGAAGATGATAGACAGAAAGGACACAAATGCCAGCCCAGATGACTGTATCCAGTAAATCTTTAAATTACCACAGAGAGAAAAATCAAAATATTCTAGGACAAAAACAAATTTACACAATATTTGTCCACAAATCCAGGCCTCCAAAGGATAAAAGACAGAATAATCCAACAAAAGAAGGGAAACAACACCCTAGGAAAACCAAGAAAAAATCATGCAAGAAATCACAAAAAGAAAGAAAGAAAGAAAGAAAGAAAGAAAGAAAGAAAGGAAGAAAGAAAGAATAGCACACAGAAAGAACTATACCTCTAACAACAAAAATTACATGAAATAGCAGTAATTGTTCTTTAATATCTCTTAATATCAATGGACTCAATTTCCCAAAAAATAGACATAGACTATCAGACTGGATACATAAACAGGATCTAGCATTTTCCTGCATACAGTAAACTCATTTCAGAAACAAAGATAGACAGTAAAAGGTTTGTGTAAGGTAAACGGCTAGAAAGCAACCTTCCAAGAATTGGTTCCAAGAAACAAGCTGGAACAGCCATTCTAGTATCAAAGAAAATATATTTTCAACAAAAAGTCATTAAAAAGAGAAGGAAGGACACTTTTAACTCATCATAGGAAAAATCTACTAAGAAGAACTCTCAATCCTGAACATCTATTCACCAGATACAAGGGCCCCAATATTCATAAAAGATACTCTACTAGTATCTGGAGACCTCAACAGCCTACTCTGATCAATTGTCAAAATATAGAAGGAACTGAACAGAGACACAGCAAAAGTAGCAGAGGTTATGAACCAATTGGAATTAAGAGACAGCTATAGAATATTTCATCCTAAAACAAAAGAATATACTTTCTTCTAAGCACCTAAGAGTACCTTCTCCAAAATTGATGATACAGTCAGTCAGAAACCAGGCCTCTACAGATACAAAAAAATCAAAATATTCCCAACTATTGTATCTGATCATCATGGATTAAAACTGGTCTTTAATAACAACAAAAACAACAAAAACTTTACATACACACAAAACCTGAAAAATGCACTCCTTGATGATAATATGGTCATGGAG
Organism: Micromys minutus; assembly: GCF_963924665.1. Classification (NCBI taxonomy): domain Eukaryota; kingdom Metazoa; phylum Chordata; class Mammalia; order Rodentia; family Muridae; genus Micromys; species Micromys minutus. The sequence goes on from NC_137953.1 coordinate 53,403,580, forward strand.
AAAATAAAAAAAAAATTAAAGATATTTTATTTATTTTTTTTAAACGACTTTATTTTACAAAGCAAAGATAAATGTACAGATTTTAAACATTTTTTGCTTAAAATTATACATTTTTGTCAGTAATGTTTTTTCAGACATTGAAATAATTTTTACATAAAACCATGTGAATATATTTTTTTCGTCAGAACTTGATTTTTTTCAAGGGCTTGACAGTATGCATTGAAAACCTAATAGTTACAATAAGCGTAAAGTACATGCAAAACAAAATGGAACATGGGAATAGTCAAAGTCGTCTTGTTTTGTAAATATATGTATATTTTTTTGTTTTCTTTATTTCTTGGACTTCATACAGTCTGTGAGTTGTTTCTGGGGGAGTGAAAGCCTCTGGGGTTAGCATCCCACTATCAGTGACTGCATATTATGTCTGTTCTTTTGTGACTGGATTATCTCACTCAGGATGATATTCTCTAGATGCAGCCATTTTCTTAAGAATTTGGTTAAGTCATTGTTTCTGGTGGCTGAGTAGTATTCCATTGTGTATATGTACCACAATTTTTGTATCCATTCATCTTCTGAAGGACATCTGGGTTCCTTCCAGCTTCTGGCTATTATAAATAGAGCCGCTATGAACATTGTGGTGCATATATCTTTGTTGTGTATTGAAGTGTCTCTGGGGTATATGCCCAGAAGTGGAATAGCTGGGTCTTCAGGTAGTACTGTATCCAATTTTCTGAGGTATCGCCAGACAGAATTCCAGAGTGGTTGTATTAGCTTGCAACCCCACCAACAGTGGAGAAGTGTTCCTCTTTCTCCGCAGCCTCGCCAGCATCTGCTGTCAACTGAGTTTTGGATCTTGGCCAATCTGACTGGTGTGAGGTGGTAACTCAGAGTTGTTTTGATTTGCATTTCCCTGATGGCTAAAGATTTCGAGAACTTCCTCAGGTGTTTCTCGGCCATTCGGTGTTCCTCAACTGAAAACGTTTTGTTTAGCTCTGTACCCCATTTTTTAATAGGGTTATTTGATTCTCTGGTGTCTAGCTTTTTGAGTTCCTTGTACACCTTGGATATTAGGCCTCTATCTGATGTGGTGTTGGTAAAGATCTTTTCCCATTCTGTTGGTTGCCGTTTTGTTAATCTTTGATCTTAGAGCTTGAGCCATTGGTGTTTTGTTCAGGAAATTTTCTCCTGTACCTATGTGTTCTAAGGTTTTCCCTACTTTCTCATCTAATCGTTACAGTGTATCTGGTTTAATGTGGAGATCTTTGATCCACTTACACTTGAGCTTTGTACAAGGAGATAAGAATGGGTCTATTTTCATTCTTTTGCATGCTGAGTGACAGTTGGACCAGCACCATTTGTTGAATAGGCTGTCCTTTTTCCATTGAATGTTTACTGCTCCTTTGTTAAAGATCAGGTGACCATATATATGAGGGCTCATTTCTGGATCTTCTAATCTATTCCATTGATCCACATGCCTATTTCTGTACCAGTACCATGCAGTTTTCAGCACAATTGCCTTGTAATATAGCTTGAGGTCATGGATAGTGATTCCCGAAGATGTTTTTTTGTTGTTGAGGATGGATTTCGCTATTAGAGGTCTTTTGTTATTCCATATGAAATTGAACATTGATCTTTCCAATTCCATGAAGAACTTGGTTGGAATTTTGATGGGGATTGCATTGAATCTGTAGATTGCTTTTGGTAGGATGGCCATTTTTAAGATGTTGATTTTTCCAATCCATGAGCATGGGAGATCTTTCCATTTTTGAGATCCTCCTCAATTTCTTTCTTTAGAGGTTTGAAGTTCTTGTCATACAGGTCCTTCACTTGCTTAGTTAGAGTCACACCAAGGTATTTCATAGTTTTTGTAACGATTGTGAAGGGTACGTTTTCCCTAATTTCTTTTTCCACATGTTTGTCCTTTGAGTACAGGAAGGCTACTAATTTTTTTGAATTAATTTTGTATCCAGCCACTTTGCTGAACTTGTTTATCAGCTGTAGGAGTTCTCTGGTGGAATTATTGGGGTCACTCAAGTACACTATCATGTCATCGGCAAAGAGTGATGTTTTTATCTCTTCCTTTCCAATTTGTATACGCTTGATCTTTTTTTGCTGTCTAATTTCTCCAGCCAGGACTTCCAGTACTATCTTGAATAGGTAGGGGGAGAGTGGGCAGCCTTGTCGAGTCCCTGATTTTAGTGGGATTGCTTCAACTTTCCCGCCATTAAGTTTGATGTTGGCTGTTGGTTTGCTGTATATAGCTTTTATTATGTTTAAGTATGGGCCATGGATTCCTGTTCTTTCCAGGACTTTTAACATGAAGGAGTGTTGGATTTTGTGGAATGCTTTCTCAGCGTCTAGTGAGATGACCATGTGATTTTGGTCTTTGAGTTTGTTTATATGGTGGATTACATTGATGGATTTTCTTATGTTAAACCATCCCTACATCCCACGGATGAAGCCTACTTGGTCATGATGAATGATGGTTTTGATGTGTTCTTGGATTTGGTTTGCAAGGATTTTGTTGAGTATTTTTGCATCAATGTTCATAAGTGAGATTGGTCTGAAGTTTTCTTTCCTTGTAGGGTCTTTGTGTGGTTTAGGTACGAGGGTTATTGTAGCCTCAAAAAATGAGTTGGGTAATATTCCATCTGATTCTATCTTTTGGAATAGTTTGGTGAGTATTGGTGTTATATCCTTAATAAAAGTCTGATAAAATTCTGCACTGAACCCGTCTGGGCCTGGGCTTTTTTTGGTTGGGAGGCTTTTGATGACTTCTTCTATTTCTTTAGGTGTTATAGGGTTATTTAGATGGTTTACTTGGTCTTGGTTTAACTTTGGGACCTTGTATCTGTCTAGGAATTCATCCATTTCCTCAAGATTTTCCAATTTTGTGGAGTATAAGTTTTTGTAATAGGATCTGATGATTTCTTGAATTTCCTCAGTTTCAGTTGTTATGTCCCCACTTTCCTTTCTGATTTTGTTAATTTGGATATTCTCTCTTTGCCCTCTAGTTAGTCTGGCTAGGGGTTTACCAATCTTGTTGATTTTCTCAAAGAACCAACTTTTGGTTTTGTTGATTTTTTCAATGGTTCTTTTTGTTTCTATTTGGTCTATTTCTGCCCTAATTTTGATTATTTCTTGCCGTCTACTCTTTTTGGGTATATCTGCTTCCTTTTGTTCTAGGGCTTTTAGCTGTGCTGTCAGGTTGCTGATGTGAGCTCTCTCCAGTTTCTTTTTGGAAGCACTTAGGGCTATGAGTTTTCCTCTCAATACTGCTTTCATTGCATCCCATAGGTTTGGGTATGTTGTGTTTTTGTTTTTGTTGAATTCTAGAAAATCTTATTTTCTTTCTTTATTTCTTCTTTGACCCTTCTATCCTTTAACAGAGCATTGTTTAGTTTCCATGTGTATGTGGGGGTTTTTGTTGTCTTTGTTGTTAAAGAACAGCCGTAGCCCATGGTGATCTGAGAGGATGCATGGTAGTATTTCAATCTTCTTATATCGATGGAGGCTCGTTCTGTGTCCTATTATGTGGTCAATTTTCGAGAAGGTGCCATGGGGTGATGAGAAGAAGGCGTATTCTTTTACTTTGGGATAGTATGTTCTGTATCTATCTATTAATTCTAGTTGGTTCAAAGTCTCTGCTAGTTTTGCAGTGTCCTTGTTCAGTTTCTGTTTCCCTGATCTGTCCATTGGTGAGAGTGGGGTATTAAAGTCTCCCACTATTATAGTGTGGGGTGAAATATAATTTTTGAGCTTTAGTAGGGTTTCTTTTATGAATGTGGATGAATTTTTATTTGGAGCATATAAGTTAAGGATTGAGAGTTCCTCCTGACGGATTTCCCCGGTAATGAGTAAACAGTGTCCTTCCTTATCTTTTTTGATAACTTCTGGTTGGAAATTTACTTTATTCGATATTAGAATAGCCACTCCAGCTTGCTTCTTGGAGCTGTTTGCTTGGAAGTTTTTTTCCCACCCTTTTACTCTGAGATAGTGTCTGTCTTTGTCTCTTAGATGAGTTTCCTTTATGCAGCAAATGGCTGGATATTGTTTATGTATCCAGTCTGATAGTCTATGTCTCTTTATTGGGGAGTTAAGACCATTTATGTTAATAGATATCAAGGAATAGTTGTTTCTGTTTCCTTCCATTATTGCTTTTTTGGGTTGAGTTGTGTCTGTGTTTTTTCTTCTTTCAGTTTTCTTGTTTAGGAGTTTTCTTGTTCTTACTAGGCTGTATTTTCCCTCATTGTATTGGGTTTTCCACCTATAATTCGTTGTAGTCCTGGGTTTGTGGTCAGATATTGTGTGAATTTTGATTTGTCTTGAAATAGCTTTGTCTCTCCATCGATGGTGATTGATAGTTTTGCTGGGTATAGCAGCTTGGGCTGGCACTTGTGCTCTCTTAAGGAGTGCATGATGTCTGTCCAGGCTCTTCTAGCTTTCATAGTCTCTGTTGAGAAATCGGGTGTGAGTCTGATTTGTCTGCCTTTATATGTTACTTGACCTTTTTCCCTTACTGCTTTTAGTATTCTTTCTTTACATTGGGTGCTTGATGTTTTTACTATTATGTGTCAGGAGGTATTTCTTTTCTGGTCCAACCTTTTTGGAGTTCTGAAGGCTTCTTTTATGCTCGTGGTCATCTCATTCTTGAGGGTAGGGAAGTTTTCTTCTATGATTTTGTTGAAGATATTTACTGTGCCCCTTAGTTGATACTCTTCTTCCTCTTCTATTCCTATTATTCTTAGGTTCGGTCTTCTCATTGTGTCTTGGATTTCCTGGACATTTTGGGTTAGGAGCTTTTGGTTTTTTGCATCTTCTTTGTTGTTTTGTCTATGCTTGCAATGTTGTCTTCTGCCCCCGAGATTCTCTCTTCGATCTCTTGTAATCTATTGGAAATGCTTGCTTCTGTGACTCCTGATTTATTTTTTTGGTGTTCTGACTCTAGGGTCATGTCTTTTAGTGTTTTCTTTATTGTGTCAATCTCTGTTTTAATTTCCCTCTTCCATTCCTTTATTTCTTTGGTTCTGTTTTCCTCTTGTTCTTTGAGTTCTTTGAGTGTTTTTTTTTTGTTTCTTCTTTAAAAGCTTCTGAATCTTTTTGCTTTTCCTTCCCATCTTGTTTAAGTAACTCTATCAGCGTCTTGAGGCATGATTTCAGGTCTGTGTCTTCTTTTTCTGGAGTGTTTGGAGTTCCGATGTTTGCTGTTATGGGAGAGTTTGGCTCTGGTGTTGCTAGATTGTCTTGGTTCCCTTGGAATATACTCTTTCTCTTTCCTCTTGCCATTTTGTTGTCAGTGACATGTTCTTACCTTTCCCTTGTATCTGGTCTGTGTCCCTGGTTCTCCACTGGTTGAGGTGTCGGATGGGTCGAGCCCTCTTTTATGCCTCAAAGTCGTTGGGTGTGAGCAGAAGTTCCAACATTCTGTTTCTGTTTGCTGGATCAGGCATGGCAGGGCAGGGCAAGGCAGGGCGTGCACTTTCCTTGTGTACTCCACAGAGATCTTTCTGCTCCCTGTGGTCTAGGTCTCCCACTCACCAGTTGCTCAGCCTCTATGAGCCGCCGTTCAGCGTGGCGTGGCAGGTAGGCCAGGTTCTGCTCTGCGTCTGGAAGTCGCATCCGGGTAGAAACAGAAGTTCTAATTTTCTGCTTCCAATCGCAGTTGCTCAGCCTCTATGAGCAGCGGATCTGGGTGGCAGGTAGGCCAGGCTCTGCTCTGCGTCCAGAAGTCGCCTCCGGGTGGGAACAGAAATTTTATTCAAGAGGAGTAAAGAGCAGAAAATAATCAAACTCAGAGCAGAAATCAAGCAAGTACAAACAAAAAGAAGTATACAAGGAATCAACAAAACCAGGAGCTGGTTCCTTGAGAAAATAAGATCAATAAAAACTTAGACTGACAAACTAGAGGGCAAAGAGAGAATATCCAAATTAAGAAAATGGAAATGAAATGGGAGACATAACAGCTGAAACTGAACAAATTCAAGAAATCATCATATCCTGCTACAAACCCCATACTCAACAAAACTGGAACATCTAGAGGAAATGGACAATTTTCTGGAAGAATCCAGGTATCAAAGATAAATCAGAATCAGATAAACCATCTAAACAGTCCCATCACACCTAAAGAAATAGAAGTAGTCATCAAAATCCTCTCAATTGGGGGGAAAAAAAAAACATGATCTAAAGAGTTCAGGGTAGAATTCTACTAGACTTTCGTAGAAGACCTAATGCCAAATCTTTTGAAACTATTCCACAAAATAAAAATAAAGGGAACATTATTCAACTCATATTATGAAGCCACTATTATGATCAAATCCAAACCTAACAAAGACCCTACAGAAAATGAGAACTTCAGACCAATCTCCCTCATGAATGTTGATGCAAAAATGCTTAATAAAATACTTGCACATCAAATCCTAAAACACATCATAATGATCATTTAGCATGATCATGTAGGCTTCATACCTCTGATGCAGGGATGGTTCAATATATGGAAATCCAGAAACTTAATCTAGCATATAAACAAACTCAAAGGAAAAAAAAAAAAAACACACATGACCATCACAATAAATGCTGAGAAAGCATTTGACACAATTCAACTCTTCTTGTTATTAAAACTTTTAGAAAGATCAGGAATTCAAGGCCCATACCTAAACATAGTAGAAGCAAAATCCACAAAACCAGTAGCTAGCATCAAACTAAATGGTGAGAAATTTGAAGCAATCACCCTAAAATCAGAGACTAGACAAGGCTGCCTACTCTCTCATTCCCTACTCAATATAATGTTAGTCTTGACCAGAGCTATTAGACAACAAGTGAAAGTCATAGGATTACATGACCGAAAGGAAAAAGTCATATATATTTTCTTCATATATTTTACCAAATATGCTTATATCTGGTTTTTCCATGTTGGTATACTTTTTAAAACTGTTGAGGTTGAATATCACCATTTCTCTACTTTGTATGAATGAACACATTGATAACAATCTGTGCCAGTAAAAAGAATCACAAGTTCACATAAAACTCTACATTTTGACTATTAACATTTTCCATCAAGTTTCATTGTTTTTTACCATCATCAGTTATATTATGTATATTTTAATTTTATTTTGGGGTTTCTCTCAGGTTTCAAAAATGTACTGTGTTTTCTTTGCTTTGTTTTGTGTTTCAGAAGCAAGAATGATTGCTACATTACAGGCACTCAATATATATTTATTGAGGGACTAAAGAGTATGGTGAAAAAGTTTCTTGCTATCATTAGGTACCTGAATATGCTAAAGTAGGATCATCAAAGAATTATACCTTGCATTTATTTACTAGGCATTTACCAACAGACACATAATGTTCATACACAATCTCATGATTGAATTTCATCATCGAGCATAGGAGTAAAAACATTTCATGTAAGAGACCAATTGAATTAAAACATGCCACACCTATTTCTTCAACTTATAAATTTTATATAGCTCTTCTCAAGCCTTCAACTGTGAAGTTTTAGGATTATTAGTATTTATTCTATAGTACCTAATAGCATTATATAATTTATCCTAAAATGTTACTAATTCTAAGTAAAAATAATCAGTAGAAAAACCCAAATTATCATGTAGAATACAGAAAAAGTGAAGACCTGTGTGATTAGGAAACATGTGAGCATGACAAGGAAATATTCAGTAACAAACTATAGGCCACGTTAATTTCAAATGTACATTCCAAAACTCACCAGTATACCATCATTTAGAAAATTATTTTAAAGCAGGAGAAAATGTACCCTTAACTTGGATTTAAGTGTGTGCAACGAAGTGGAATTTCTGAAGAAATATCATTTGTCACTTACATATATGCTCCAAATACAAAAGCAACAATATTCATAAAAGAAACCCTACTAAAGCTCAAATATTACATTGCACCCCACACAATAATAGTGGGAGACTTTAATACCCCACTCTCACCAATGGACAGATCAGGGAAACAAAAACAGAACAAGGATACTGTAAAACTAGCAGAGGTTATAAACCAACTGGAATTATGAGATATCTATAGAACATATCATCCTAAAGAAAAGGAATACACCATCTCAGCACCTCATGGCACCTTCTCAAAAATTGACCACAAAATTGGTCACAAAATGAACCTCAGTAGATATAAGAAGATTGAAATACTCCCATGCATCCTCTCAGATCATCTTGGTCTAAGGCTGGTCTTAAACAAAAACAAAGACAACAAAAAGGTCACATACACATGTAAACTAAACAACACTCTGTTAAACGATAGCAGAGACAAATAAGAAATAAAGAATGAAGTAGTCAAGGATTTTCTAGAATTCAATGAAAATTAAAACACAAAATATCCAAACCTATGGGATGCACTGAGAGCAGTACAGAGAAGAAAACTCATAGCTCTGAGTGCTTGCAAAAAAAAAAAAAAAAAAAAAAAAAAAAAAAAAAAAAAAACTGGAGAGAGCATACAGTTAAAAGCTCTAGAACAAAAGAAAGCAGATACACTCAAGAGGAGTAAACAGCAAGAAATAATCAAACTTAGGGCAGAAATTGACCAAATAGAAACAAAAAGAACCATTGAAAGAATCAACAAAACCAAAAGCTAGTTCTTTGAGAAAATCAACAAGATTGATTAACTCTCAGCCACACTAACTAGAGGGCAAAGAGAGAGTATCAAAATTAACAAAATTAGAAAGGAAAGTGGAGAAATAACTGAAACTGAGGAAATTCAAGAAATCATCAGATCATACTATAAAAGCCTATATTCATCAAAGCTGGAAAATCTGGAGAAAATGGATGAATTCCTAGACAGAAAGAAGGTACTAAAGTTATATCAGGACCAGGTAAACCATCTAAATAATCTTATAACACCTAAAGAAATAGAGGCAGTCATTAAAAGCCTTCCAACCAAAATAAATAAATAAATAAATAAATAAATAAATAAATAAATAAATAAATAAATAAATAAATAAAAGCCCTGGTACAGATGGGTTTAGTGCAGAATTTTATCAGACATTTATTGACAAAATAATACCAATACTCTCCAAAGTATTCCAAAAAATAGAATCAGATGGAAAACTACCTAACTCATTTTTTGAGGCTACAATAACCCTCATTTCTAAACCCCACAGAGACCCTGCAAGGAAAGGGAACTTCAGACCAATCTCACTTATGAACATTGATGCAAAAATACTCAAAAAAATCCTTGCAAACTGAATCCAAGAACACATCAAAATGATCATTCACCATGATCCAGTAGGCTTCATCCCTGGCATGCAGGGATGGTTTAATATAAGGAAATACATCATTGTAATCCACCATATAAAAAACTCAAAAAAAAAAAAAAAAAAAAAAAAAAACCCCACATGGTCATCTCACTAGATGCTGAGAAAGCATTTGACAAAATTCAACACCCCTTCATGTTAAAAGTCTGGAAAGAACAGGAATCCAAGGCCCATACCTAAACATAAATAAAGCAATATACAGCAAACCAACCGGCAAGATTAAACTTAACGGTGGGAAACTGGAAGCACTCCCATTAAAATAAGGGACTACACAAGGCTGCCCAATCTTGCCCTACCTATTCAACATAGTACTTAAAGTCCTGACTGTAGTAATAAGACAGCAAAAAAAAAATCAAAGGGTTACAAATTGGAAAGGAAGAAGTAAATATATCACTATTTGCACATGACATAATAGTGTACTTAAGCAACCCCCCAAATTCCACCAGAGAACTCCTACAACTGATAAACAAGTTCAGCAAAGTGGCTGGATATAAAATTAACTCAAACAAATCAGTAGCCTTCCTATATTCAAAGGAAAAACATGTGGAGAAAGAAATTAGGAAAAAGATACCCTTCACAATAGTCACAAAAACTATGAAATACCTTGGAGTGACTCTAACTAAGCAAGTGAAGGACCTGTACGACAAGAACTTCAAACCTCTAAAGAAGGAAATCAAGAAAGGTCTCAGGAAATGATAAGATCTCCCATGCTCATGGATTGGAAGGATCAACATTTTAAAAATGGCCATTCTACCAAAATGAATTTACAAATTCAATGCAATCCCCTAAAAATTCCAACCCAATTCTTCATTGAGTTGGAAAGATCAATGTGCAATTTGATATGGAATAACAAAAGACATATAGGGAAATCAATCCTCAACAACAAGAAAACATCTTTGGGAATCACTATCCCTGACCTCAAGCAATATTACAAGGAAATTGTGCTGAAAACTGCATGGTACTGGTACAGAAATAGGCACGTAAATCAATGGAATAGAATAGAAGATCCAGAAATGAGCCCTCATGTATATGGTCACCTGATTTTTGACAAAGGAGCCGTAAACATTCAATGGAAAAATGAAAACCTATTCAACAAATGGTGTTGATCCAACTGGCACTCAGCATGCAGAAGAATGAAAATAGAGCCTCTCTTATCTCCTTGTACAAAGCTCAAGTGTAAGTGGATCAAAGATCTCCACATTAAACCAGATACACTGAAACTATTAGATGAGAAATTAGGGAAAACCTTAGAACACATAGGCACAGGAGAAAATTTTCTGAACAAAACAACAATGGCTCAAGCTCTAAGGTCAAACATTAACAAATGGGACTTAATGAGATTGCAAAGTTTCTGTAAGGCTAAGGACATTGTCAAGAAAACATAATGGCAGCCAAAAAAATGGGAAAAGATCTTTACCAACTCCACATCACATAGAGGCCTAATATCCAAAGTATACAAAGAACTCAAAAAGCTAGACATCAGAGAATCAAACAACCCTACTAAAATATGTGGTACAGAGCTAAACAAAACCTTCTCAATTGAGGAATATGGAATGGCTGATAAACATCTCAGGAAGTGCTCGACATCCTTAGCCATCAGGGAAATGCAAATCAAAACAACCCTGAGATTTTACCTCACACCAGTCTGATTGACCAAGGTCCAAAATTCATATGACAGCAGATGCTGGCGAGGTTGTGGAGAAAGAGGAACACTTCTCCACTGTTGGTGAGGTTGTAAACTGATACAACCACTCTGGAAATCAGTCTGGCGATTCCTCAGAAAATTGGACATAGTACTACCTGAAGATCCTGGTATTCCACTTCTGTGTATACCCCCCAGAGACACTCCAATATACAACAAAGATACATTCACCACAATGTTCATAGCAGCTCTATTTATAATAGATGGAATCTGGAAAGAACCCAGATGTCCTTCAGAAGATGAATGGATAGAAAAATTGTGGTACATTTACACAATGGAGTACTACTTAGCTATCAGAAACAATGACTTAACCAAATTCTTAAGAAAATGGTTGCATCTAGAGAATATCATTTTGAGATAACCCAGTCACAAAAGAACAGACATAATATGCAGTCACTGATAGTGGGATGCTAACCCCAGAGGCTCTCACTACCCTAGAAACAACTCACAGACTGTGTGAAGTTCAAGAAAATAAGAAAACAAAACAAAACAAACAAACAAACAAACAAAAAACAACATTATGCTCAATCATTACACAGGAAGAAAATGTTGACTAATTCCAGGTTACATCCTGTTTTACATGTACTTTTTGCTCATTTTAACTAGTAAGATTTTAATGCATAATATCAAACCTTAAAAAAAAAGAAAAAAAAGCCAAGCACTGCCAAAAAAGTATTTGTATACATTTATGCAAAACTTTAAAAAATTTTATTATTTTAATGTATTATTTATTTAATTTATTATATAATTTTAATATTATCTATGTTGTTCAGCAGGAAAGTACAAGACAACTATGTTTCTAAATTTCTTCTCATTATATACATATTCTGAAAGGTGGTATGTAGAAATTGTACCAAAATATACAAATTTGGAATGGTTGAACTTATCTGTATTCTTATTTTAAAATTGTTTGTCATGAGTACACATCATGACACAGATCTTAATAACATTAAAATATCCATCTTCATTTATGGTAAATCCTTTATTTGACATTTGTTTCACATATATGTAAGTTAAGATTAAACAAATGTGCTTTAAACAAAAACAGATTGATTATTATATTTCTCTTTTAGTAGTACTCAGAGTACCCTCTTCTAACAAAAGAACTAGGCCAGGATTGTGAAGGGTTTATGTAGGTACCAGTTTGATTTCTTCATATTTGATGAGTTGCATAGGTGTTGTCTTCAGCAATGGGGCTGAATTGTTGATCTTAGTGACTGTGATAATGGTGTTTCAGTAAGGAAATATTTTCCTATGCCAATTAATTTGAAGATATTACCCAGTTTCTCTTCAGTCAGGCTTGGTATATCTGCCTTATGTTAATTTCTTTGATCTACTTGCACTTTCATTTTGTACAGGCTGACAAAGGTTGGTCTATTTGAATTCTTCTACATGCAGCTATCTAGTTTAATCAGATCCATTTACTGAAGATTCAGACTTTCTTATAATGTGTGTTTCTGGCTTCTTCATCAAAAATCAGGTGTTCATACGCATGTCGATTTATATCTGTGTCTTCAATGCATTTCTAACAATTATATATTTTAAAAGACAATTTAACAGTTATCTCTCAAGTTGAAAACATTGGATAAAATAATTATTTACTCATTAATTACCATTAAAACTAAAAATAATTTATAAGGAAAATAATAAATTATGATGTTAGACTAAAGAACTAAGTATAATTTCTCCTTAGGTTTAGTTTCTTTCTTTCTTTTTTCTTTCTCTTTCTTCCTTCCTTCCTTCCTTTCTTTCTTTCTTTCTTTCTTTCTTTCTTTCTTTCTTTCTTTCTTTCTTTCTTTCTCTCTTTTATCCTCTTTCTGAGAGAGGTTTCCAAACATGCCAAAATTCATAGCAAGTGATTCAGGAAAGTCCACATTCCTGCAACATTTGACTAACCTAATTAAAGATCCAACATCCTAATTCAGTGTACACTCTTCAGGAATCTATCCCAGGTGGCTCATATTAGCTGTTTTTAATCTCTAAATAGTAATACTTGCAAGATTTTTATGATTTATGTTAGTATAATAAACATGTCCCATTGTAATAACTCAGAACACTGAAGATAGTGTTACATTTTTGTGAGAAACTATCTGTACTTCATTTCACCTTGATAAGAGATGTGGATGTCTTTGGTTTGTACAGTCACCAGAAGTCATAAAAAAGTTCATAATTTTTGCTCCTGTTGACTGTAAATGGCAAGGAAGTTACTATTGTACTGGTATTTATAACTGCAGACTCAAAGTTGAGAGAGAGAGAGACATAAAATGATACTGTGACAATCCCAACCCTCTCTTCACTCTCCCACTCCATCCCCAAAGTAACAACTAAGACTAGAAACCATGAAGTAGAACTCTTAATTTTTTTAAAAGAAGAATGATAAAGTGTATCTCTCCACAGCTGAGTTCTTGCTGGTAATGAATGGAGATAGGAATTATATTTTTAAGGGGCTGGCTACTGGGAATTTGTCCATGGTTCAGTGAATATATAAGGAAATGAAAATTGGGTTTGACTTCTTCTTCTTCTTCATTTTCTTTCTCTCTTCCCCTTCCTCTTCTTATTTTTTTTGGGGGGGTGAGGCCATGGGAGAACAGACCTCAGAGGACAAGAAAGTGAGCATTATTGGGGTACATGATATAAAATTTGCAAGTAATCAATAAAACTGTGGCATATTGTTTTAGTCAGTAATGCTGTGTATTAACGAAAAATCTCTCTTTTAATCATGTTCTTCTGATTCTGTCTTTCCATTGCAGCAACCCCATGAACTTTTCACTACTTTCAAAATCCAAAAAGAAACTCAGGGTACAATTACTTTGTACAAGTGTATAATATGCATCATAGAGATGAGGAACATATCAACTTATGATAGGTCAACTATGATTAATGTCCAAGTTATAAATTATTTCTTTCTTTCTTTCATTCTTTCTTATTTTTTTAAGAAAACCATTTTATTTATTGCTGCCAAGGTCGTGTGCAGAATTAGATACTAAGTGGTCAGGTCCTCTAAAGAACAGTGCCATAACATTTTTTTCATGTTTCTAGAGATGAAAACAACTTTACAGGGTTATTTAAAACAGTACACAAGACAGTGGACATAAAAATGTGTGTATGAAATTTTATCCCACTCAAAGCTTTGATATATTTGAAAATAAGAATTAATGAATAAAAAAAAATTGTCAAGGCCATTTGCCACCGGGAACAGTAGAGATCCAGGAAAGCATGCCTGGAGAGACTGTGCTGATAGTAGCTGGGTCACAGATATGGCTAGGCCTGGTAGCACGACCTCCCTTATTCGTTCTGGGGAGCAGGAACTCTGCAACAGGGACTAGGTTTCCACCCAGAGGCCCTTGCATGAGGACCAAATGTTCAGGCCATTTGCCACCAGGAACAGTGGAGTTCCAGGGACACAAGCCTGGTGTGACTGCTAAGCGAGTAGCCTAGACACAGAGAGGGTTAAACCTGGAGCACTGAATATGTGGTTCCCCACATGTTTCAGGGGAGCAGGGACTCTGATATACAGACTTGGTTTTTATCTGGAAGGCCCTTGCATGAGGACAAACACACAGGCCATCTGCCAATGGGAAGAGCGGTGATGCAGGAACGCAAAGCCAAATACATGGGAGAGACAGGAAGTAATCACTGACAAGACCACATATAATCACAGACAACAAGATGGCAAGGGGAAAGCCAAACAACTAACCAAGGAAACCAAAACAACCTGGCAACATCAGAACCAGGCTCTCCCATCACAGCAAACAGGGGAATGCCAAACAATCCAGAAAAAGTAGAATCAGACCTTCAATCAGACTTCAAGATGATGATGGAGATCTTTAAACAAGAACAGAAGGAAAAGCATAAAGAAATAAAAGCTTTTAATGACAAAACACAAAATGCACTCAAAGAAATCAAAGAACAAGAGAAAAAAAGAACAAAAGAGATGAAGGAATTGAAGAAGGAAGTTAAAATGGAAATGGAAACAATAAAGAAAACACTAAAATAGACAACCGTGGAAGTAAAAAACCTAAAAAAAAAATCAGTAGTCATAGATGCAAGTATCTCCAACAGACTACAAGAGATGGAAGAGAGAATTATAGGGGTCGAGGAAAGCACTGAAACATAGACAAAACAGTAAAAGAAGATGCAGAAGCCAAAAATACCCTAACCCAAAATGTCCAGGAGATCCAGGACACAATGAGGATACCAATTCTAAAGATAATAGGAAGAGAAGAGGACAAAGAATATCAACTAAGAGGCACAGTAAATATCTTCAACAAAATCATAGAAGAAGACTTTGCTACCTTTATAAAAGAGATGACCAGGAGCAGAAAAGAAGACTACAGAACTCCAAATAGAGTGGATCATGTCCTGTGCCACCGTCTGGCCAGCAAGAACAGAAGTGGTGTACAAGGATCCTTCTGCAGCAAAACTTTAATGGAGGAAGAGCCCGAAGGGAGGGAAAGCATCCAGTTTTATACCCTTAGGGAAGCATGTCTCTACCTGATTGGCTGCTCACTGGTGGTCTGATGATTACGCCCTGAGATGGGCTGTGACTTTGGCTTGCCTTGTTCTTCACACATGTGCTTTTAGGTTGTTTGTCAGTTTTAGCTGACTCACAGCCCCAGAAATCAGCACCATCTTTGCAGGGTGTTGGCTGCAGCCCCTTACATCTCCTCCTTTTTGTTTTTTCACACAGCGGATGGTCTAGGCTAAGAGGCCTGGACTAGAGATATTTTCGTGCTGTGATCTCTGTCTTAGGTCAATCACTCTCAATGTAGCCTTATCTGTCTTTGGATTCTCTCATTGCCTCAGGGGTCTTGTCTACACCAGGAGAAGGTTGCCCGTCTCTGAGTATCACAGCTTATAGTCTGTTTCGCCTCTTAATAATCTTAGGGCGAAACTCCAAGCAGGAGGCCAAGCGCTATGGGGTGTAAATTTACTAGTTATTGTCTGAGCATAGAGAGCTATATTTTGGGAGAGGCTCCGTGATCAAGAGCAACAAGCGCTTGAGCAATGACAGCTTTGTCATGTCTTTGTTGAGACCTTAGCTTACAGACCAACCAAAACAGAAGCACGATTTCACAACAGAGCATCGCTAGAAATAATCTCACCCCCACACACTCTTTGAAATAGGAAAAAACTGAAGAAATCCAGGCAGATAGGCCTTTGGTCAGCAACAGGTCCAGTCTTCTGGAGTTTACTTCCAAGAGAGCAAGTCTCAATTCGTGAAGCGTCTGCTCGAATTTAGTTGTCCAATTCTGCATTAAAAACCGAGAAAGGGATTTAAATAAATTGGCCGCTCGGGTAAAATTTTCAAATCGGACAGAAGTGATGCAGAGCCCAGGTAAATTTTGTTCACAGCCCAATTGGGCCATCTGCCACAAGATGTTCACTTGTTCTTGAACTATATCTATGCACTGATTAATCAACATTAGGCCTCCCTGTATCTCAGAATTGGCCGTGGCCTGGAGGTCCAAGGCAGAAGTCACATGAGCTGAGAGCTCATTGATGGTTTGTGCAGTCTGCACTGATGTCGAGAGTGCCAGTGCTGAGGCCGCAACTGAGGCCGCCACGGCCGCAGTGGCGATCAGGCCCACAATAACAGCTGAAATTTCAAAATCTCTTTTCTCTCTCAGCAGGCTCAGGCTACTGGGGGCGTCCACTGGAACAGGGACGAAGCGGGGCATGCGAGTAACCACAGCAGAAGGATAAAAAGCCACATCCCAGCATAAGGCATAAAAACAATTAATTGGGGAGCAATCTAAACTGTCTTGATCCTGGGTCATACTGATATTACTTACTATCTAAATAAAAGGGGGCCACACACAAACAGGGGAAGCCGAGTGCTTTGTACTCTTATAAGTTGTATATTTTACATTGGAGGTCAACCACTTGAAGCTCCCTGAATTCTTCCCAGCCCGCAAGACTCTCTGCATGCTACCCTTCCAATCAAAACCTAATTGCCCTTTTTCTGTATATCCTCCCCGTAAGATAGCCGTTGGTGACAGGTCAGTACAACTCCCATTAATACCACAAAGAAGCCAGTGATCAAAGGGTTAGCATCAGCTTTGCTAGGATCCATAAAGGTAAAATTATATCCTGCAAAGGAACTATTAAAGGTGGTGCTAATACATGGGAAAAAGGAAAAATAGTCTTTAACGGCCCATATTGGCCTTCTGGCCTGGCATCTAGTCCAAGGAAGCATTAGATTATCAGTCATAATCCCTTTGCAAAATGGCGCCAGCCTGGGCTGCTGTGGTGGGACATCATCACCCAAATGGCTAGGCCACCATCCAGAAATTACAGAAGCATTAGCTACTATATCAGAGGTTGAGCCTCAGGTTGCATTTTTAAGCCAGGCTGCTGATTGGTTGTATAGCAGTATGCAATTACTATTGTCCCCCAGTGTTAGAACCATTGTAAAGTAGAGGCTGCCTTTGACAAAAAGTGTCCGATTGTCTTGTAGGCTCTGAATCTGATTATCTAAAGGCAAGTATGCAACTCCTAATTTCCTATTTGTAGCAAAAAAGCGTGGGAATACATGAGCTGTATGCATAACAAGTATGGGTAAGGGGAATGTAGACATAATCCCCCATCGAGGGTCTCCCAGAATACTAGGAACCAGTATCCAAAAGAGGAGTAGCGGGATCATCTTCTGCCTCCGGTTTCATCTGATGGTCATCATCCTTGCCGTGGAGTATCCTTCTGGTAAGGCACTCTGAGATCCAAAAGGGATTGTCTTCATTCTGTGGGAAAATACAAACAGCTCCCCTGGATCCTATTAAAATAGAATCCAGGCCTTTTCATTGTCCTGTCAAGACATCCTTCTATTTGACCATTTCTTTAGGTGTGGCAGACTCGGAGCAGTGTCGCTCAGCCTCATTCCTTCCATGGTCATCCAAATTTAGAAAATTAAGTGTCCAAAGAGCTATTGATAATGAAGTCTGGGGTGTAGAGGACAGTATGTCCTCTATTCCCCCTTTTTGTTTTATTAAATAGGATTTGATTGTACAATGGGCATGCTCAACAATGCCCTGTCCTTGAGGATTATAAGGGAGGCCAGTCAAATGTGTTACTCCCATTTGTTTGAAGAATTGCTGAAATTTCTGTGAGGTATACACAGGTCCATTGTCAGTTTTTAAAATTTTTGGTTGTCCCCAGGCGCTCCATGCCTCAAGGCAATGTTGGATAACATTGTGAGGCCTTTTGTCCTCCTAAGGGAGAGGCAAAGACCATACCTGAGCATGTATCAATGGACACATGGAGATACTCAAGTTTTCCAAATAACTGGATGTGTGTCACATCCATTTGCCAAATTTGTAGTGGAAGAAGGCCACGAGGGTTGATACCCACATGAGAAACAGGCAGAAACTGACAACAGTTTTGGCAATGAATGACAATGTCTTTGGCTTCTTTTCGGGTTAAAGCAAACCTTCGGCAAAGAGTCTCAGCGGTAACATGAAATTGTTTGTGGAAATCTCTAGCTTTGTCTAAGGATGAAGCTATCAAAACAGCTGCTAATCTTGTGGCTTTATTTGCCAAATCATTACCTATAAACATGGGTCCTGGAAGACCAGAATGAGCACAAATGTGGGCAATGTAAACCTGGAATCTCCCCATAAGGAGGATGTGTTGTAATTGAATAAAAATTGGGGCTACCCTATTCGAGGGCTTGATTATCCCAGCAACCTCTAAAACCCGCATGGCATTAACTACATAGACCGAATCAGAGACAATATTAAGGGGCTCAGAATAATTTTTTAATACCTCTATTACTATTAAGAATTTTACAACCTGGGGTGAATTTTTTTTAAATTGTCTAGTAATAATTTTCTCACTCACAACATATGACCCAGCCCAGACTTGGAGCCGTCTGTGTAAATAACCAGTCCATCTTTTAGTGGATTAGGGGAAATTACTCGTGGAAAAACCAAGGATTGTTTTAAAGCAAATTGGAGAATGGGATGTTTAGGATAGTGATTGTCAATCGTACCTGAAGAAAGGGTTACCAAGACTGCCCAGTTATCTGAGGCAGCTGCTAGCACTTGAACCTGCGCTGCAGTAAATGGGACAATCAGCATCTTTGGTTGCCTACCAAAGTGTGATATTGCTAATTTTATGCCTCTGATGGCTAACCAGGCCACCAGATCAGGGAACCAATCAATGACTTTTGCAGGGGAGGCATTGGGATGGACCCATAGTAGGGGTCCCCCTTGCCACAAAACTGCAGTTGGAATTTGCAGGGTTTTGAACACATACAAATCAAAGGGTTGACTGTCATCAATTCGCTGCAGCTGGGCAGATTGTAAAGCACTCTCTACCAACTGTAGTGCCCTATTTGCTGCGGGTGTTAACTTTGTGAGAGAGGTGATGTGAGGATCACCTTCGAGTGTGTCAAATAAGGGCTTAAGCTCTATTGTGGGTATCTTGAGAAAAGGTCTCAGTCAATTTATATCACCTAATAATTTTTGAAAATTATTTAAAGTGTGTAAATGATCTCTTCGAATCTCTATTTTTTGTGGAACAATTTTGTCAGGGAGAATCTTTGAACCCAGAAATGACCCTATGTCTGCAAATTAAACCTTTTCGGTAGCAATTTTTAAACCCTGTGTTTTACGAACATTAAGCAACAGAGGATATGCTTGTTGGAGAACATTAGTATCTGCATGAGACATTAAAATATTATCTATTTAATGAAGTATTTTTATATCAGGACAATCTTTTCTTATTGGATTTATGGTGTGACCCACAAAGGATCGCTCTGGTCCTGGGTAAAACACAAACAGCTCCCCCAGGCCGTTAGGCTTCCTGAGGCTGCGAACCAGAGTACAATGGTATCACATTTATTTAAAAAACTTTTTAAGGTGCTCTTTTTCATTTTGAGGTTTTCTTTGATAAGTGTAGCTCTTGAAGAGCGAGAAAAATTGGATGAGACTGAGAAGTTCACATCCTAAATCTTTTACTTTTGGTTTGCTGCTGTTGCAAACTTCCTTGCTCAATACCCGATACCACACTGCCACTTTTCTCTGCGGTCCTTATCATCTCAACTTACCTTGGGAACTTTTTCAGTGTTGCCCTGACTACAAGAAGTTCTGACCTTGAACAGAGACTCCCATTTGGTTGAAGAATGTAACGGCACTATAAGCCAGACCATTGTTTTAATATTTGTAGGCTTTGTTCAGGCAGCCTATGCTTCAAGGCAATTTCTGTCTTGTCTTTCGGCAATGTATCTTTTTGTGCTGCTTTATTCTTTTGATGCCTTGTTTCTCTTCTCTCACTATGACTATTACTAGATTTTGACTGGGTCTCCTGATATTCTTTGACAGCCTTTTGGCTGTTTTTAATAATGGCGCTACAGTGGCTCTCTTCAAGACAGGCATGAATCAGCCCTGACTCCTCAGAACTTGTCAGCTCGAGGAGCTCTAACTCTGCCAGAGGGTAGAGTCTATGACTCCTGGGGGGTTCCTATTTATGATGGCGATGTTTTCTTTTTTGAACATTTTCCTGAGAGGCCCCCAGTGCCAAAGGCTTAAGCGGTGCCCCATTGGGATCAATTGCCAGCAAAGGCTTATTTGAAGGTCCTTCTCCGCCAGAATTACTGGCGGGAGGCAAGCTATCTTCCATGAGGGCATGCTTTCCCTCCTCTGGCACTACAGGGGCCTTGCTGGCTCCTGTAGGGCCTGTTTTCTTTGACTGGTCAGTTTCGCTGCTTAATTGCAGTCTCTCACTTCACTCTGTTTCTGACATGCTATCCTGAATCTCATCTAGGGCCTCCTGTCCGGCTGAAATAATGAGCTTGTATATATCTCATCCCAGACAGTCTTTAACCATTTGCCACATGCCCATCATTACTGGTTTAAGCTGGCCGTACAGTAACTCCCTCTTAAGATCTTGTTCTAATTTTGTCCAAGAGGCCAGGGTCAATGACCCCGAGTACAGGAACCAGGGCGCAACTTGGTCCACTTCCTTCAGGAAGCCCTGTAGGTTTCGTTTTGACAGTTTTAAATCATGATCTTCAAGGATGGTCTGAACCGCCATCAAAAAAGAATGTGAATTGCCCGTCGCACTTCTTAATCTACAGGAGTTCTTATGGATGAGCAAAAACAGCTCAGTGGCTTGTCTACATCCAACTGAAACTGCCTAACAATCAAAGTGATGAAAACAAAACAAAACCAAAAGGAAGAGAACGGCTGCAATGAGGACGAGTATCAAAGCTTCTCCTGCGCCCCAGTCAGCGATATCAGGACCAAACATATCTCTCAGAGCCTACCTTTTTCCTGCAATTCTGGATCCTCTCCATGGCCAGAGGGTCTCCTCGGTGCCAGCAATGATAAGGTTTGTCCCGGGTTTCAGCACCAGATGTCCGGAGCCACCGTCTAGCCAGCAAGAGCAGATGCGGTACACAAGGATACTTCTGCAGCAAAACTTTAATGGAGGAAGACCCTGAAGGGAGGGAAAGCAACCAGTTTTATACGCCTGAGAGAGGTGGGGGAAGCGTGTCTCTAACTGATTGGCTGCTCGCTGGTGGTCTGATGATTACGTCCCGAGATGGGCTGTGACTTTGGCTTGCCTTGCTCTTCACGCATGCACTTTTAGGCTGTTTGTCAGTATTAGCTGACTCATGGCCCCGGAAACTGGCACCATCTTTGCAGGGCGTTAGCTAAGGCCCCTTATAGGATCAGAAAATAAAATTCCTCCCGACACATAGTAGTCAAAAACACCAAGTGCCCAAAGCAAGGAAAGAATTCTAAAGGGTCATGTAACATATAAAGGCAGACAAATCAAAATCACATCCAACTTCTCAACAGAGACTATGAAATCTAGAAGCTCCTGGACAGATATCATGCAGACACTAAGAGAACACAAATGTCAGCCCAAGCTGCTATTCCCAGCAAAACTCTCAATCTCCATAGATGGAGAGACCAAGATATTTCAAGACAAAACTAAATTTACCCAATATCTGACCACAAACCCAGCACTAAACTGAATTATAGGTGGAAAACCCAATAAAAGGAGGGAAACTATATCCTAGTAAAAACAAGAAAATACCTAAGCAAGAAAACCAAAAGAAGAAAGACACACAGTCACAATTCTACCTCTAAAAGCAAAAATAGCAGGAAACAGTAACCACTATTCCTTAATATCTGTTCATATAAATGGACTCGATTCTCCCCCCAAAAAGATATAGGCTATCAGACTAGATATATAAACAGATTAGAGCATTTTGCTGCATACAGGTAAGTCATCTCAGAGACAAACACAGACACTATCTCAGAGTTAAAGGTTGGGAAATCAAACTTCCAAGCATATGGCTCAAAGAAATAAGCTGGAGGGGCCATTCTAATATCAAATAAAGTAGATTTTCAACCAAAAGTTATCAAAAAAGATAATGAAGGACACTTTTTATTCATTACAGAAAAAATTTGTCAGGAGGAACTCTCAATATTAACATATATGTTCCAAATACAAGAGCACCCATATTCATAAAAGAAATCCTACTAAAGCTCAAAAAATACATTGCACCCCAGACAATAATAGTGGGAGACCTCAACACCCCACTCTCATCAATGGAAAGATCATGGAAACAGAAACTGAATGAAGATGCAGTTACATTAGCAATGGTTATGAAGCAATTGGAATTAATGATCATCTACATAATATTTTATTCCTAAAACAAAAGATTACACCTTATTCTCAGCACCTCATGACATTTTCTCCAAAATTGACCATATAATTGGTCACAAAACAAGAATAAATAGATATAAAAAGATTGAAATACTCCCATGCATCCTGTCAGATCGCCATGGTCTAAGGTTGGTCTTTAATAACAACAAAGATAACAAAAAGCCCATATACACAAGGAAGCTAAACAATGTTCTATTAATGATAGCATGGTCAAAGAAGATATAAAAAAAGAAACTGAGGAGTTTCTAAAATTTTATGAAATTGAAAACAAAACATACCAAAACCTATGGGACGCTATGAAAACAGCACCGACAGTAAAAAAACATAGCTCTGAGCACTTCGAAAAAGAAATCGAAAAGAGCATACACTAGCAACTTGACAACACATTTGAAAGCTCTAGAAGAAAAGGAAGCATATACAACCAAGAAGAGTAGACAGCAAGAAATAATCAAACTCAGAATAGAAATTGACCAAATAGATACAAAAAGAACCATTCAAAGAATCAACAAAAACAAGAACTGGTTCTATGAGAAAATTAACAATATTGATAAATTCTTAGCCAGTTTACCTAGAGGACAAAGAGAGAGTATCCAAATTAATAAAATCAGAAATTAAAGTGGAGACATAACAACTGAAACTAAGCAAATTCAAGAAATCATTGGATCATACTAAAAAGCCTATACTCAACATAGCTGGAAAATCTGGAGGAAATAGTTGAATTCCTATACAGATACCAGATACTAAAGTCTAACCAGGAACAGATAAACCATCAAAATTATCCCATAACACCTAAAGAAATGGAACCAGTCATCAAAAGCCTCCCAACCAAAAAAAAACCAAACAAACAAAAAAAAAAAAAACAAAAAAAAAAACAACAACAAAAAAACAAAACAAAACAAACAAACAAAAAAAAAAAACAGATAGAGATGGGTTCACTGCAGAATTCTATCAGGCATTTATTGACAACCTAATACCAATACTCTCCAAAATATTCCACAAAATAGAGTCACATGGAACACTACCTAAATCATTTTAGAGGCCAAAATAACCCTCCTTCCTAAACCACACAAAGACCTCACAAGGAAAGAGAACTTCAGACCAAACTCACTTATAAACATTGATGCAAAAATACTCCACAAAGTTCTTGCAAACCGATTCCAAGAACACATCAAAATGTACATTCAACATAGTCAAGTGTGCTTCATCCCTGGAATGCAGAGAAGGTTTAATATACAGAAATTCATAAACATAAGCCAACATATAAACAAACTCAATGAAAATAAACACATGATCATCTGACTAGATACTGAGAAATCTTTTGACAAAATCAACAAACTTTTCTGTTAAAAGTCCCGGAAAGAACAGGAACCCAAGGTCCATACCTAAACATAATAAAAAGCAATATACAGCAAACCAACAGCCAACATCAAACTTAACGGTGGGAAACTTGATGTAATCCCACTAAAATCTCGAAAAGGCTGCCCTATCTCCCCCTATCCATTCAACATAGTATTGGAAATTCTGGCTGGAGCAATTAGATAACAAATGGAAATCAAAGAGATAAAATTGGAAAGAAAGATGTAAAAACATCACTGTTTGAAGATGACATGATAGTGTACTTAAGTGTCACCACAAATTCCACCAGAGACATTCTACAGCTTATAAACAAGTACAGCAAAGTGGCTGGATATAAAATTATCTCAAAGAAATCAGTAGCCTTCCTTTACTCAAAGGACAAACATGCAGAGAAAGAAATGAGGGAAGAGATAACCTTCACAATAGTCACAAACAATATGAAATCCCTTAGTGTGACTCTAACTAAGCAAGTGAATGACCTGTATGACAAGAACTTCAATTCTTTGATGAAGAAAATCAAGGAAGATATCAGAAACTGAAAAGACCTCCTATGCTCACAGATTGGAAGGATCAACATTATAAAAATGGCCATTTTACCAAATGCAATCTACAGATTCAATGCAATCCTCATCAAAATTCCAGCCCAATTATTCATAGAACAGGAAAGCGCAATGTGAAATTTTAACTGGAAGAACAAAAGACCTAGAATTACAAAATCCGTCCTCAACAACAAGACAGCATCTATGGAATTCACCATCTCTGACCTCAAGCTATATTACGAGGCAATTGTGTTAAAAACTGCTTGTTTCTGGTACATAGATGGGCATGTGGATCAATGGAATAGTATAGAAGATCCAGAAATGAACCCTCACATATATGGTCACTTGATTTTTGACAAACGAGCTGTAAACATTCAATGGAAAAAGGACAGTCTCTTACAAATGGTGTTGGTCCAACTGGCACTCAGCATGCAGAAGAATGAAAATAGACCCTTTCTTATCTCCTTGTACAAAGTTCCAGTGCATGTGGATCAAAGATCTCCACATTTAACCAGGTACGCTGAAACTATTAAAAGAAAAAGTAGGAAAATCCTTAGAAAACATAGGCATAGGAGAAAATTTTCTGAACAGAACAACAATGGTCAGTGCTCTAAGGTCAAATATACAAAAATGGGAATTAATGAGAAGGCAATGTTTCTGTAAGGTTCAGGAAACTGGTAAGAAAACAAAACTGCAGCCAACAGATTGGGAAAAGTTCTTTACCAACCCCACATCTGATAGAGGCCTAATATCCAATGTATGCAAATAACTGAAGAAATTAGACACCAGAGAATCAAACAACCCTATTAAAAATGGTTTAGAGAGTTCAACAAAAAGGTCTCAGTTGAAGAATATAGAATGCCTGAGAAGAATCTAAAAATGTGCCAGACATCCTTAGTCATCAGCGAAATGCAAATCAAAACAACCCTGAAATTCCACCTCACACTATTCAGAATGGCTAACATCAAAAATTCAGATGACAGCAGATGCTGGTGAGGATGCAAAAAAAAGAAAACCATTTCTTCACTGTTGGTTGGGTTGTAAACTGGTACAACCACTCTGGACATCAGGCTGGTGGCTCCACAGAAAATTTGGACATAGTACTACCTGAAGGCCCAGTTATTCCACTTCTGGGCATATACCCCAGAGATGCTCCAACATACAACAAATACACATGTACCACAATGTTCATAGCAGCCGTTTTTATACTATCCAGAAGCTGGAAAGAACCCAGTTGTCCTTCAGTAGATGAATGGATACAAAAATCGTGGTATATTTACACAACGGAATACTACTCAGCTATCATAAACAATGACTTTATGAAATTCTTAAGAAAATGGATGCATCTAGAGAATACCATCCTGAGTGAGGTAACCTCACAAAAGAACAGACATAATATGCAGTCAGTAATAATTGGATACTAACCCCAGAAATCTCTGAATACCTCAGAAAGAACTCACTGACTATATGAAGGTCTAGAAAAACGAAGGCCAAAAATGGAAAAAAGAAAAATAATTATGCTTAATCATTATACACCAAGAAAATACTTTGACTACGTCTGGGTTACATCTTGCTTTACATCTACTTTATGCTCATTGTAACTAGTAAGAGTTTAATGCATACTGTCAAACCTTTAAAAAATCAAGAACTGACAAAAATGTATTCGTATACTTTTATGCAGAAATGCTTTTAAAATTTGTACATTTATCTCTGTTTTTTAAAAATAATGTTGTTCAATTAAAAAATATATGTATTTTCCTTCTATAGTCCTGTCAATTTTAAAGGAAATGGGTTCAACTTGATTACAACACTAATGCCAGTATTACTGATCTGATATTTCCAAAAAAATCATATTTTTCATTTATAATTAAACAACTTTATTTTAATAAACAAAGATAAATGTACAGATTTTAAAGGCATTTTTGTATAACAGTGGATTACAGAAGGAGGATAACCAACTCACAAGAAATCACAAGAAATTAGTCATTTCACAGCTTAACAAAAAGAAAAGTATCATACTCACACAGTACCACCACTGACATCAAAATAACTAAAATAATCATCCATTGGTATGTAATATCACTCATTATGCATGGATACAACTCACCAAACAATAGGAAACAGGCTAATAGGCTAGATTTCTAAACAGGATCCATAGTTCTGTTAAACTCAAGAAACATGTGTTATTAACGAAGATAGGAACTACTTCAGATTAAGGGCTGGAAAAAAATGGGCCCAAAATATAAGGTAGAGTAGCCATTCTAATATCTGATAAAATTGATTTTCAACCAAAAGTAATCTAAAGAAATGGGGAGGGCATTCATCTCTGCTCAAAGCCACAGGAAGATCAGGCACATTGCCATCAGGACTCACAGCCTACCCACAGAGAACTGAATACCCCGGAAAGAAACAGGAGCACTCTCTCCATTGAGCCCACAAGTCAGCCCAAGCTCTCTCTCAGCTAATTGTCTGAGGAGGACCTCTAAGAACTCTCAGAGCACAGAGGTCGCAGTGCAGTCGGGTATCAAACTAGTCCAGGTTACATCTTGGTCAGAACCACAGGATTATCAGGCACAATGACATCAGGACTTGTGTCCTGCCCACAGAGAACAGAGTACCCATAGAAAATGCAGGAACACTCTCCCTACAGAGCCCACCAGGCCAGAACTAGTGCCGGCCTATTGCCATTGGAACTCACAGACTACACATAGAGGGCTGAACACCAATCAGGACTGGCAGCCTGCTTACCTGAAGATTGCTGGCCACTCTGAAGAGAAGCAGGAGAACTCACACTCCTGAGTTGAGGGGGAAATTAGCATTCTTTCTCCACTGTCTATCCAGGGAGAGGCCACCCTGAAATCACGGGATGTGGTAGATATGCTGCCTGAAAGCACACACTTCAGGCCAAAGGCCAGAACTGAACTAGCTTCATCAGGACTGGTGGCCTTCCTGTACTTTACTGGGCCCCTGTAAGAGCAATAGGAGGGCACTCACTCCTGAGCACAGGGGTAAATCCATATTCCCTTGCCAAGGTTGATCTTGGTAGATGCCTCCTAGAACTCTTAGGGTGAAGAGAGCTGCGCTGCTTGGAAACAGACACTTCAAGCCCCAGGTCAGAACCATCTTAGTTGCATCACAGCCTACACATAGAGTTAAACACCCAGGAAAGAATCTCCCTCAGGAGATCAAGGGGCCCACAGACCTACAGGAGAGACAAGCTCCATTAAGAGACAACAAGATCACCTAGCATCTCTGGTAATAAATGGGAAGTGGCAAGGTCAAGAATCTAAGAAACAGAAACTAAGACAACCTGGTAACACCAAAACCCAGTTTTCTCAACACAGAAAATAGTGGATATCCCAACTCATCAGAAAAAACAAGACTTAGACTTAAAATTATACTACATGATTATGATGGATATCCTTAAGAAACATATAAATAACACACTTAAAGAAGTGCAGGAAAGCCAGGAGAACACAGGCAAACAAGTTGAAGCCCTTAAAGACTAAACACAAAAATCACATGAAGAGCTAAAGAAAAGCAAAAACAAACAGGTTAAGGAAGTGAAAACAGAAACAGAAACAACAAAGAAATCACAAAAGTGTGAAATTGGAAAACCTAGGAAAGACAGTGGGAGTCATAGATGCAAGCATCAACAACAGAAGTTAAGAGATAGAAGAGATAATTTTGCAGACCTGGCCCACTTGCACTAAGACCATCGGCCCACCTGTGCACATGTTCCTGGGAGCTAGGAAAACCAGCAAGAACACTTTCCATCCTAAGCAGAAGGGTGAATCAATTTCTGCCCAGGTTCTACCTGGGGAAAAGTTGCACAGAACTCTTGTGGTTCAAGCAGAATAAATGAACTGGGGTTCATACTTCCATCCCAAGGCCAGATCCAGCCAACTTGCACCAGGATGGGCAGCCTACATGGGCACAGGTCCCTGGGAGCTTGGAAGAGCAGCAGAAACACTTTCCATTCTCAGCAGAAGGAAGACTCAGGGCACACCTGCACACTGCTGAGCTCTTAGAATAGCTTCACAAAAGCTCTCCAAATTGAGCCCACATAGACAGAACAAACTCACTGCAATCAGAACTCACTGCCAGCCTACAAAGAGCCAAATACTCAGAAGCAATTTCCTTCCTGAGCCTATGGGTCCTCAGATCCACAGGAGAGACAGGTGCCACTCAGAGACAACAAGATCACTCATAATCACAGATAACAAGATGGCAAGAGGAAAGCAGATGTAACCTAAGCAACAGAAACCAAGACAAACTGGCAACATCAGAAGCCAGCTCTCCCACCACAGTAAGTAGTGGATTGCCAAACACACCAGAAAAATAAGACTTTGACTTGAAATTGTACTTCATAATGATGGAGATCTTGAAGAACCACAAAAATAACTCCCTTAAACAATTACAGGAGAACCAGGAAAAACACTCGAAGTACTACAGAAAAACACAATCAAACAGATCAAAGAATTGAAAACGGAAATAGAAACAATAAAGAAAACAGTGAAAGAAACAAACTTGAGATAGAAAAACCAAAAAAATTAAAAATTTAGGAGTCACAGATGCATGTATCAACAGACTACAAGAGATGGAAGACAGGGTCTCAGGGCCTGAAGACAACATAGAAAACAGACAAAACAGAGAAAATGCAAAAACCAAAAAGCTCCAAACCCAAAATAACCAGGAAATCCAGATAATAATAAGACCAAATCTAAAGATAATAGATATGGAAGAAGGTGAAGAATATAAAATAAAAGACAAAGTAAATATCTTCAACAAAATGATTTAAGAAAAGTCCCCTGCCCATAAGAATATAATGCCAATGAGCATAGCCTACAGAATTCTAATTAATGGGACCAGAAAAGAAACTCTTCCAACATATAATAGTCAAAACACAAAATATTTGAAACAAAGCCAGAACCCTAAAGCTGTAAAGAATAAAGGACAGGTAATGTAAGAAGGCAGGTCAATCAGAATTTCACCAGACTTTTCAACAGAGACTATGAAACCTAGAAGGTCCTGAACTAATGCATAAAGACTCTAATAGAACACAAATGCCAACCCAGGTTACTATATCCACATAAACTCTCAGTTACCATAAATAGAGAAACCAAGATATTCCAGGACAAAACCAAATTACACAACATCTTTCTACAAATCTAGCATTACAAAGAACAATAGGTGGAAAACTCCACCACAAATAGGGCAATTTTACCCTAGCAATATTACAAAACTAATCTTCTTGTAGCAAACACCAAAGAAGAAAAACACACAAACATAACTCTACTTCTAACAACAAAAATAAACAGGAAACAACAATGCATTCGAAGGAACCATTATTTCTTAAGTTCTCTTAATGTCAATGCCCTCAATTCCACAATAAAAAAAGACATAGACTATCAAACTGAATATGTAAACAGGATCTAGCATTTTGCTGCATACAGGAAACTCATCTCAGAAACAAAAACAGACACTACCTCAGAGTAAAAGGCTAGAAAAGAAAAAAAACTTTCTAAGCAAATGGTCCAAAGAAACAAGTTAGAATAGCTATCCTAATATTTAATAAAATAAATTTTCAACCAAAATTAATCAAAAAAAGACAAGGAAGAATGCTTTTTACTCATCAATTTAAATATCTATCAACATGAACTCTCAATCCTGAATATTTATTATACAAATACAAAAGCACCCACATTGATAAAAGAAATTCTACTAAAGCTTAGAGCATATGTTACACCACAGAGAATAATAGTGGGAAACTTCAGCAACCAAGTCTCACCAATACACAAATCATGGATGCAGAAACTGAACAGAGACACAGTGAAACACAGAAGTTATGAAATAAATGAATTTAACAGACACCTATAGAATGTTTCATCTTAAAACAAAAGAACATACCTTCATCTCAGCACCTCAAAGCACCTTCTCCAAAATTGATCATATAGTTGGTCACAAAACTGGACTCAACAAATACAAGAACACTAAAATAATCCCATGCATCCTATCCGATCACAATAGACTAAGGCTTGCCTTCAATAACAACAAAAACAACAAAAGTCCCACATACATATGGAAACCTAGCAATGTTCTACTCAACAATAGCTTGGTCAGGAATGAAAGAAAGAAGAAAGAAAGAAGGAAAGAAAAGAAGAAAAAAAGAAAATAAGGAAGGCAGAAAGGAAAGAAGAAAGAAAGAAAAACAAAGACTTTTTAGAATTTAATGAAAAAGAAGGCACATCATATGCAAACTTATGTGATACAATGAAGGCATTAGTAAGAGGGAAACTCATAGCTGTGAGTACTGCCAAAAAGAAACTGGAAAGAGCATTCACTAACAACTTTTCAGCACGCCTCAATGCTCTAGAGCAAAAGTATCAGATACACAGAGAGTAAAAGACAACAGGAAATAATCAAACTCAGAGCTATCATCAACCAAATCGAAACAAAAAGAACTATACAAAGATTCAACAAAACCAGGGACTGGTTCTGTGTGAAAACAAGATTGATAAGCCACTAACCAGACTAACTAGAGGGATCAGAAGGAGTATCCAAATTAACAAATCAAAAATGAAAAGAGAGGCATAACTACAGAAACTGAATAAATTTAAGATAGCATCAGATCTTATTAAAAATGCCTATACTCAACATGACTGAAAAATCTAGAGGAAATGGATAAATTTGTAGACAAATACCAGGTACCAAAGTTAAATCAGAATCAGATACACCATCTAAACCGTCCCATAACCCTTAAAGAAATAGAAGCAGTCATCAAAAGCCTTCCAACCAAGGAAATCCTAGATGGGTTTAGAGCAGAATTGTACTACACCTAATACTAATACTCTTCAAACTATTTCACAAGATAGAAACAGAAGGAACCTTACCCAACTCATTCTACTAAGCAACATTACACTCCATTCTAAACCATACAAAGACCCTACCCCCCAAAAAAGAAAGAAAGAAAAGAACTTACGACTAATTTCCCAAATGAACATTGTTGAACATATATTTAATACAATTCTTGCAAACCAAATCCAAGAACATATGAAAAGGGTCATTCACCATGATAAATTAGGCTTCATCCCAGGGTATGAAAGGATGTTGCTATGTAGAAAAATGCATCAATGTCATTATATAAACAAACATAGTAAAAAAAAAAAAAAAAGCCATATGAACATCTCTCTTGATGCTGAGAAAGCATTTGACAAAATTCAACACCTCTTTATGTTAAAATCATGGAACTATCAAGAATTCAAGGCTCATACCTCAATATAATAAAAGCAGTATACCGCAAGGCAGTAGCCAACTTGAAACTAAATGGTGAGAAACTTGAAGCAATCCCACTAAAATCAGAGATGAGACTAAGCTTCTCAATCTCTTCTTACCTATTCAATACAATTCTGGAATCTCTAGCCAGCGCCATCTGACTGCAAAAAAAGGTAAAATGATACAAATTGGAAAAGAAGAAATTTAAATATCACTATTTACAGATAATAAATATTTAGTATATGTAAGTGACCCCGAAATCTATCAGATAACTTTTACAGCTGATAAACCATTTCAGCAATGTAGCTGGTTATAAATTTAACTCAAACAAATGAGTAATCTTCCTCTACTCAAAGGACAAACAGGCTGAGAAAGAAAATAGAGAATCAACACCCTTCATAATAGTCACAAAGAATATAAAATATATTGATGTGACCCTAACCAAGCTAGTGAAGGATCTGTATGACAATAACTTTAAATTTCTGAAGAATGAAATTGAGGAAAACTTCAGAACACAGAAAGATCTCCATGCTCACAGATTAGAAGGATCAACATTGTAAAAATGGCCATCTTGCCTAAGGCAATCTAAAGATTCAACACAACTTTATAAAAACTCCAACTCAATTCTTTATAGAGATAGAAGGAATAATTTGAAAATTTTTTTGAAATAATAAATAACCCAGGATAGCAATAACCATTCTCAACAGAAACAGCAACAACAACAAAACAAACAAACAAACAAAAAAAAAAAACACAAACAAAAGCCTTCTAGGGATATAACCAGCCCTGATATCAAGCTGTATTACAGACAAATCATAATAAAAATTGCATGTTATTGATACAGAGACAGGCAAGTAAATCAATGGAATAGAATAAAGACCCAAAAATGACCTCACACACATATGATCATTTGATATTTGACAAAAGAATTTAAAACATTCCAAGGAAAAAGGACAGCTTCTTCAACAAATTGTGCTGCTTCAACCAGCATTCAACATGCAGAATAATGCAATTAATTCTTTATTATTTCTTTGTACAAAGCTCCGGACCACGTGGATCAAAGACCTCCACATTAAACCCAGTACAATGAACTGAATAGAACAGGAATTGGGAAAGAGTTTAGAACACAGGGGCACAGAGGCATCTTTTCTGATAAGAACACAAAGGGCTTATGCTCTAAAATCAGGAATTAGAAAATAGGACCTCATGAAATTACAAGGTTACTGTAAGGCAAAGGACACTGTAAAAACGACAAAATGGCAACCAAAAGATTGGAAAAAGATTTTTACAAATCGTACATTTGATAGATGGCTATTATACAATATAACCAAAGAACTCAAGAAGTCAGACTCTAGAGAAACAAACAAATAATCCTTAAAAATGGGGTACAGAGCTAAACAAAAAAAATGTCAACAAAGAAATATTGAATAGATGAGAAGCACCTAAAGAAATATTCAACATCCCTAGTCATCAGGAAAATGCAAATCAAAACAACCCTGAGATTTCACCGCACACTTGTCAGAATGACTAAGATCAAAATTTCAGATGACAACAGATGCTACCAAGGATGTGGAATAAGAGAAACAGCCATCCACTGATGCTGGGACTGTAAACTGGTACAAACACTCTTGAAATCAGTCTAGAGGCTTCTCAGAAAATTAGACCTAGTATTAGACAGGAACTCAGCTATATTACTCCTGGTAACATGCCCAAAAGAAGCTCCAACATCTAACAAGAACACATTCTCCACCATGTTCATAGCTGCCTTATTTATAATAGCCAAAAGCTGGAAAGAAGCCTGATGTCCTTCAACAGAGGAATGGATACAGAACTTGTGGTATATATATACGTAATAGAATACTATGCATAAAATTCCTATGCAAATGGATGGAACTTGTTACTAACATCCTGAGTGAAGTACCCCAGTCACAAAACAGCATTCATAGTATGTACTCACTTAGAAGTGGATAGTAGTGCAAAAAGCTTGGAATTCCCAAGAATCAATTCACAGAACTTAAAATATAGAAGGCCAGAAAGTGGATGCCTCAGTCTTTATTAGATGGAAGAACAAAATGCTTATGTGAGGAAATTAAGGGGCAAATATAGTATCAGGGATTTGAGAAATATCAGCCAGAGACTGCCTAACTTTTTATACACCCCATAGGGGCCTAATAAATGCAAGCACTACTGCTGATGCAAAGTAGTGCTTACTAGAAAGAACCTGATATAAATGCCTCCTCAGAGGCTTGGCTTTGCCAGAACCATACTGATAAGAGGAAGATGTTTGCAGGTAACCATCAGACTGAACACAAGCACCCCAATAAAGGAGCTAGAGAAAGGACTGAAAAAGCTGAAAGGGTCTGCAACACAGTGGGAACAACAAAACTATCAACTATCCAAACACAGCACAGCTCCCAGGAACTAAAATACCAACTAATGAGTTCACATGGAAAGAACCATGGCCCAAGGTACATATGCAGCAGAGAAGAGCATTTTCTGACATCAATAGTATGAGAGGCCTTTTGTCCAATGAAGGCTCATTTTCCCAGTGTAGGGGAATGCCAAGTTGCTGAGGTTGGAGAGGGTGGTTGAGAGAGGAAACATCTTCATGGAGTCAATGGGAGTGTGGAGAAAGATGGGATAGTTGGAAAGTGATAACATCTGAAATGTAAATGCAGAGAATTTCCAGTAAAAAAAATCGGAGGACTAAAAGAAGAAAATGAATAAGGACATTTTATATTTATCAAAGGAAAAAACCCACTAAGATAAAGTATGAATGCTAAACATTCATGGTGTAAATTCATTGTAATAGATGCTTTACTATAGCTTAAGTAAGCTTTATCTTAGAAATATAGGGACAGTTTAATATACAAAAATCTAGTAATGTATTTCACTCTATGACAAACAAAAATTTTATAGCAGCCTAGTCAAGTCCATGATAAAAATAAGTATTACTTCTTCAGTCACATAGAAAGGTTTACTTATTGCCATTAGGACTCAGTGCCTGCCTGCAAAGTACTGAGCACACATAAGAGCCTCAGGAGCACTTTCCCTTCTGAGCCCATAGAGGAACCCATGGGTAAGCCTGCCAACCCCCCTCTACTGACTATCTGAACAGAGTCCACCAGGAACACTCAGGGCCCAGGTAGCATGGTGTTTCCTAGGAATGGGTATGCCCTGGCCCAGAGACATTGCCTATTTACTACCATTAGGACTCAGGGCCTGCTCACAGACTGATGAACACCCAGAAGAGCATCAGAGGTACTCTCCCACCTAAGCCCACAGAGACAGAGCCGAGTCACAGTGATCAAAACTCACTGATTGCTCCCAAAGAGAGCCTAACTCCAAAAAGCAATCTTCTTCCTGAGCCAACAGGACCTTCGATCCACAGGAGAGATATGCTTCAGTCATAGATAACAAGATCACCGAACATCACAGATAATAAGTTGGCAAGAGGCAAGTGTAAGAACCAAGCAATGTAAACCAAGACAACCTAGCAACATTTGAAACTACTATTTCCACCACAGCAAGTAGTGGATTTCTTAAGACACAAGAAACAAGATATGGACTTAATATCATACTTCAGGGTGATGATGGATGTCCTCAAAAGGCACATGGACAACTTCCTTAAAAACACAGAAAAACACATGTAAATAAGTAGAAATGATTAAAGAGATAACATAAAAGTCACTTAAAGAACTACAGGAAAACACAACCAACCAGGTGAAGAAATTAAAAATGGAAACAAAAATAATTTAAAAAAATGAAAAAAGGAAACAACCCTGAAGATAGAAAACCTAGAAACGATATTAGGGGTCATAGATGAAAACATCACCAAAACA
Organism: Micromys minutus; assembly: GCF_963924665.1. Lineage (NCBI taxonomy): Eukaryota > Metazoa > Chordata > Mammalia > Rodentia > Muridae > Micromys > Micromys minutus. Next base: position 53,439,253 of record NC_137953.1, read on the forward strand.
ATACAAAAGATGAAAGTGAGGATCTCAGGGACTAAAGATAACATAGAAAATATGACCACAAAAGTCACAGAAAATACAAAAATCAAAAAACTCTAAGCCACAACATCAACAATAGACAGTACACAATAAGACCTAAGCTAGGGATAAGGCGGGGGGGGTGGGTGTCGAAGAGTGCAAAACATCTCAAATAAAAGGCCCAATAAATATCTTCAATAATATCATAGAGGTTTAAAACCGGGGGGCCCGTGCATGCAGAATAGGCACTCAGGCCACCTGCCACCAGGAACAGTGGAGAGCCAGGGACACAGTTCAGTTACACATGAAAGACTGGAAATGATCAATGACAAGACCACATAAAATCACAAACAACAAGATGGCAAGACAAAAGCGAAAGAACTTACCCAAGGGAAACCAAGACACCCAGGAAACACCAGAGCACAGCTCTCCCATCACAGAAAACAATGGAATGCCAAACACTGCAGAAAAAGAAGACTCAGACCCAAAATCATACCTCAAGATGATGATAGAGATCTTTAAACAAGAAGAGGAGGAAAAGCATAAAGAAATAGAAGCTTTTAAAGAGAAAACAAGAAAAACACTCAAAAAAAATATCATAGGATAGAGGAAAACAGAACCAAAGAGATTAAGGAATTGAAGAAGGCATTTAAAATGAAAATGGAATCAATAAAGAAAACACTAAAAGAAACAATCCTGGAGGTAGAAAACACAAAAAAGAAATCAGAAGACACAGATGAAAGCATCTCAAACAGATTACAAGAGATAGAAGAGAAAATCTCAGAGGCTAAAGACAATATGGAAAACAAAGACATAAAATTGAGGGAACATGCAAAAGCCATAAAGCTCCTAACCTAAAATGTCCGGAGATCCAGGACACAATAAGACCAAACCTAAGTATAATAGGAATAGAAGAGGGCGAAAAATATCAACTAAGAGGCACAGTAAATATCTTCAACAAAATCGTAGAAGAAAACATCCCTAAGCTTTAGAATTAGATGACCATGAGCATAAAAGAAGCCTACAGAACTCCAAATAGAGTAGATCAAAAAAAAAAAAAAAAAAAAAAAAAAAAAAAAAAAAAAAAAAAAAATCCTCCCAACACATAATAGTTATAACATCAAGTGCCAAAAGCAAAGAAAGAATACTAAAAGCAGTAAGGGACAAAGGTCATGTAACATATAAAGGCAGACCAACCAGAATCACACCCAACTTCTCTGCAGAGACTATAAAAGTTAGAAGATCCTGGAACACAAGTGTCAGCCAAGGTGCTATACCCAGTATATATATATATTGCTGCATACAGGAAACTCATCTGAACAACAAAGACAGAAACTAAATAAGTGGAAAAGATGGAAAATGGTCCCAAGAAACAAGCTCGAGTAGCCATCCTAATATCTAATAAAATTGATTTTCAACCAAAAGTTATCAAAAAAAGATAAAAAAGGACCCTTTTTTATTGTCACATAAAAAATCTATTAGAAAGAACTCTCAATCCAGAACATCTATGCTCAAAATAAAAGGGCACCCATAGTCATAATCAAAACTCTACTAAAGCTCAAAGTGCATATTGAACTACACAGAACAGTAGTGGGAGACTTAAACACTCTACTCTCACTAATGGAATATGGAAGCAGAAACTGAAAAGAAACACAGTGAAACTAATAGAGGTTATGAAACAATTGAATTTATCAGACAACTATGGCACATTTTATTCTAAATGAAAATAATATACCTTATTCTAAGTACCTCACAGTACCTTCTTCAAAATTGACCATATAGCCAGTCACAAGTAAAACCTTAACAGATATAAGAAAATTGAAATATCCCCATGCATCTTATCTTATCATCATTGACTAAGGCTGGTCTTTAATAACAACAAAAACAATGAAAATCCCAAATACACATGAAATCTAAACAATGCCCTAGTCATTGATAACATAGTCAAGTAAGAAATAAAAAAAAAAGAAATTAAAGATACTTTAGAATTTAATAAAAATAAAGGTAAAATATACCCAAACTTACAGGATTTTGTTAAAGAGTTACTAAAAGTAAAACTAATACCTCCAAGTGCCTTCTAAGTAAAACTGGAGAGAGTATACACTAACAGCTTGACAGCACACCTTAAAGTTCTAGAACAAAGAGAAGCAGATATACCCAAGAGGAGTAAACAGCAAGAAATAATCCAACACAGAGCAGAAATCAAGCAAGTAGAAACAAAAAGAAGTATACAAAGAATGAGCAGAACCAGGAGCTAGTTCTTTGAGACTATCAACAAGATTGATAATCCCTTAGCCAGACTAACTAGAGGACACAGATCAATCTTGATAAAAATTGCATTTCATTGGTACAGAGACAGGCATGTAGATCAATGGAACAAAATTCAAGACCCAGAAATGAACCCATATACTCATGGTCACTTGATCTTTGACAAAGGAGCTAAAAATATTCCATACAAAAAGGACAGCATCTTCAACTATTGGTTCAGGTTCAACTGTCAGTCAGCATGCAGAAGAATGCCAATGTACCCATTCTTATGTCCTTGTACAAAGCTCAAGTGCAAGTGGATCAAAGATTTTCACATAAAACCAGGTACACTGAGACTATTGGAAGAGAAAGTGTAGAAGTACACATAGGCACAGGGAAATTTTTCCTGAACAGATCACAGATGGCTAATGCTCTACAATCAAAAATTGATAAATGAGACCTCATGAAACTGCAAAGTTTTTTATAAGTTTAAGGACACTGTCAAGAAGACAAAACAGCAGACAGCAGATTGGGAAAGGATCATTACCAATCAGTCCTATATCTGATACAGGGCTAATATCCAATATATACAAAGCATTCAAGAAAGTAGACTCCAAGGAATCAAATTATCCTATTAAAAATGGGGTATAGAGCAAATCAACAAATTTTCAACTAGGAATACAGAATGTCTGAGTAGCACCTAAAGAAATGCTCAACATTCTTAGTCATCAGGGTAATACAAATAAAAACAACCCTGAGATTCTACTTCACACTAGTTAGAATGGATAAAATCAAATATCAGATGAGAGCAGATGCTTGCCAGAATGTGGAGAAAGAGAAACGCTCCTCCAATGCTGGTGAGGTTGCAAGCTGGTACAACCAGTCTGGAATTCAGTCAGGTGGCAACTCAGAAAATTGTACATAGTACTTCTTAAAGACCCAGCTATTCCAAACCTTGGCATATACCCAAAAGAAGCTCCAACATATAACAAGGACACGTGTTCCACCATGTTCATAGCAGCCTTATTTATAATAGCCAGAAGCTAGAAAGAATCCAGATGCACTTCAACAGAGGAATGGATACAGAAATTGTGGTATATTTTCACAACAAAATACTACTCAGCTATTAGAAACAATGACTTTCTGACATTCCTATGCAAATGGATGGAATTTGATCCTATCATCCTGAGTGAAGTAACTCAGTCTTAAAAGAATACACATGGTACGTACTTACTCATAAGTGGATAGTAGCATCAGAAATGTTTGAATACCTAAGAATCAATTCACCGAACTTCTGAATGTCAAAAAGAAGAAAGGCCAGATTTTATTTGCCTCCATCCTTCTTAGAAGAGAGAACAAAACACTCATGAGGGGAAATATAAAGGCGAAAAGAAGAGCAGGGATTAAAGAAAAAGTCATTCAGAGGCTGCCTCACATTGGACTCCACCAAACACAAACACTGTAGCTGATGCCAAGCAGTACATACTGGCAGAATCCAGATAGGGATGCGTGTTCGGGGCCTCTACCAGTGTCATTCTTATGCAGCTGACCATTCCTGCAGCTAACCATCAGACTGAATATGGGGACTGCAATGCAGGTGCTAAAGAAAGGACTGAAGGAGCTCAAAGGGTTTGCAACATAACGAGTAGTACAACGTTATCAACCAACCAAACCCTCCACTACTCCAATGGACTAAAACACCAACCAATGAGCACACATGGAGAGACCCGTGCCTGAAATTTCACACATAGCAGCAGATAGCAGTGTCTAGCATTAATGTAATAAGAGGCCTTTGGTTCACTGAGGGTGCATTTTCCCATTGTAGGGGATGGCCAAGGCTTTGAGGTGGAGAAGATGATGGGAAGAAGGTGTGCCTTAGTGGAGACAAGTGGAGGGGGATGTGGGATCAGCAGGGGAAATGGTATAACATTTAAACTGTAAATACAGAGCATAACTAATAAAAAATTAAAATGAAAAAAAGTAGAAATAACAATAAGGGAAGGAATTTTCATTCTCAACAATAAATGTTAAAGCTTCTGTTTAAAAATAAAAAATTTTATTTTTACTCACATATTTTCACAACTGTTAGGAAAGTGGACTGCCATGACCACAGGTATCTCAGGCTGACAGGGCAAGGACTAAGGACTGGCTTTCTTATAAAATAGCTGTACTAAAAACACAGGGCCAGATATACCTGAAAATATTTCAGACACAAATGCATGACTGAGACCCTAAATTGTTGTTCAGTATACGTTGTATTGTAGAATATAAAAGCAACTCTCTTACAGAAAGTTCTGGTGAAAGTCACAGCCTCTCCTGATTAAGTATCTTATTATTTCCTGGTTGTACCAAAAAATAAACTACCAGCAAATGATTTGACCCCTTTAATAAATATTTACATTTGAAGAATGGGATGAGGTTGGATTCTTTCACCTTTAAAAATATTTTTTCTGCTACTACTTAAATAATCACATTTACAAAATATTTGATAAAAATATTTCTCTGGATGTACAAGAAGGGTGGAAGGGACCACTGACAGACATGAAGAATGTTTAGTTAGACTAGTCTTCTTTCACTTCTTCACAGTTTGAATCTCACCTTTAAAGAGATTTTTAAAGAGATCATTTTTACACTGACTGGTATTCATGGAGACCCACAAATGCTTTTATTTCTCTTGTTTGATCTATGTTAATCACAAAGATCCTATGATTATGGTTGGCTATCCATGAATTTCTAAACCAAAATAATGACTTCTTTTCAGAGCATGAAGACCCATGCAAATGTTCTGTTTATTCACATTCTTGTTAATATGCATGTATTGTGTTGCATACCAAGTTGAAATAATTATTAGATTTGGTATGTATCAGATATATTCAATTTAGAATGTTTATTCTTAGAACATTATGTACAGAGCCATAATTCCTGCTTTAAAGGAATAGTGAGTGAGACTCTTACCAATGCAAGCTATAGGATCCTTAATATCAGGACAAAATATATGCACCTCTCTAATGAACCACTCAGGTGTATGTGTTTAGATAGTTCCACAGTTACCAATACTCTTAGAACAAAACTATTTGAGTGTACTTTAATTCACCAGTAGAAAATTCTAATAACTGGAACCCATTTTCAATATTTTCTTGATTTTTTTCTCACTGAAAGTCCTTCCTATTTCTTTTTTTTAAATGAAGAAATATATTTTTTAAAAAAACAAAGATAAATGTACAAATTTTAAGCATTTTTTCATAAAAGTATATGAATACATTTTTGTCATTCCTTGGCTTTTTTTAAAATAAGGTTTCATAGTGTACATTAAGATCTAACTAGTTGCAATGAACACAAAGTACATGAAAAACAGAATGTAACCTGGAATTAGTCAAGGTTTTCTTGATGTGTACGGAGTAAACTTAATGGTTTTTTCTTTTCTTTTTCTTTTTCATTTTTTTTTTCTTGAACTTCATACAGTCTGTGAGTTGTTTCTGGGGTGTTCAGAGCTTTCTGGGGTTAGCATCCAATTATCACTGACTGCATATTATGTCTGTTCTTTTGTGACTGGGTTACCCCACTCAGGATGATATTCTTTAGATGTATCATTTTCTTAAAAATTTCATAAGGTCATTTTTTCTGATAGCTGAGTAGTATTCCATTGTGTAAATGGACCACAATTTTGTATCCAATCATCTACTGAAAAATTTCTGGGTTCTTTCCAACTTCTGGCTATTATAAATAGAGCTGCTATGAACATCCTGGTGCATGTGTCTTTATTGTATGTAGGAGTGTCTCTGGGGTAAAAGCTGAGAAGTGGAATAGCTGGGTCTTCAGGTATTACTATGTCCAATTTTCTGAGGAATCACCAGACTGATTTCTAGAGTAGTTGTACCAGTTTAAAACCAACAGTAGTGTAGAAGTTTTCCTCTTTCTCTGCATCCTTGTCAGCATCTGCTGTCATCTGAATTTTTGATCTTAGTCATTCTGGTTGGTGTGAGGTGGAATCTCAGAGTTCTTTGATTTGCATTTTCCTTATGGCTAATGATGTCTAGCACTTCCTTAGATGCTTCTCAGTCATTCGATATTCCTCAATTGAGAACTTTTTGTTTAGCTCTGTACCCCATTTTTAATAGGGTTATTTGATTCTCTGGTGTCTACCTTCTTGAGTTCTTTGTGTATCTTGGATATTAGGCCTCTATCAGATGTGGGGTTAGTAAAGATCTTCTCCCACTCTTGTCTGCCATTTTGTTTTCTTGAAAGGGTCTTTAGCCTTACAGAAATTTTGCAATCTCATTAAGTCCCATTTGTCAATTTTTGACTTTAGAGCAAGAGCCATTGGTGTTTTTTTTTCAGGAAATTTTTTTCTGTGCCTATGTGTTCTAAGGATTTCCCTAATTTCTCATCTAATAGTTTCAGTGTACCTGGTTTAATGTGTAGATCTTTGATCCACTTGTACTTGAGCTTTGTACAGGGAGATAACAAAGAAACTGTTTTTTTTTTTCTGCATTTTGAGTGTAATTTGGATGAACAGCATTTGTTGAATAGGCTGTCCTTTTTCCATTGAATGTTTACAGCTCCTTTGTCAAAAATCAGGTGACCATACATGTGAAGGCTCATTTCTGGATCTTCTATTCTATTCTATTGATCCACATGCCTACTTCTGTATCAGTACCATGCAGTTTTTAGCACAATTGCCTTGTAATATTGCTTGAGGTTAGCAATACTGATTCACTCAGATGTTTTCTTGTGGTTGAGGATGGATTTTGCTATTCTAGGTCTTTTGTTATCCCAGATGAAATTACACATTTCTCTTTCCAACTCAATGAAGAATTGGGTTGGTATTTTGATGGGGATTGCATTGAATCTGTAGATTGCTTTAGGTAAAATGTCCCTTTTTACAATGTTGATCTTTCCAATCCATGAGCAGGGGAGATATTTCCATTTTCTAAAATCTTCCTCGATTTCCTTCTTTACAGGGTTGAAGTTCTTGTCATACAGTTCCTTCACTTGCTTAGTTAAAGTCACACCAAGGTATTTCATAGATTTTGTGACTATTGTGAAGGGTATCTTTTCCCTAATTTCTTTCTCCAGATGTTTGTCCTTTGAGTAGAAGAAGGCTACTGATTGGTGTGGGTTAATTTTATATCCAGCCATTTTGCTCAAACTGTTTATCAGGTGTACAATATCTCTGGTTAAATTTGTGGTGTCCCTTAACTAAACTATCATGTCATCTGCAAATACTTCTTCCTTTTCAATTTGTAGCCCTTTGATTTCCTTTTGCTGTCTAATTGCTCTGGCCAGGATTTCCAGTACTTTGTTGAATAGGTAGGGGGAGAGTGGGCAGCCTTGTCAAGTCTCTGATTTTAGTGGGATTGCTTAAATTTTCCTACCATTAAGTTTTATATTTGTTGTTGGTTTGTCATTTATTGCTTTTTTTGTTTAGGTATGGACCTTGGATTCCTGTTCTTTCCAAGACTTTTAACATGAAGATGTGTTAAATTTTGTCAAATGCTTTCTCAGCATCTAGTGAGATGACCATGTAGTTTTTTCTTTGAGATTGTTTATATCGTAAATTACATTGATGAATTTCTGTACACTAAACCAACCCTGATTTCCAGGGATGAAGCCTTCTTGATCATGGTGAATGATCCTTTTGATATGTTCTTGGATTCAGTTTGCAAGGATGTTCTTGAGTATTTTTGCATAAATGTTCATAAGTGAGATTGGTCTGAACTGAAGTTCTCTCTCCTTGTAGGGTCTTTGTGTGGTTTAGGAATGAGGGTTATTGTAGCCTCAAAAAATGAGTTAGGTAGTGTTCCATCTGATTATATTTTTGTGAAATAGTTTGGAGAGTATTGGTATTATGTTGTCAATAAATGACTGAAAGAATTCTGCACTGTACCCATCAGGACCTGTGGTTTTTTTTTTTTTTTTTTTTTTTTTTTTTTTTTTTTTTTTGGTTCTGAGTCTTTTGATGATTGCTTCTATTTTTTTTTTTTAGGTGTTATGGGATTATTTACATTGTTTACCTGGTCCTTGTTTAACTTTAGTATCTTGTATCTGTCTAGGAATTCATCCATTTCCTCCTGATTTTCCAGCTTTGTTGAGTATAGGCTTTTGTAGTAGGATCTGATGATTTCTTGAATTTTGTCAGTTTCAGTCATTATTTCTCCACTTTCCTTTCTGATTTTGTTAATTTGGATACTCTCTCTTTGCCCTCTAGGTAATCTGGCTAAGGGTTTATCAATCTTGTTAATTTTCTCAAAGAACCAGCTCTTGGTTTTATTGATTCATTGAGTGGTTCTCTTTGCTTCTAATTGGTCTATTTCTGCCCTAAATTTGATTATTTATTCCATCTACTGCTCTTGGGTGTATCTCCTACCTTTTGCTCTAGAGCTTTCAGGTGTGCTGTCAAGTTGCTAGTGTATGCTTTCTCCAGTTTCTTTTTGGAAGCACTCAGTGCTATGAGTTTTCTTCTCAGTTCTGCTTTCATTGCATCCCATAGGTTTGGGTATGTTGTGTTTTCATTTTCATTGAATTCTAGAAAATCCTTAATTTCTTTCTTTATTTCTTCTTTGACCATGCTATCGTTTAATAGGGCATTGTTTAGTTTCCATGTGTATATGGGCTTTTTCTTGTCTTTGTTGTTATTATAAACCAGCCTTAAACCTGGTGATCTGGGAGTATTTCAATCTTCTTATATCTACTGAGGCTTGTTTTGTGACCAATTATGTGGTCAATTTTTGGAAAGGTGCTGTGACATGCTGAGAAAAAGGTGTATTCTATTGTTTTAGGGTTATATGTTCTGTAGATATTTATTAATTCTAGTTGGTACATAACCTCTCCTGGTTTTACAATGTTCCTGTTCAGGTTTTGTTTCCATGATCTGTCCATTGGTGAGAGTGGTGTATTAAATTCTCCCACTATTATTGTGTGGGGCACAATGTATTTTTTGTGCTTTAGTAGAGTTTCTTTTTTGAATACCAGTGCCTTTGTATTTAGAGCATATATGTTAAGGATTGAGAGTTCCTCCTTACAAATTTCCCCTGTAATGAGTAAAAATTGTCATTCCTTAGGTTTTTTGATAACTTGTGGTTGAAAATCTTCTTTATAAGATATTAGAATGGCCACTCCAGTTTGCTTCTTGGAGCCGTTTGCACGGAGTGTTTTTTTCCCAATCTTTTACTCTGAGATAGTGTCTGTCCTGTATGTGAGATGAGTTTCCTTTATGTATCCAGTCTGATAACCTATATCTTTTTATTGGGGAATTGAGCCCATTTATATTAACAGATATCAAGGAATAGTGGTTACTGTTTCCTGCTATTTTTGCTTTTGGAAGTTGAATTGTGCCTGTATGTCTTTCTTCTTTTGGTTTTCTTGCTTAGGAGTTTTCTTGTTTTTAATCAGGATTCAGTTCCCCTCATTGTATTGGGATTCCCCCCTATAATTTATTGTAGTGCTGGGTTTGTTGGCAAATATTGTGTAAATTTAGTTTTGTCTTGGAATATCTTTGTCTCTCCATCTATGGTGATTGATAGTTTTGCTGGGTATAGCAGCTTAGGCTGGCACTTGTTCTCTCTTATGGTCTGCATTATGTCTCTTGGTCTGTGTCTTTTTTTTTTTTTTCTGATGTGTTTGGCATTCTGCTGTTTGCTGTGATGGGAGAGCTGTGTTCTGGTGTTGCCAGGTTGTATTGGTTTTCCTGGGGTATGTTCTTTTGCTTTCCTCTTGCCATCTTTTTGTCTTTGATTATAAGTGGTCTTGTTTTCAGTGATTGGTTCTTGCCTCTCCCTTGTACCTGGCCTGTGTCCCTGGATCTCCTGATCCCTGGCTATTTGGAACCCCCTCTTGCCAGGCCTGTGTTTTTGAATCTCAGCTATTCCTGGTGGTGGATGGTCTTAGCACCTGTTCTGCACTCAATGTCCTCTAGCTGGGAATAGCCTGGTGCCAGGTTACTGTTTCCCTCAACCAAGCTGGGGTGGGGAGTCAAACTTTCTGCACGCTCGGCAGAGATGTCTCTGCAGAGTTCTCTCTGCACCCTGGCTAGTCCGCACACCTTCTCACTCACTAGGTTTCTGTCCCTGGATCTCTGCTGTTCCTGGTGAAGGATGATCTGTGTGCCCGTTCTGCACTCAAAGTCGTCCGGCTGGGAATAACCTGATGCTGGGTTACTGGTTCCCTGAACAAACCTGGGGTGGGGGGAGGGGCAGAATTTCCATGCCCTCAGTAGAGGTCTCTCTGCATATATCTCTCTGCACCCAGGCTAGTCGAATGCCTTCTCACCAGGCCTGTGTCCCTGGATCTCCCCCTCCCTATTTCTTACAGTCATTTTAAGCTTAAATAATATATTTCCATTATTTCCTTTTTAAAGTCAACATAATATCAATGGTCATTTGGAATCCTAGTTTTTTTTTTTAAACTAATCATCATACTCCTAAATTTATATGATTTCATCTTTATACTACTTTCAATAACTTGTCTCTGGTTCCATTTGTTAGATCATGGCTTACCCCTTCACTTCTGCTTGCATGGCTTACTCTATTCTTAAACTCTTTGCTTGACTTAGAGTTTCCTCACAGGATTCATTTCCCTTTTATAAATTCATAGTAGATATTTTCATGCAGATAAAGTAATATGGTTTTATATGTGTAAATTTTAACTACCTTTGCTTGGTTTTAATGATACCTTATTCTAAACTTAACTAGCTATATTATTATCTCTGCTTCGTTCAATCTAGAATTTTATGAGAGTTCCTGTAAATCATTTTCAAAACAAATGCTACCTCATTACTTCCTTTTCAATAACTTCTGCATATCTAACATTATTTGTTTCCTATGGCATCATCTCATTCATACATCTTGTCTTAATTTATTGCATTAATATTCTAATTGATCTCTGGGATCTCCCACTGTAATCTATCCAGTACTCTCTTGCCAGTTTAATCTTCTTAATATTATTTTCAGTAGCAGAATATGTCAAATGACCTTCTACTCTTGCCAAAATAATTTATCCCCATATCTTGATTATTACCTTGTATTTTGTTTGAATATATGCCACTGGTTACATCATCATACGCTCCTGAGATGCCCTTTTAATTTTTTTACTCTTACCTAGCTGCATTATGTTTAGCATTTGGTCCACTACTTTCAGAGATTTTGCTTAAACATGGTCTTAGTTATGGTTTCAGTTGATAAGATAAAGCACCATGACCAAAAGCATCTTGGTAAGAAAATGTTTAGTTGGCTTATACTTTCACATTGTAGTTTATTATTGAAAGCTGTCAGGACAGGAATTCAAACATGGTAAGAAACTGGAGGAAGGAACTAATGCAAAGATCATACAGGGGTTTTTCTTACAGGCTTGGTTGCAATGGCTTGCTCAAACTGCTTTCTTATAGATGTCAGAACCACCAGCCTAGAAAAGGCACAATCTATAACCATGGCCCATCCTCAATCAATTACTAATTAAGACAATGTCCTTCTTTCTTGTAACTCTAGCTTGTGTCAAGTGGACATAAAACTGTCTAACACAATAGTTCCCTCATACACAACATTATTAAGCCACACATTAATAACACTACACTATACAAATATTTTATAAATTTAAAAATTCTAAAAGACTTTAAAAATTCAAACATGTCAATCTCTTAAGAAATGTAAAGTCTTTTTCAAAAGGTAAACTTTCTTTAAAAATTCAGGCCTTGACTTTGTTATCTTTTAAAAGGTATTCAATTATCTGCAAGCCAAGAAGAATGTTTTCAAAAAAGTTACAGTTATCAAATTTAGACTTGAACAACATAGTCTTCAGAGCTGCAAATAATACTATTTGTTTATTATATGCCTAGTAGGTGGGGTTTATTATAATAACCCTAAGAAACAAATGTACATTACAGTATTACTTATTACTGGTATTTAGTTCTGCTAGAGATTATTATTAAATTTCCAATAAATAACCATGACACTGAATACTTTGAACAATTACTTTTGAAGTATATTTTTCTTTTTATGTTTTTTATTTTCCTTTCCTTTTTGTGGTTGGCTTTTTTGTTTGTTTGTTTGTTTTATTACATGAACATGAGCATTGAGACTATTGAGTTTTATATATCTGATCATCATCTACTTTTATTTTTCCAAATCTGAAAACTAAACTGAGGACTTTGAGTGTGCTTGCAATCCTGGTACCACTTAGTTTTAGACCAAAAATTTTTGGTTCATGTGGATGAGCATGTTTTATTACTGAGTTACATAATTTAACTTTGAACTTGTTTGTAAGATAACAAGCTCTAAAACTTGTGACCATATTCCTGCAGCTTATTGGGTAGCTGAGATCACAGGTTTTTAAGACAAGGCCCAGAAATCAATTGTCTACTGCTTGAGTGAAATCAAATGTCAAGGTAAAATAGAAAGATGAAAACATATCTAATGTCATTATTGTAACAAATATGAGCAGAACCTGAGACATGTGGTACTATGAATACATCATTAAGAATACAGGTCTCAAGTGGTCAGTGAAGATTCTTTTAAGGTGGTAAAATTTTAATTGGTTTCTGAATAAATAACAGTTGATCATCTGCAAAATAAGGGGGAAGAAAGTTCAGGATATAATACAAAACTAAAATAAAACATAGACCATATATATGAGGTAGGTAGAACTAAATATATCTGTGATTAATTAGTAAATGGAAAATAATGTTTTATAATCATGAAGAACTGTCTTGGTCAGAGTTGCAATGGAGCGCTGACAAAAAAAGAATATAGTGGAGAGAGGAAGAAGAGGGGAGGGTATGCAAAGTGAGGAGACAGAATAGGACAGGAGGAGGAGAGAGAGAAAAAGAGGAAGGAAAGGAGAGGGAAAAAGGAGAGGGAGGAATGATAGTAGATAGTAGAAAGGGAGAGAGGAAGAGAAAAATCTGCATCAGTCCTCTTCTCCAGCTGTTCCATTCTGTCACTCATTGTGAATCCTCAATTCCCATATTTATAAATTTCCTTTATGTTTACAATGTGATTACAGCAAAGCACCTTGTCTAATACAAGATTTTTTGTATTTGCCTTAAAAGGCTTTTTGGGTTTCATGTATTATTCTTACAGATAGATTTATGTCACCTGATCATATACCTCAAAATTTATAATATATACATACAGGTACACAGTCACCTGAAGAGCTTGTTAAAGAAAATGGCCAAAGCATTTTTCATGAAAGCTTAATAAAAGGCAGACTTAAAAAAGATAAAGTATGATTCTAGGAGACAGACTAAATAACACATCACATGTCTGACATATTGTTTCCTGTGGCTAAGAGGCTTTTTAATATGTCCTTGCAACTGTGCCTATGTAAGCTTATATAAACTTCCATTCTAAAACTAAAGACATATATTTTAAATATTTTGCACTCTTATGTATTTTAATGAGTCATTTGACAACATACATGGCTTATACTGTGTAGGCTAAAAAAACTGTGAGAGTAGTTTCAATATAGAAGGAGAATGGGAAATAATTAAGCTTTGAATAGTAATAAATCTATGAAAGATGCTCTATTCATATAGCAGCAGAAATTCTTAATATGTCCATATTATTTTTCAGATAATATTGATTGGAAGGTTATTGAGGGAAGTATATTTTAATAGTGTATATGTGGGCGTGGTGTGCAGGGATGGGTTCACTGGATAGATTTAAGGAAACTTGATGCAAATTGGAGTAGGAGGAGGGAGGAAGCTTACATTAAGAAAATGAATCCAAGCCACACTGACATCAGGACTCTTGGCCTTTCCACAGAAAACTGAGCACCCAAAAGAGACACAGGAGCACTCTCCTTTTTTCTACCTCCTCTCCCTGCCCAATCATGTATTGACTTAACATAAATCTACAAAAGAAGGAAAGTTTTTACTCATCAAATGTAAAAATCTATAAAAATGAACTCTCAATCCTGTACATCTCTACTCCAAAAACAATGGCACCACATTCATAAAAGAAACTCTACTAAGGCACAAAGCATATATTACATCCCAGACATCAATACCCTACTCTCATCATTGGACAGATCATAAAAGCAGAAACTCAACAAAGACATAGTGAAACTAATCGAAATTATGAAGCAAATAGACTTAGTAGACATCTATAGAATATTTCATCCTAAAACAAAACAATATACCTACTCTCAACACCTCACAGCACCTTTTTCAAAACTGACCATATAGTCATTCACAAAATAGGCCTCAACAAGTACAAGAATATTGATATTATCCCATTCATCCAATCAAATCACCATGGACTAAGGATGGTCTTTAATAACAACAAAAACAACAAAAAGCCCACATTCATGTGGAAAATGAACAATGTTGTACTCAATGATAGCTTGGTCAAGGAAGAAATAAAGAAAGTCAAAGACTTTTTTGAATTTAACAAAAATGAAGATACAACATACCCAAACATTTGGAATACAATGAAAGTAGTACTAATAGCCCTGAGTGCCTCCAAAAAGAAACTGTAGAGAGCATACATTAACAACTTGACATCATACCAGAAAGCTCTAGAATAAAACTAAGCAAATATACTGAAAAGAATTAGCAGGAAATAATCAAATTTTGAGCAGAAATCAACCAAATAGAAACAAGAAGAACTATACAAAGAATCAAGAAAACCTGGTTCTTTGACAAAATGAACAAGATTGATAAAACCTTAGGCAGATTAATGAGAGGGCACAGAGAGAGCATTTAAATTAACAAACTTATAAACAAAAGGGGAGACTTAACAACTGTAACTTAAGAAACTCAAGAAGTGAAAATGTGCTACTACAAAAACATATACTCAAAAAAACATGAAAAATGGACAATTTTCTAGACAGATATCAGGTACCAGGATCAGATAGACAGCCTCATAACCCATAAAGAAATAGAAGCAGTCATCAAAAGCCTTCCAAACAAAAGAAAATAATATCCCAGGACCAGATGGCTTTAGTGCTGATTTTTATCAGACCTTGATAGAAGACCTACTGCCAATACTCTCCAAACTATTCCACAAAATAGAAACATAAGGAACACTACCCAACTAATTCCTTGAAGCAACAAATTACATTCATTGCTAAACCAAAAAATGATCTTACAATGAAAGAGAACTTCAGACGAATTTTCCTCATGAACATTGATGCAAAAATACTCAATGAAATTCTTGCAAACTGAATCCAAGAACACATCAAATGATCATCATCTCGAGGATGGAATCTCAAGAGAGTGGATTCTTTGTCATGATACTGTAAAAGTTTCAACAGCCAAAACACTAAAATATATATGCAAGGTTTAGAGAATTTAATTTGCAGGAGTGGGCTTTATGCCCTGAAGTGCAATGATCCAGTACACACTGCCTCTTCTGTGTTCTTATTTGTCCTGTAAAAAAAAAAAAAAAAGACATTTTTTTTGCAAGAGAAACCATTACTTTGTGTCAAAGTTGACAAAATGACAATGTAATGACCAAATGACCATCAAAAAATAAGATAAGTATGTGTTTATTCTTAAAAGAAAGAGCACATGATTCCAGATACTATCTTTAGTTGAAGTCAGTGAAATAATATGTAGAATTATAAACTACTGTTGTTGGCCCATGTGCTCTTTTTGATTTAATTGTTGACCTATCAACTGACATAACCTAGAAGATCCTAAGAAGACAGTTTCAGTGAGGAATTACCTAGTGTGTGTATATCTGTGACATGACAATCTCTCTCATCTCTCATTTGAACAGGAAGGTTGCAGAATACAAATGATCCATTTTAAAAAGCAAGTCCTTCAGCAATGTAATAGGAGGAAAGGAAAACCTGGTCAAAAAGTTAGCAGGCAGGATGGTCACTGACTCCTGATTCTGAATGTGAATGGTATGTGACCATATAATTGAGGAAATTATAACTTGAACCAACTAAAGTGCCTAGTGCAATTTCACCTGGTAAATCAGAGACTGTTTACCAGCTCATCATCCACTATTTATTGCCATTTAGGGCTACATAGATGAGCCACATTTATCCTTTCTTTAATGCAAATATTTATATAGGAATAGATTCCAGTCCATAGTAAGTAAGCAGAAGTGATGTGTCTTGGTTATGGGATGAATAGCTTTGGACAAGTTGTCTTAGGTGGTAGTTCATGCTTGTTTGCAATGGAATGAATGAGATGCAAGCAAATAGAGCACAAACAGACCAAAGTTGACATAGTCAGCTGGTATGAACATGGATTTCTTCCATGCTAGTTGAAGATCCTCTTGCCATCAGGGTATTTTGTTTTGAATCTTTTATTGGAGGGAAATAAGTGACTACATTATCAAGCCATTCAATTTCTGGTCTTTGTTCTTTTACTAGAATTGTGTTAGAATGTCTGTGGATGAAGACAACAGATTATTGTTCCTTCAGTGTGAATGATGTCAAGGCAAAGGTAATCCTGAAGGAGAACAAATCAGGTGCCTTGTTGCTTCTTAGTCTAAAGAATGCAAATGTTCTGGCAAAATAGTAGAATCAGGAGACTGAGCCAATTAGCACCCACAAAGGGAAAGCAGGAAGCAAGAGTATGCACCTGGCACTGAAAAGCTGGAGAAACACTCACTGCAGCTGTCAATGAACTGAGGGCAAAGCAATGTGATTCTGTGCAAGTGATGTATAATTTTTACAGAACATCAATTAGAATCATGAGTCCTTGAATTAGTGAATGGGGCCTGATGGTGTTTACTAGAGATTAAATTGCTGCGGTAGTGAAAGAAAAAAATAGACCTGCAAAGTGCTTTAGAATCCCCACTCTACAAACTTTAATAGTGACTAAGCACAGGCAGGAAACTGGGCAAAATATAAGAGAAGTGAGAAAGGAAATGCTAACAGCCTGCATTTGTGGGGATTTTCCTTTGAGGTTGCCTCCATAATCTGTTTCCATAGTAACTACAGCTTTACAGATGGACTCCATTTACTGCCAGAATGCTTCCTGAAATAATTTAATATGTATATGGAGAGTCCACAGCTCACCAGAGTACTTCATACTAACTCAGCAGTTCTATAAGTACATCCTAACAACATTAATATGCAGAGATAATTTACTGAGCATTTGTTGCTACAAGAGAAAAACAGTTAAGAGATATATTGCAGGAGTTCCATTCTGTTACACATCGGTATCCAAAACTCTCCCACTAAAAATCCGACACACTCCAAGGTCTTTTTTTAAACTACTCTCCTTGGTTTACATTGTAAACATGCAAATGTGGCTATAGCAAATGCCATTCTTTGTGCTGGTAATTCATTTCTTCTCTATCAGCTAATCTCTACATTTAAATTTGCTCACTGAAAATTATTCATAATAGCTAACATTACCTACTTACTCCTTTCACAATTACTGTGCAGCCCAGTCTCAGCAACTTTTTATTCACCGTGCCTAGATCATTTGATAGCATATTTCATTAAAATTCAACAGTAACATTGTGTTATTACAATTATTGGTTTAATCATTTTGGTCCACAAATTTGAACTTAGAAATTTTCATGTCAATATTTCTAGCTTGCCATGCAATGTATACATGGGCAATTCTGAATAACTTTACTGATGATAATTAATTTAAATCTCATCAAGTGTGAATAGATTTATTCAGAAATGTAGATCTGCCCATATGATAGAGACAGCAGGTGGACATAGTACAGCTCAGGCTTGCAAACATGATCAATTCTACAGAAACAAAAGTCAGAGTCTTACATAATCAGCTGTCAGGCTGTACAATTAAGTGGCTGGCTTTAATGCAGTACATGATAACTCTGTATCTGTCATTGACATATGAGGAGTGAACTCAAAATTATACAGCTGGAAGCATGAAGAGATATTCTTAAGGGGAGCATCCAGAATGACAAAGGCAGTTTGGTGGAAGGTGGTTATTGTCTCTGAAATATTTCCTGTGTTAGTGTCATAAATCCTGATACACACTCTTTAAAATTGGAGGCAGTGTAGAAGGAAGGAAACAGACAGTGTAGAAAGGAAGTGATTTCAAAGACCCTGGTGGATCACTTTGGCTGTGATTTGAAGAGACTTAGTGTATTAAATCATAATGATGGGCAGACAGGGAATGGACTGTTCCAGCTCCCATCTGTGCCCAGAACCACAGGCAAAGCCAGTCCACAGCCATCAGGACTCAAGGCCTACCTGCAGAGAACTAAGCACCCAAAGGAGACAAAGGAGTTCTCTCCCTCCTGAGCCTATGGGTGAGCCAATGACTATATTGGGAGACACTGCCTCTAACACTAAGGGCACAGGTGCTGTGGTACCTCTTGGGTCTGTATGCTTCAGGTCTCCATCTATAGCTAGTAGAACCGACTCAGTGTCATCAGGACTTTCAGCCTGTCCTTAGAGAGCTGAGCATCCAGGACTGATCTAACTCTGGAGCCACAGGCCTACAGACACAGGAGAGACAAGCTCCATTCAGAGACAACAAGGAAAACTAACAGTAAAAATAAGAAGATGACAAAAGGCAAGCACAAGAATCAACAAAAACCAAGACAATGTGGCAACATCGAAACCTAGATCTCCCATCACAGCAAGTAGTGTATATGCCAACACACCAGAAAAACAAGATTTGAACTTAAAATCTTACCTCATGTTGATGACGGAGGGCCTTGAGGGGAACATAAATAACTACCTTATTAAAACACAGGAGAACACATATAAACAACTATAAGCCCTTAAAAAAAAAAACAGAAAAACACAAGCAAACAGATGAAGAAATTGAACAAAACCATCCAGGATTCAAATGGAAAAGGAAATAATAAAGAAAACACAAAGGAAGAAAACCCTGGGGATATAAAGCCTATAAAAGAGATAAAGAGTCATAGACACAAGTATCACCAACAGAATACAAGGATGGAAGAGAGAATCTCAGGAGCAGAAGATAACATAGAGAGCATTGATAAAAATGTAAAAATTAAAAAGCCCCTAACTCAAAACATTCAGGATATCTAGGACACAATAAGAAGACCAAACCTAAAAATAATAGGTTTAGAAGAAATAGAAGACTCACAACTGAAAGGCCCAGTAAATATCTTTAACAAAATTATATACAAGTAAACTTCCTTAACCAAAACAAACAGAAAACCATAAAAAATAAAAGAATCTTACAGAATTTCAAAAAGATTGGACCAGAAAAGTATCTCCTCCTGACACATAATAGTCAAAACACCAAATGTTCAAAACAAAGAAAGTATACCAAAAGCATTAATGGAAAAAGGACAAGTTACATATAAAGGCAGTTTGATTAGAATCACACCAGACTTTTCAACAGAGGCTATGAAAGCTAGGAGATCCTGAAAAGATATACAAACCCTAAGAGAACACAAATGCCTGCCCAAGTTACTATATCGAGCAAAACTCTCAGTTACTGTAGATAAAGAAACCAAGATATTCCAGGACAAGAACAAATCACACTATATTTGTTCATAAATCCAGCCCTACAAAAATTACAAATGGAAAACTCAAACACAAAGAGGGAACCTACACCCCCCAAATCAAGAAAACAATCATTTTACAACAAAACCAAAAGAAGTAAAGCACACAAACATAATAATACCTCAAACAACAAAAGTAACAGAAAACAGCAATCATTATACTTTAATATCTCTTAACATCAATATACAAAATTCCCTCAAGAAAAAGAGATAGAATATAAGACAAGACACATAAACAGGATCCAACATTTTGCTGCATACAAGAACCTCATCTCAGTGACTAAGAGAAACACTACTTCAGAGCAAAAGGCTGAGAAAAAAATTTACAAGCAATTGTCTCAAAAAACAAGTTGGTGTAGCCATTCTAATATCGAATAAAATAGATTTTTGAGCTTTTTCTCCTGGACGCCTGGGCTGAGGACACGATGTCGGGCGCCTCCCGCCGACTGCTCTGGGCCGCCACCTGCCTCGCCGCGCTCTGCGTGTCGGCGGCGCAGCAGAACGGCAGCGAAGTTTCAAACGTGACTGACATGCCGACCACGACCAGCAAAGTGGTCCCGACGACGCTCACGCCCACCAAGCCGCCAGAAACCTGTGAGAACTTCACCAGCTGTGATTCCTGTGTTAATGCCACCATTACTAATAATATTACCTGCTTTTGGATATATTGCCAAGAAGAAAATAAGACCCATTGTTCAAGTGAAGTAAGAAATTGTACCCTGGTGAACAGCACTGAATGTTCTGTAACTCCTATCATTCCAGTGCCAACCAGTTCTACAGCTAAACCCACAACTCAGCCTTCCTCTCCTACTACACCTACTCCCTCAGTTGTCACATCAGGTACAGCAAACACCACCCTGACTCCAACCTCACAGCCAGAGCAGAAGTCCACTTTTGATGCAGCCAGCTTCATTGGAGGGATCGTCCTTGTCCTGGGTGTGCAGGCTGTAATTTTCTTTCTCTATAAGTTCTGCAAATCTAAAGAACGAAATTACCATACTCTGTAAACAGACCCATTAAATTAATGTGGACTGTCAGTTAACTTGTATAACTCAATGAAACCAAAATATTCAACAAGTCCCACATGGAAGACGCTGTTCCAGGATCTTTACATTTCCAAAGGATGCATACAGGATATTTTGGAGCATTATCCTTGAAGAAAAGTCAGTTAAACCTTTTTGCTCAACAGGAATATTTAAAATATTCTGCATGAATCCATGTGGCTGTCGTCTTTTGTTTAAAATGGCTGCTGCTGTGGGATTGTGTTCTTTCCTCTGACATGCCAAATGTAACTTCCTGTAAGTTGTGGAAAGTGCTGTCCTATGCAGGCGGCTTCTGACTCTGCAGTTTAAATGTAGTCCTCTAGAAACCCGAAGTCTGTTAGTTCATTTTAACTCCAGATGTAACTTAGGGCCAGAATGGCGGAGAGTGCCAAATGACCACCCGTCAGGCAGATTGAGGGCCATCTCTTCAAGCAGAGATTACATTTATTTAGTACTAAATTATCCCTAGAGTAAAATTTTGTGCTTGATAAGTTGTATTTTATAGATTAGAAATAAGATGCCACACGGGGCATTCCAGATTTAGAATAAGGAAAGGATACACAGACATTAATATGCAACAGGTCTTGTTCATAAAGTACCATATTAGGAAATCAGAACAGTGCCTTAAGACAGACCGAGATGTCGGCAGAACGGAAAATGTGTTCACACTGGGAGGAAAGCTTGGTCTAAGAATGTAACTTGGTGTGAGCAGCAGAAACTTGCATTTAGATAACATACTGTTAATATTTAACTAAAAAACATTGTTTTTTCCAGGGCTGAGAAATAAAATAGAAGCTAAAAAATAATTCTAAGCTGAAAGGATTCCTTATATCAAACCATCTAACATTTTTCTTAGGGCTGTTGAATAGGCGTAAAATTGATTTATCTTTCTTTGTACACAATGTATCCAAATATTAGTATACCTTAAGGATTCCCACCAGGTTTTCCCGAAAAGTATCTTACATGAGACATGAATGAAGTAGTTGTGGATAGAATCATTTTCTAGTTCTTTAAATGAGACAATCAGTTTGTTTCCTAATAGATGTGACCTGTGTAACTTAAAAGCCTGAGGGTTTGAAAGAGATTGCTGTAGACTTCCAATGATGATACCCTGGCTGAAAAGGCTTTTCTCTTCCTTTGGCCTTTACTACTTTTTTTTCTTCTTGGTTTCAGTTCCCATGTGCTATAATCATGCATACTTTTATTTCAGTAGCTTCTGTAAAGCACTAGGTTTTTAGTTTGGGGGTTACTTCTTCCTTGCCTCCAGCACTGCACTAGTCTAGAGGCTGTAATTGGAAATAGGCTTTTGGTTTCCTACATCATTGAAGTTTTTGTGTGTTCGTTTCTTTCCAGTAGCAGAGTTTAGCACTTGGTTTTCAGGGTTTTATAATAGAAACGGCAGGTTGATGTGGGTTGGTTCATAAAGTGAAACTTATGAAGTCTCAATTTCCTTGTCACCTTCTGGTACAGCTGAAGTTTGTTTTACTTGCACATTTGTACATATATCTAATGTTTAAGTGCCTTACTTGTTTAAACTCTGGCTTCAAAGATTTTGGGGGAAAGATAGGTTTACCTCACAGTTACGTTTTCATTATAATAGTCTAGGTTCCTCACAAAAATCTATTTCAGTGCTGTGGCTAATGTTTTGTGAGTTTTAAGTGAGTGCTAATGTTTTGAAAGTACATAGAGTTTCCATTAATTTACAAAAGTGGCAGAATTGGTTTAATTGTCATTTGCTTCCATGTGACTCCTTGTCCCATATAAATGTCACCATATGTAGCAAGTTTTATGAGAATGTAACTTAATTTGAAGCTCCTGTAGTTTTGAGCACCGCTCTAACAGTAGGAAGTTAGTGACATTTTGCAAGTCTCAACATAAGCTCTTGCCACAGAATTCACAGCTGCCCTGACTCTCTCCCATCTTTGTTTAGCAAGGTAGTATTTTGAGCCATTAATGATTTGGGGTTTTTAATCCAGAAGGTAATAGAAACCTTTTCAGAGTTTTCATCTGATTTGTCCTGAGGATCTAGTTCTATCACATACCTTGTTTAACCTTCCCTCTATTTGCTGCACAAGCAGACACTGCTGTACTTAGAAATTTCTATTTGAGTTCATTAAAAACCTACAAAACTAATATGTATGTGTACCAAACTGATTTAAAATAAACGTGTTTATTAGTCAAAAAAATAGATTTTTAACCAAAAGTTATCAGAAAAGGTAAGAAAGAAAACTTTTTACTCAACAACAAAAAAAAATCTATCAAGACAAACTCTCAATTCAAAATTTCTATGCTCCAAAAACAAGGGCACCCACATTCATAAAAGAAACTTAATAAAGCTCAAAGCATATACTACACCACACAAAATGATAGTGGGAGACTTCAACACCATACTCTCACCAATGGACAGATCACGGAAGCAGAAATTGAACAGAGACATAGTGAGACTAACAGAAGTTATGAAACAAATGAATTTAATAGATATTTATAAAAAAATTTCATGCTAAAATAAAAGACTATATTCCTCAGCACCTCATGGCAACATCTGCTAAACTGACCATATAGTTGGTCACAAAATAAGCCTCAACAGAAGACACAAGGAGATCAAAATACATCCTATCAGATCACCAAGGACTAAGGCTGGACTTCAATAACAAAAAGTTTAACAAAAAGCCTGCATACACATTGAAGCTGAACAGTGCTGTACTCAATGATAACTTGTTCAAGGAATAAACAAAGGAAGAAATTTGTGACTTTTTAGAATATAATGAAAATGGAGGGACTACATGCAAGAACTCATGGGATGCAATGAAAGAATCACTAAGAGGAAAACTCATAGCTCTGAGTGCCTCCAAAATAAAACAGGAGAGACTATACACTAGCAGTTTGACAGTACACCTCAAAGCTCGAGAACAAAAACAATCAGATGCACACAAGAGGAGCAGACAGCAGGAAATAATCAAACTTATATCTGATATCAACCAAATAGAAACAAAAAAAAAACTATACAAAAATCAATAAAACAAAGAGTTGGTTCTTTGAGAAAAGTCAGCAAGATCAATAAACCCCTAGCCAGAATAGAGGGTTCAGAGAGAGTATCCATATTAACAGAATCAGAAATGAAAGGGGGGACACCACAACAAAAACTGAGGAAATTAAAAAAGTCCTCAGATTCTACTACACAAGTCTATCCTCAACAAAACTGGAAAATCTAGAAGAAATGGACAAATTTCTAGACAGATACTAGATACCTAAGTTAAATCAGGATCAGGTAAAACATCTAAACAGTCTTGTAACCCCAAAAAATATAGACACAGTAATCAAAATCTTTCCACTCCCTCCCAAAAACAGCCCAGGACCAGATGGGTTCAGTGCTGAATTGTATCAAGCCTTCATAGAAGACCTAATACCAATACTCTCCAAACTATTCCACAAAATAGAAACAGAAGAAACACTACCCAACTCATTCTTCAAGGCCACGATTATGCTCAGCCCTAACCCACACAGAGACCCTAGAAAGAATGAGAACTTCAGACCAATTTACCTCATGAACTTTAATGCAAAAGTACTCAATAATATTTTTGCAAACCAAATACAAGAACACATCAAAATGATCATTCACCATTATCCATTATCGAGTAGGCTTCAACCAAGACATTCGGGCATATAGTTCAATATTAGGAAATTCATCAATGTAATCAACTATAAAAAAAAAACCTCAAAGGGGAGAAAAACATATGATCATCTTATTAGATACAGAGAATGCACTTGAAAAAACAATCAGCATTCCTTCATGTTAAAAGTCTTTAAAAGATTAGGCATCCAAGTCCCATACTTAAACATAGTAAAAGCAATATACAATAAACCAGTAGCCAACATCAAACTAAATGGTGAGAAACTTGAAGCAATCCCACTAACATTAGGAAATAAACAAGGCTGCCCACTCTCTCCATACTTATTCAATATAGTACTGGAATTGCTAGACAGATCAATTAGAAAGCAAAAGAAAGTCAAGGGAATATAAATAGGAAAGAAAGACGTCAAAATATAACTATTTGCAGATGATATAATAGTATACTTAAGTGACCCCAAAAATTTCACTAGAGAACTTTACAGTTGATGAACACCTTCACTAAAGTACCTGGATATAAAATTAACTCAAAGAAATCAGTAGTCTTCATCTACTCATAGGATAAACAGGCTGAGAAAGAAAATAGGGAAGAGACACCCTTCACAATAGTCACAAAGAATATAAAATAACTTGGTGTGACCCTAACCAAGAAATGATAGTTTTGTATGGAAAAACTTCCAGTCTCTAAAGAAAAAAAAAAAAAAAAAACTGAAGATGATTTCAGAAGGTGGAAAGATCTCCCATGCTCATGAATTGTAAAAACCGACATTGCAAAAATGTCAAACTTGGCAAAAGCAATCTAGATTCAATGCAATGCCCATCAAAATTTCAACTCAATTCTTCATAGAGTTAGAAAGAACAATTTGCAAATTCATTTGGAATAAAAAAACACCCCGGATAGCATAATCTATTCTCAACAATAAAAGAACGTCTGGGGGAATCACCATCTTTGACCCCAAACTGTATTACATATCAATTGTGACCAAGTACCACATAGTATTGGTACAGAGACAGGTAGGTAGATCAATGGACTATAATTGAAGACCCAGAAATGAAGCCAGACACCTATGGTCACTTGTTATTGACAAAGGACCTAAAAACATTCAATGGAAAAAGGGTAGCATTTTCTGCAAATGGTGCTTGCTCAACTGGCAGTCAGTATGCAAACAAATGCAAATTCATTCTTACATCTTTGTACACAGCTCAAGTCCAAGTGGATCAAAGAACTCCATATGAACCAGGTACACTGAATCTAATAGAACAAATAGTGGGGAAGAAACATGAACGTGTAGGCACAGGGAAAATTTTCCTAAACAGAACACCAATGTCTTATCCATCAGACTGCAAACAGGGATCCCTGTGAGTGAGCTAGAGAAAAGACTGAAGGTGCAGAAAGACTTTGCAAACCCCTGGAAAGAATAACATTATCAACCAACCAAACCCTCCAGAACTTCTAGGGAGTAAAACAGAAACCAGTGAGCACACATGGAGAGGTCCATGGCTCCAGTTGCCTATGTAGCAGAGGATATGTCTGACATCAGTGGGAGAAGAGGCCTTTTGCCCAGTGAAAGTGCCTTCTCCTATTCTTTCAGGTATGGGAATGCTAGGGAGCTGAGGTGAGACAGGGATGTTGGAAGAGGAAGCACCTTCATGGGAAGGATTGGAGGTGTAGGGGGGGATGGTAGTGGTGGAAAAGAGGATAACATTTGCAATGTAAATTCAGAGAATGTCCAATAAAAAATATCACTATGTTCTGCATTTGCTTTGCTTTGATGGCCATTTCCTAAGAACTATGCCTTTATGAAAGGAAGTGCTGGCACCAACAGATAAGCAGCTGGTTTTGCTGAAAATTCTAGTGAGCAGCATTATGTTGTCAGATATAGCACGTAAAATAAATAATAAAAATATGACAGAAAATAAGCACTCACCGTAGGAAATTCAGCAGAAAATACATCACACTACTGAAAGGAAATGTCTTGCCTGAGAATCTCTAGAATGCCAGAGGCTTGACCACGTTCAAAAAAGCAGGTTATGGTGGCACATGTCTATAATCACAGCACATGAGAGGCAGGAAGATCAAAGGTCACCTTTGTCTGTTTAGTGGGCTTGAAATTACCCTTGGTTATATGATGCCCTGTCTCAAAGAAAAGTAAAAATTTGTGACTGCATGAAGTAGATATACTGTTTTAACAGTAGTAGCATAAGTCCAATAGAAACAACTGATTACAATTTTTCTAGGAACATTTTTATTGCTTTGATGAGCTCTCCTCTCCATTTCAATATATGCCCACTATCTTTCTGCCCAAATTTAAGCTTCAGGCTGAATAGATGACAAGAAGCTAACCCATTTTAGTTCTTGTGCTATCTAGAGTTAGCTACTAAAGGAACGTGCATAAATTTACAGCGCTAAAAGTATAAGAGCTGAATTGACTCTCACATGTCATGAAATGTTGATTTTTTTTGTTTTTCGTTTTTTATATGTTATGCTGTTGTTGTGTGCTTTTAGATATTGAAGCAGAAAAAACTATGTTTAAATTGTCTTTGATTATTATTTAAAACAGCAACCAGATTATATCTCAAATGGCTAACTGATCATAGGGAATTCCTTGTCTAATTAAAAAAAATTACACCATTGTTTGGGAAGAAGATTGGTATTTGTCCTGCAAATGCATATTGCATGCATTTCGATGAAATGTTTTAATGATAAACTTAAAAATTACATTCCGGTGATAAGACTTTGGAACACTTTCAAGTGAATCAGAGGTTTGATCAAAACCAGGCTGAGTGAAGGCCGTCAGCAGAAGGCATTAGGTAAAGTAATACTTGTTAATTGAAAAGTTAGAGTCTAAATCAGTGGCTCAGGAAGTAAGGACTTGAGGATTGTGTGTAAATTTCACAAGAAAATGAAAATATACTACTCCGAAAGATGAGAGTTACATTAGAGACTGTGAATGGACTTAAAATTGTGGGGCGCATGCTTACTTAACAGTTCCAGTTCAGTGTCTCAAACAGGACACAGATATACACAGGGATTTCCTCTATATCTGTCATGTAGAAACTACTTTGGATATGGTTATTAGACATCTGGGAGGTATACTATATTTGATTAACTTGAAGAATAAGTCAAACTTCATTGAAAAAGTTTACTGTAAAAAAATGGAAGCAAGAAAGAGAAGCTTTTGGGTTTTTTTTGGGCGGGGGGTTTCCAAGCAGAAGACAGAACAATGAGCGTGTGGGGTGTGGTAAGGGTTACTTTGTATTGCCTAAGTGGTGTGACAAATACTAGGTTTGAAGGATCAAAGAACAGAAATTTATTTAAACTACAAAAAGGAATAGGAATGGTGAAAAAAAATCAGATCCAATGAATAAAATTAAATCAGTAGAGGAGCCATGTGTTCAGCCATTAAATAACCAGTAAGAAAAATAGGAGTAAGAACACAGAACACTGGGGCTGGAGAGACCGCTCAGTGGGTATGAACACAGGCGCTCTTCCAGGGGACTCAGGTTTGGTTCCCAAATCTACAAAGCACAGCACACAAACTCCTGCAATTTGAGATCCATGAAATCTCAGGCAGTCTTGTACACTGGAACACTTGAGGTCCTTTGACTAACATTTACATAGACAAACATTCAGATTAATATAAAGAAAATGAAATCTAAAAACTAGCAAATAATCTCACAAAGCAGACAATTAAAAGGTTGCCACGTAATAAATGGTGCCAGGAATGCCAAATTTCAGGCTAGATTAAGAAAGCATTTTAATTAAGTGAATGAGAGAGCCTTGTTTATCAGGAGTGTTCCCATCAAGATAATTATAGGTAAATCTATAAACAAATAAATAGAGATACTGTTTAAGAATATTAAGATAATGATTTTTATTTAGCTAAAATGTTTTTATAGATATAAACATACCAGTATACAAGTGAGAAACAGGAACCATTCTTTAAAAGAAGTGAAAAAAATTGGAAGGGAGCAGAAGAAGTTGATGAATCAGATGTTCCAGAGGTGAGGAAAGAGGAGGGGTTTGCAGTCAAACAAAGGGACTGGGTTAAATTAGAAGAGAATTGGTGCCTTTCATGACAGCTATCAAAGAATTTAGAACCATAAACTTAGAGACTTTTAAACCAAATTCATAAAGAAAATCACATGCCTCAGATACTATTCAGACTTTTAAATAAAATATAAGATAGCAGTTGCCAAAGTTTATGGCTTTGCAGGAATGAAAGAAGACAGACTCTGATCTCCCTGGGCACAGTATTCTGATTACTACAAAGAAAGCTGGACATGATTCTGTTAAAAAAGTTCTCATTTGCTTTCAGGTCCTTGGCACACAGAGACTTGGACAATGGGGATACATTCTGAATTCCATTTTGTTCTCTTTTTGCTTGAGAAGATACCGGCTCCTTTTTCTCAGCAACTGTCCATCTTTGTTGGTCTCCAGCAGCATCTCCACCTCTGTAACCCTGTGCAAGAAAAGACTCATTGCTCATATGCCTTATCTTTTAGGGAATTAATTCTTCACAACAAAACAGTATATACTTCCTCTCATTGCTTCTTCAGATAATGTCACAGCAATAACAATTGCTAAAATGTGCTGAGAGTTTACTGTGTGCCAAAACTTTCTCAAAGCATGTGACTTCTAGCTGACATGAAAACCTCAACATTCTCTCTCTGTCTCTGTCTCTGTCTCTCTCTATCACATACACACACAAGCACATATGCTCAAACATGTTCTCACACTTGATTGCTCACACAATCACTAGCCTTTCTCTTGCCCTAGTTTTTATTGACAGTCCAAAAGTAGGTAGGAAAATAGACATTGTATAATCATTGCCAAATCAAATTTAAAAAAATGACTGCATCCACAAAGAATGAAGAATTAAAATTGTTCCCCAAAGTTTCAAGCTTCTCCTATCCCCAGGCCTGTTGCCAAATAATAATATTTGCACACATCGTTATTTAAAATTTAACTGTTAACTTATACTTCAGAGCTCTGAGGTCAGCTAGTCTGCATTTTTCTGTGAAGCCCTATTGATCAATTACATGACAAATATGCCAGGCCCTGGCCTGAAAGAATCAAGTTAACTCTTAACTCAGTAGTTCTAC
This sequence comes from Micromys minutus, assembly GCF_963924665.1. NCBI lineage: Eukaryota > Metazoa > Chordata > Mammalia > Rodentia > Muridae > Micromys > Micromys minutus. The sequence continues at coordinate 53,468,718 of NC_137953.1, forward strand.
TACCTTCCTGTTCCTGTACATTGCACACAATGACTCTCCTAAGAATCCCAGTAATTAATTTAGTTTTACTAGTATATAGTTTAGGCATTCTTTACTTTTTTATCCAGGAACAAATCTCAAATGTTATGCGAAACTTTTCTTTTGTAGGGTCCCAATGATGGCTCTAATTCACAAGAAGAACATGTAAAGAGTGAAAGAAGAGACAGAGAGAATGCAGTGTGTGCATCCTCAAGCTGGGGGCAGTCATGCAAGAAATAGAGAGCTGGGGAAGGAGGCAGTAACTTTAAGCCTTGAAAAAAATGCCTGTCAGCTTGTAACTCCCAAAAAAAAAAAAAATAGGAAAAGAGAAAACATCAACATTCTATGAGCTTTTGCTAAGTGCTGTCAGTTACATGTTGACATACTGAAGCACAGCTTGTCTAAGATACCATGGAAATTAGTGACAAAGACAAGGTATGCACTTGCAACGAATGACTTTTTTTGTGAAACATTTATTTGCTAATTCAACAAAATATTTTAATGTCAATCACATATTTAACATTATCTATGGCACTTGGAGTTGCATCAGGGACCAAAATACAATGTATTTTTATTTTATTGGATACATTTTATTTACATTTTCTACACCAAAGCTTGAGGTATATGGATGGTAATCCCACTAGAAGTTCTTTTATTCTTGAGAAAGTTTTTTTGCTATCCTAGGATTTTAGTTATTTTAAATGAATTTGCAAATTGCTCTTTCTAACTCTATGAAAAATTGAGTTGGAATTTTGATGGGGATTTCATTGAATCTGTAGATTGATTCTGGCAAGATGACCATTTTATACTATATTAATTCTGCCAATCTATGAGCATGCCATCTTCTGCATTCTTCTTTGATTGCTTTCTTCAGAGACTTGAAGGTCCTGTCATACAGATCTTTCACTTGCTTGGTTAGATCACACACAGGTATTTTATATTGTTAGAGACTATTGTGAAGAGTGTCATTTACCTCATTTCTTTCTCAGCCTGTTTATCCTTTGAGTAGAAGGAGGCTACAGATTTAATTGAAATAATTTTATATCCAGCTGCTTTGCTGAAGTTGTTTGTAAGATGAAGGAGCTACTTGTTAGAAATTTTTGGCGTAATTTAAGTATAGTATTATATCATCTGAAAACAGTGATATTTTAACTTCTTCCTTTTCAATTTGTATCCCGTTGACCTCCTTTTGTTGTCTAATTGCTCTGGCTAGGACTTCAGTTAATATTAAACAGGAACTGGTTTGGTGTATATTGTTTTATTATGTTTAGATATGGACCTTGAATTCCTGACCTTTCCAAGACTTTTAACATGAAGGGGTGTTGAATTTTGTCAAATGCTTTATCAGCATCTAGTTAAATGATCATTTCATTTGTTACTTTGAGTTTGTTTATATGATGGAATACTTGATGGATTTCCATATATTAAACCATCCCTGCATCCCAGGAATATCTACTTGAATCATAGTGAGTGAGAGTTATTGTGGCTTCAAAGAATGAGTTAGGTAGTGTTCCATCTGACTCTATTTTGTGGAATAGTTTGGAGAGTATTGGTATAAGGTCGTCAATAAAATTCTGTGAGAATTCTACACTGAACCCATCTGGTCCTGCACTTTTTTTGGTTGGGAGGCTTTTGATGATTGCTTCTATTTCTTTAGGTGTTAAGGGATTGTATAGATGGTTTATCCGGTCCTGATTTAACCTTTGTATGTGGTATCTATCTAGAAATTTATCTATTTTCTCCAGATTTTCCAGTTTTGTTGAGTATAGGCTTTTACCATAGGATCAGATGATTTCTTCAATTTACTCAGTTTTTGTTCTTATGTCTCCACTTTCCTTTCTGATTTTGTTAATTTGGATACTCTCTTTTTGCCCTCTAGTTAGTCTGGCTAAGGGATGATCAATGTTGTTAATTTTCTCAAAAAAAAAAAAAAAAAAAAAAAAAAAAAAAAAAAAAAAAAAAAAAAGCTCCTGGTTTTGTTGATTCTTTTTATGGTTCATTTTGTTTCTACTTGGTTGATTTCTGTTCTGAGTTTGATTATTTCCCGCTGTCTACTCCTCTTCGGTACATCTGCTTTTGTGTGTGAGTGTGAGTGTGTGTGTGTGTGTGTGTGTGTGTTCTAGAGCTTTCAGCTGTGCTGTCAAGTTGCTAGTCTATGCTCTCTCCATTTTCTCTTTGGAGGCACTCAGAGATATGAGTTTTCCTCTTAGTACTGCTTTCATTGCATCCCATAGGTTTGGGTATGTTGTGCTTCATTTTCATTAAATTCTACAAAATACTTAATTTCTTTTTTATTTCTTCTTTCACCATGGTATTGTTGAGTAGAGCATCGTCAGCTTCCATGTGTATGTGGAATTTTTGTTGTCTTTATTGTTATTAAAAACAAGCCTTAGTCCATGGTGACCTAATAGGATCACCATGGCAATATTTCAATCTTATAACTATTGAGGATAGTCTTGTGACAGACTATATATTCAATTTTTGAAAAGGTGCTATGAGGTGCTGAGATGGTGTATTCTTTTGTTTTAGGATGAATTTTTTTGTAAACGTTTATTAATTCTAATTGGTCCATAACCTCTGCTAGTTTCACTGTGTCTCTGTTCAGTTTCTGCTTCCACAATCTGTTCATTGATGATAGTGTGTTGTTCAAGTCTCCCACTATTATTGTGTGGGGCAATTTATGTTTTGAGCTTTATTGGGTTTTTTTTTATGAATATGGGTGCTCTTTTATTTGAAGCATATGTTTAGGATTGAAAATTCATACTGACAAATTTTTGTTTGTAATGAGTAAAAAGTGTCCTTCCTTACATTTTTTTCATAACTTTTGCTTTAAAAATCTACTTTATTCAATATTACAATGGCTACTCCAGCTTGTTTCTTGGGGCCATTTGCTTGGAAGGATTTTTCCCAGCCTTTTACTCTGAGATAGTGTCTGTCTTTGTCTCTGAGATGGGTTTCCTGTATGCAACAAAAAGCAGGATTGAGTTTATGCATCCAGTGTGATAGTATATATTTCTTTATTGGGGAATTGAGTCCATTAATGTTTTCAGATATTAAGGAATAGTGATTATGGTTTCCTGGTATTTTGCTGTTAAAGGTAGAATTTTGTTTGTATCTTTCTTCTCTCTCTCTCTCTCTCTCTCTCTCTTTGTTTTTTTTTTTTTCTTGATTAGTTATTTTCTTGCGTTTTCTAGGGTGTAGTTTCCCTCCTTGTGTTGGGCTTTCCATCTATTGTTCTTTGTAGGGCTTGATTAATGGTCAGATATTGTGTAAATTGTTCTGTCCTGGAATATCTTGGTCTCTCCATCTGTGGTAATTGGGAGATTTGTTGGATATAGTAGCCTGGGATGACATTTGTGTTCCCTTATAGTCTTTATGATGTCTGTCCAGGATCTTCTAGCTTTCATAGTCTCTGTTGAAAAGTCAGTGTAATTCTGATTGGTCTGCCTTTATATGTAATATGTCCTTTTTTCCCTTAATGCTTTTAGAGTTCTTTCTTTGTTTTGAACACTTGATGCCTTGATTATTATGAGTCAGGAAGAATTTCTTTTCTGGTCCAATCGATTTGGAGTTTTGTATCTTCTTTTATACTCATGGTCATCTCATTTTTAAGGTAGGGAAGTTTTCTTCTATGATTTTGTTGAAGATATTTACTGTGCCTTTTAATTGATATTCTTTGCCCTCTTTCATTCCTTTTATCCTTAGGTTTGGACTTCTCATTTTGTCCTGGATCTCCTTGACATTTTGGTTTAGGAGCTCTTTGGTTTTTGAATATTGTCTGACTCTTTTGTCTGTGTTTTCTATGTTGTCTTTGGCCCCTGAGATTTTCTCTTCCATCTCTTGTAGCCTGTTTGTGATGCTTGTATCTGTGACTCCTTATATATTTTTTTAAGTTTTCTATCTCCAAGGTTGTCCTTTTTTATTGTTTCTATTTCCATTTTTAATTCCTTCACCTGTTTGTTTATGTTTTCCTGTAGTTCTTTGAGTGATTTTTGTGTTTCTTTTTAAAGAGCTTTTATTTCTTTATGTTTGTTCTGTAATTGTTTAAGGGAGGTATTCATGTGTTTCCCCAAGATCTCCATGATCATTGTGAAATATGATTTCAAGTCTGAGTCTTGCTTTTCTGGAGTGTTTGGCAATCCCCTCCTTGCTGTGGTTTTAGAGCTGGGTTCTGATGTTGCCAGTTTGTTTTGGTTTTCATTGGTTAAGTTCTTTTGCTTTCCTCTTGCCATCTTGTTGTCTGTGATTATATGTGGTCTTGTTGTCAGTGACTGACACCTGTCTCTCCCGTGGATCTGAGGATCTGAGGGCTTAGGAAAAAAATTGCTTCTGAGTGTTTAGCTTTTTGTGGGCAAGCAGTGAGTTCTGGTGGCAATGACTCAGTTCTTTGTGGGCTCAGATATAGGAGCTCTTGTGAGGCTGTTCTGGGAGCTCTGCCCTCTGCCTACAGGTCCTGTGTACTACTAGTGGGGACCTGGCTCTTTCACTATTCCATAAAGGACACTTTTTTTAGAAAACACAGCTTTCTCTGCTCTCTGAGAACTCCTAGTGTGCCCTCCTGAGGCCTTTGTGTCGGGCTCACCTCTTGTCTATGTGCAAAAGCACCTGTTGAGCTGATCTTTGAGTACCATCTTTCCGTGCAGATCCTGATTCCCTCTGGCAGATGCCTGTACCTTATTGTGGAACAGAAAGGAACCTTTTTCACAAGCACTACCAACAGTCTCTATGCTCTGGGTACTCATGGTGCAACCTTATTAGGCCTGTGCCCCAAGTTATCTGATGGTCCAGGGGGAAAAGAGCCTCAGTGTCTGGTCCGCAAACACAGCCTTTTGGGGCAGATCCAGATTCTCTCTGACAGTGGTTTGGCCCTTACTGTGGGCCGGAAAAAATCCGTTTCCACAAGCACCGCCAAGCATTCTCTGTGCTCAGGGTACTCACGGTATCACCTCTCCAGGCCTGTGCCCCAGGTTCTTTGTAGGTCTAGATTTTAAAAAAGTGTTTTGTTTTTTTTTTTTTGTTTTGTTTTGTTTTGTTTTTTGTAGTTTTGGGTTTTTTGTTTTTGTGTTTTATTTATTTGTTTGTTCTTTGAGTTAGATTATAAAGTTGATTATGTTGATAGATTTCCTTATGTCAAACCATACCTGCATTCCTGGGGTGAAGCCTACTTGATCCTGATGGATGATTGTTTTAATATGTTCTTGGATTCAGTTCACAAGAATGTTATTGAGTAGTTTTACATCTATATTCATAAGAGAAATTGGTCTGAAGTTTTTTCTTTGTTGGATCCTTGTATGGTTTAGATATGAGAGTAACTGTGACTTTAAAGAACGTATTAGGTAGTGTTCCTTCTGTTTCTGTTCTGTGGAATAGTTTGAAAACTGTTGCTATTAAGTCTCCTTTGAAGGTCTGACAGCATTCTGCATTAACCTCATGGGCTTTTTTTGTTTTTGTTGAGACATTAGCTGATTGCTTCTATTTCTTAAGAGGTTGTGGGACTATTTAGATGTTTTATCTGATCCTTATTTAACATTGGTACCTACTATCTGTCTAGAAAACTGTTCATTTAATGCAGATTTTGAAGTTTTATTTAGTATAGGCTTTTGTAGTAGGATATGATAAATTTTTGCATTTCTTCAATTTCTGTTGTTATGTCTCCCTTTTCATTTCTCCTTTTGTTCATTTGAATACTGTCTCTGTGCCCTCTGGTTAGTCTGGCTAAGGGTTTATCTATCTTCATGATTTTCTGAAAGAACCAGCTCCTGGGCTATGGTTTGTTTGTTTGATTGATTGATTGATTATTTGTTTTTTTGTTTTTCTGTTTTTGTTTATTATTTCTTTGTATAGATTTTTTTTTTTTTTTTTTTTTTTTTTTTTTTTGTTCTACTTGGTTTATTTCGGGCCTGAGTTTTACTATTTTTAGCCATCTACTCCTATTGGATGCAATTGCTTCTTTTTTTTTTTTTTTCTGGAGATTTTATGTGTGCTGTCAAGCTGCTATTGTATGTTCCAGTTTTACTTTGCAGGCACTAAGAGCTATGTGTTTTTCTCTTAGCACTGCTTTCATTGTTTTATTTTTTTTTTTTTTCTGTAAGCTTGGGTTGTTGGGCTCTATTTTTATTATATTCTTTTTTTTTAATTTTTTAAACGACTTTATTTTGCAAAACAAAGATAAATGTACAGATTTTAAACATTTTTTGCTTAAAATTATACATTTTTGTCAGTACTGTTTTTTCAGACATTAAAATAAATTTTACATAAAACCATGTGAATATATTTTTTAGTCAGTACTTGATTTTTTTTCAAGGGCTTGACAGTATGCATTGAAAACCTACTAGTTGCAATAAGCGTAAAGTACATGCAAAACAAAACGCAACATGGAAATAGTCAAAGTCTTCTTGTTTTGTGAATATATGTATATTTTTTGTTTTCTTTATTTCTTGGACTTCATACAGTCTGTGTGTTGTTTCTGGGGGAGTGCAAGCCTCTGGGGTTAGCATCCCACTATCAGTGACTGCATATTATGTCTGTTCTTTTGTGACCGGGTTATCTCACTCAGGATGATCTTCTCTAGATGCAGCCATTTTCTTAAGAATTTGGTTAAGTCATTGTTTCTGGTGGCTGAGTAGTATTCCATTGTGTATATGTACCACAATTTTTGTATCCATTCGTCTTCTGAAGGACATCTGGGTTCCTTCCAGCTTCTGGCTATTATAAATAGAGCCGCTATGAACATTGTGGTGCATATATCTTTGTTGTGTATTAAAGTGTCTCTGGGGTATATGCCCAGAAGTGGAATAGCTGGGTCTTCAGGTAGTACTATATCCAATTTTCTGAGGCATCGCCAGACAGATTTCCAGAGTGGTTGTATTAGCTTGCAACCCCACCAACAGTGGAGTTATATTCTAAAAAGTCTTTTAATTTATTTCTTTACTTCTTCCTTGATCAAGTTATCCTTGAACAGAACATTGTTCAGCTTCCATGTATATGTGGGATTTCTGTCATTTTTGTTGTTATCAAGACCAATCTTTGTCCATGGTGATCTGATAGAATGCATGGGATTATTTCAATGTGCTTGTATCTATTGAGTCCTGATTTGTGATAGATTACATGGTCACTTTTTGATAAGGTACTAAAAAGAAGGTATATTCTTTTGTTTTAGGATGAAATGTTCTATAGATATCTGTGAAATCTTTTGGGTACATAACTTCAGTTAGTTTCACTGTGTCTCTGTTTAGTTTTTATTTCTATGATCTGTTCATTGAGGATTTTACAGTGTTGCAGTTTCCTCTTGTTACGGTGTGATGTGAAATTTGTCCTTTGAACTGTAGTAAAGTTTCTTTTTTGAATGTAGGTACACTTGTACTTGGAGCATATATATTCAGAATTGAGATTTCATCTTAATGGATTTTTCCATTGATGAGTATGAAGTGTCTTTTCTCATCTTTTTTTTTTAAGTCAATTTTATTTGATATTAGAATGGCTACTCTATCTTTTTTTCTTGGGACCATTTGCTTGAAAAAAATGTATTCTACCCTTTTACTCTGAGTCCATGCCTGTCTTTGTCACTGAACTGTGTTTTCTGTATGCAGCACATAGTGGGGTCCTCTTTACATCTCTAGTTTGCTAGTATATATCTTTTTATTGGGGAATTGATTCCATTGATGTTCAGTGATAATAGGGACCAGTGATTGTTGTTTCCTATTATTATTTTTTAGAGGTAGATTTATGATTGTGTGGCTGTCTTCTTTTGTGTTAGTTAAACAATGACTATTTTTTTGCTTTTTCTTATGTGTAGTTTCCCTCATTGTGTTACAGTTTTCCATCTGTTATCCTTTGTAGGGCTGGCTTTGTGGAAATATATTGTGTAAATTTGGTTTTGTCAAACAATATCTTGGTTTCTCCATCTATGTTAATTGAATTTTGCTCAATATAGTAGCATGGGCTGGCTTTTTTTTTTTTTTTTCTTTCTTTTTTTTTTTCTCTTAGAATCTAAATGATATCTGCCCAGGATCTTCTAGCTTTCATAGTCTCTGTTTGAGAAGTCTAGTGTGATTCTGATAGAATTGAATTTAAGTGTTACTTGACTTTTCCCCTTACTGCTTTTAGAATTATTTCTTTGTTTTGTGCATTTGGTGTTTTGACTCTTTTGTTATGGGAGAAATTTTTTTTTTTTTCTGGTCAATCGATTTGAATTCTATAAGCTTCTTGTGTGTTTATGGGCAACTCTTTTGTTAAGTTAGGGAAGTTTTCTTCTGTAATTTTGTTAAAAATATTTATTGTCCATTTAAATTAGTAATCTTCATTCTTTTCTATACCTGTTATCCTGAGGTTTGATCTAGTCATTGTGTCCTGAATTTCCTGTATGTTTTGGGTTTGTAGCTTTTTCTTTAACTGTTTTGTCAATGTTTTTATAGTATCTTTTGCCCCTGCGATTCTCTCTTCTGTCTCTTGAATTTTGTTGGTGATGCTTGCTTCTATGACTCCTGATCTCTTTCCTAGGTTTTTATAACCCAGGGTTGTCTTCCTATGTGATTTCTTCATTGTTTCTATTTCCATTTTTACATTCTTGATTTTTTTATTTTATTTATTTATTTATTTATTTATTTATTTATTTATTTATTTATTTATTTATTTATTTATTTATTGCTTTTTTAATTCCTTCACCTGTTTGGTCATGTTTTCTTCTAATTCTCTAAGGAATTTTGGTGGTTTTTAAAGATTTCTCCCTGTTTACCTTTGTTGTCCTGTATTTCTTAAGGGAGTTATTTATGTCCTTCTTAAAGTCCTCTAACATCATCATGAGTTGTGATTTTAAACCAGAGTCTTGCTTTACTGGTGTATTGGGTATATCCAGGAATTACTCTTGTGGGGGATTTGCACAGAGCACAGACAGAAGCCTGAAGGATTCTGTCCAAAACTACTTCTCATTTCCTGTGTTCTGAAGGCTCAGAGTGGGTTTCACAGCAGTGATGGACTCACCTATGTTCTTAGGTTTGTCAGCACTTCTGAGGAACTAGCTCTCTGCCAGTGGTGTGTGGGTATAGTGAACTAAAGCACAAGGTCAGCTCCAATTGCAGGCAGAAACCTGAAGGATCCTGTCTCAAGATTCTCCTTGGTTCCTGTGTCCTGAAGTCTCTGGGCAAGTTCCTCTTGGGCCAGGAATTTTAGCAGAGATTGTGGTGTCAACTGTGCTCTCAGATGTTTCAGCAGTCTTATAAGACTGGCTCTGTCCCAGTAGGGTCTGGGTACAGAGTGTTCTCCCTTGAGGTTAGCTCTGGGCATAGGCAAAGACTGGAAGAAAAGAATGATTTTTGAGTTTACATTATTAAACATACTCTTACCCTCAGTTTCTTAAAGAAAATCTATTCTTACTGCTACAATTAATTTTCTACAAAAATACCTTAGTCACTATTTTTTAATGAGTGTTCCTTTGAGGTGAATCAAAATGAAACATCTGCAATGCTTATTAAGACTGCAGATCCCAGAGCTGACTAGATGCTGTAGTGATTAAAAGCACTCTTTTCTCTGAAGAGGACCTGATTTCAGTCCCCAGGATCTACAGCAAACAGCTCACATCCAAGGAATCCAAGCACTTTCTGAACCTCTAAATACAGAGAGAAGGCAGGGAGAAATGAGAGAGAGAGAAAATGTAGAAGAAAGAGAGAAGAGGACTCACACACACAAGCACACACAGAGGGGGGCAGATTTTTCTGAAAGTTTCTTATACAGGTACAGATTGATGGAGCTGCATGTATCCAAGGAACTGAGAATACTATTCAAGAATAAAATACAAGATTCTCCAGTCTAGTCAAGTTGCATATAAATTAAGAAAGGAAATTTGAGTGAATTAGACCCCAAAGCAGCCATTGTGGTTTGCATTAGGTACTTATCATGCATGCATGTAAAACACTTACTAACATTTTCATTGTATTGCCATTTTTTACCTTAATCTTATAAAGAAATTTTAGCATCTTGGTCTTATAAGATCTCATTGAATAAGTAGGGAGGTAATCCTCAACTCCCAGGGTGAAATTAGGAATTGATGTAGCCTAAGAGTTCTGTTACAAATGCCAGAGATGGTCAATTTAAAGGTGGTATTTTGGTTTCTGGTTTCATCTATTAATCAACCAATCTTGTGACTTTGAGCACCTATGGTCAGTCACACAATGGCAGATTTGCCTGACAGAGAAAAATTTCTGCCTGTGGCCAAAGAGCAGAGGTATATGACGTTAAGAAATAGTAACAGGATTGTGCTTTATCAAAACATTCTTTCTTGAAAACTGTTAGTCTTATCTTAAATGCTTAGACTGACATTTGAATAATCGCAAATTGACATCTCCATCCTATACTTTTCTATCCCATAAATCCAAGAGAACATACCTGACTGTTCCTCCTTAATTCCCTTTTCTGGGTTCCACTTCAATAATAAGTAGCAGTTAACTTCCCTCTCTTCCTCCCAACATCATACCCATTGTTTCCCATAAGAGATTTCCTGTGAAACTCTCTTCTCCTCAGGCCTTTATGATTGCCAACATTGGGTAGGTACTCTGGTATGAGTTGATTATTAATGAGTTTATGGATATTTTTTATAGAGAACAAAGACGGTAAAAGTAAAGAATGCAAAATCTGAATACAGTGTTTGAGTTTATATATACAGGTTTGTCCTGAATCTGCTGTGCACACTCACAGGCACTCATTAGGCTTTCTTTATATAAATTTTAGCTTTTGTATAGTGAGAAATGAAGGAATTTCCTCAAAGTAGTCAGAGCTTATATAACAGAGCATCCACTCAGAATAAATTGTCTCACCAAACATGCTTACATAGGACATTCTCTTCAAACATACTTGCTGTTTTCCAGATGGGCATGAGGCACTGGGTTATAATAATGAATGGAGTAAAATTACTGTTGATATGTTGGAAGAATCAAAAACATGGAGACACATGAATAACATAATATACCAATCCATAATTGGAGTAGAAGAAAGGTATAGGGTCAGATCTAAAGTGGAGACAAACAGTGATTATGATGCGGGGTTACTGAGGTATGGATGTTAAGAAAATTCTGTAAGTCAAAGGAAGAGGAAACTAAGAACAGAGAGGAGCAGCCAGAACATCATCCTGAAAGATTCAGGATGCTTTATCTTGGCTTTTTCTGGTTTCTGTTTACCAGAACATCCCACATCCCATGAAGGGGAAACTGCCTACATAAATGCAATATTAAAGGTGAAAGAGCAATGGCTATAGGTAATATGTTAACCACAATAAGCACATGTCAGAGGACAGAACTTAGTTTTTGTTGAAAATATTATTTTTATTGGCTGATCAAAGAGTTACCCAAAACAATCTAATAGCTATTTAATAAGCTTATTGATGCAGGACAATGCTTGTGTGAAAATAATGGAATATTTTCTCACATTCTCCATGGAAAACAACTCAACTTAATGCCTATATTTGTACTGTAGAGAATATGGTTGCTGCATCACACAAAAGCATAGGATCAGTCCCATTACCCATCTCAATAACTCACCACAGTTTCTAATACTGTGTTCTGTCTGAGAGAATAGAAAGTTGTATGAAAATAAGAAAACATTGTAAATGTCTTTGTTGTTTCTAAAGATATGAACAGACATCACCTCACCTGAAGCATTGAATGAATCAGGTAGCAGACATACCCCAAAACAGATTGGCACAGGGCGGCAGGGTTCACGTTCCCTTTATCAGAGGTGGCATGGGTTTATTTGGAGTCCCATCTGAAAAACAAAAGTCTTTGAGTATGGTTAAAATTTGGAAGAAGGAAAGGGAAGAAAAAACATTGTAATTAAATAACAATCTCAGAAATAAGCCGGCCACCACCACAAAAACTACCACCATCACCACCACCCCTTTACCCACCACCAGCACCACCACCAGTAACACCAACAACACCAATAACAACCAGGATATTGATGTGTTGTTTCTGGATCCAAAACAGTCAGTATTGGGATTATTCTTCACTCATATCATTTCCCAGTCACAGAAATCCTGTTTCTGATTTTCTAGGAGGTACAAATCTGACTCCTATTCAGTAACACCCTCTAGAAAATCAAGACAAAATGGTCAGAGGGGAGGCTACTCCATTATTCAGAGCTGAGAACAGAGGTCTTTTTTTGTTTGTTTGTTTGTTTACATTATAAAAATTGAAAATCAGTGAGAATAAGAAAATACTTTCAGGGCAAGAAACAAATATAAAATAAAGATGTGGCTGTAGCTGATGCATTAAAAATATTTTTTCTGGAATTCATATATTCCATGTAAAGACTCTTGATTCTGGAGTTCCCCTCGGTCGTGTTTTCTTCTCTGTTTAAGCAACAATGCTTCTGTCTGTTTTATGTTGATTTAAAGGTGCAACTTATCAAGTAAATCTTCAAGGCAATGTTCATTGAAATAAAAATTTGTCTGTTTATTACCCAAGTGAAGCACAGATAAGAACTACAGGCTTGGAAAGATCCTTTACCCAATGCTGACACAACATCAGTGGCAAAACCTTTACATAAAACGCGCCATCACTTAGAAAGAAATTACACAATCCAAAACTTATCTACAGTGCTTCAGCTCAGAAAACAATATTTAGGAAGAGTTGTGAGAGGCAAGTGAACCTTCTCAGAAAGGTCTGCATTCAGGCATTCTCTAAATTAGAATTCAGGCATTCACTGGTTAAAAAAGAGGCCACTGTGACCAGTCACATTTTCTTTAGAAGTATGCATAGCATATGGTGCAATTCAACTTTGCAGGAATATGAAACAAATAAGTTTAAAACAGTTTCCATGGTACCTGTAATTATGTAAAATTACACTTTTAAAACTTTTATTTTGCAACAGAGATGCATCAACCTCACAATGCCTCTTAAGCACTTGTTTGAGTTATAGAGCAACGAGCCAGTCTATGAGAAGTTAAAAGGCTAACAGTGCATGGGATACACACATATACATTGTGAACATATACAGTCCATCTGTTTGTATGTAATGAATATGTTTACTGTATGAGAGGGTTTTATCCTTTGGAAATTTAAGAATGTAGGATCTGGGGAGAAAGCTCAGTGACTACAACACTTGCTCTAGAGTCTGCCTCCAATTCCTACATCCTGACAGATGGAGACAAGGAGTCCACAGAGCAGGCTGGCAGCTGCTCTGGCTTTATCCGCACACTCTGGCTTTCAGAGTTGAGAAATTACATCAGTATGGTAAGACCAAGGAAGATTTCCTATACCGATATTATTGTACAGACACCTGACCACACCTGCCTGCACCCACATATGTGCAACTATGCATACATAGGCAAATACACCATCAATGCTTTTTTTTTGCTCTCAGCAATATATATTTTATTTTTATCAGATACTCTGTATTTACATTTGAGATGTTAGCCCTTTCCCCCTCTCCTCTCCCTTACCCCATCTCCCTCCATTTGCCTTTACAGAAGTGCACTCCTCCTAATCACCCTCTTCACCACATGGCCTTGTCATTCCTCTACACTGGGAAAACATGCCCTGCCTAGAAAAAAATCCTCTTCTCACATTGATGCCCAACACTGCTATCTTTAGCTACATATCCAACTTGATCAATAGGTCTCTCAATGTGTGCACAAAGGTTGGTGTTTTAATCCATGGGAGTTTTAGAGGATTTGATTGGTTGATAATGTTGTACTTCCCATGAGGTTACAATCTCTTCACCTCCTTAGGTCCTTACTTTAGCAACCTCATTGGGGTCCCTGAGTTCAGTCTGGTGGTTAGCTGCAAGCATGCTCAGCTGTATCTATATGACTCTAACATAGTCCCTGAGGAGGCATCTCTTTCTGGTTCCTGCCAGTATTTTTTAGAATTAGCTACAGTGCTTGGATTTGGTGGCTGCATATGTGATAGATTCCCAGGTGAGGTGGCTTCTGAGTGATATTTTCTTCAATCCCTGTTCCTTTTTTTTGATCTTGCATTTCCTCTTATGAATGTTTTGTTCTTCCTTCTAAGAAGGACTGAGGCATCCTCATTTTGGCCTTTCTTCTTTTGGAGCTTCATAATGTCTGTAAATTGTTTCTTGGGCATTCAGATGTTTCTGGGGCAAGTAACCATTTATCACTGAGTGCATACCATGTGTGTTCTTTTGTGACTGGATTAGCTCAATCACATGATAGTCTCTAGTTCCATTTATTTGCTTACAAATATCATAAAGTCATTGTTTCTAATAGCTGAGTAGTAGTCCACTGTGTAAATGTACCACACTTTCGGTATCCATTCCTCTGTTAAATGGCATCTGAATTCTTTCCAGCTTGTGGCTATTATAATTACAGCTTCTATAAACAAGGTCGAGCATATGTCCTTGTTATATGTTGGAACATCTTTGGGATATATGTCAAGGAGGGGAATAGCTGGGTTTTTAGGTTGTACTATGTCCAATTTTCTGAGGAAGCACAAGACAGATTTCCAGAGTGGTTGAACCAGCTTACATACCCACAAACAATGTTTCTCCACATCCTTGCCAGCATCTGCTGTCACCTGAGTTTTTATTTTAGTCATTCTAACTGGCATAAGGTAGAATATCAGGCTTATTTTGATTGGCATATCTCTGATGACTAGGTATGTTGAGCATTTCTTTAGGTCCTTCTCAGCCATTCAATATTCCTCAACTGAGAATTTTTACTTTAGCTCCGTACCCCATTTTTAATCAGATTATTTGATTCTCTAGAGTCTAGCTTCTTGAGTTCTTTCTATATATTGAATACTAACCCTCTATCAGATATAGGATTGGTAAAGATTTTTTCCCCAATCTGTTGGCTTCCGTTTTGTCTTCTTGACAGTTTTCTTAGCCTTATAGAAACATTTTCAATTTTATGAGGTCCCATTTCTCTACTCTTGATCTTAGTGCATAAGCCATTGGTGCTCTGTTCAAGAAGGTTTCCCCAGTGCCTATGTGTTCTAAGCTTTTTCCCACTTTCTCTTCTAATAATTTCAGTGTACCTAGTTTTATTTGGCAATCTTTGACCACTTTGAATTGAGCATTGTACAAGGATATGGGAAATGATTGATTTGCATTCTTCTGCATGCTGACTGACAGTTGAACCAACATCATTTGTTAAAGAGGCTGTCCTTTTTCCATTCAATGTTTTCAGCTCCTTTGTCAAAAATCAAGTGACCATAGTTGTGGGGGTTCCTTTCTGCATCCTCAATTTTGTTTCATTGTTTTACCTGCCTATCTCTGTATCAATATCATGCAGTTTTTATCACAATTGCTTTGTAATATATCTTGAGATCATGGATGGTGATTCCCTCAGAAGTGTTTTTATTCTTGAAAATATTTTTTGCTATTCTAGGTTTTTTGTTATTCCAGAGGAATTTGCAAATAAATCGTTACAACTCAGTAAAGTATTGAGTTGGAATTTTGATGGATATTGCATTGAATCTGTAGATTGCTTTTGGCAGATGGCCATGTTTACAATGTTGATCCTTCAAATACATGAGTAAGGGAGATCTTTCCATTTTCTGAGATCTTCAATCTCCCTCTTCAGTGTCTTGAATTTTTTGTCACTTGCTTGGTCATAGTCACACCAAGTTATTTTATAGTCCTTGTGAATATTGTGAATTGTGGGGTTTTTTTTCTAATTTATTTCTCAGCCTGTTTATCTTTTTAGTAGAGGAGGGCTACTGATTTGTTTGAGTTAATTTTATGGTTTTATTAGCTGTAAAAGTTTTTTGGTGAAATTTTCAGGGTCACTTAAGTATATTATATCATCTGCAAATAGTGATATTTTGACTTTTTTCTTTTTGATTTGTTTCCCTTTGGTTTTCTTTTGCTGTCTAATTGCTCCAGCCAGGACTTCCAGTACTATATTAAATAGGTAGGGGGAGAGTGGGTAGTCTTGTCTAGTCCCTGATTTTAGTAGGATTGCTTTAATCTTCTCACCATTTAGTTTGATATTGGCTATTGGTTTGCTATATATTGCTTTTATTATGATTATATATGGGCCTTGGATTCCTGCTCTTTCAAAGACTTTTATCATGAAGGGGTGTTGAATTTTGTCAAATTCTTTTTCAACATCTATTTCGATGATCATGTTTTTTCCCCCTTTAAGTTTTTTTTTTCTTATAATGCATATGTTTTTAAATTAAGAAACACACACATAAATATTCTATTTAAAATATAAAACTTTACAGTTTCTGTTAAGATTTTTTTAATAGTTACCATCAACTCAATATGTGTAATTGCAAATTTGAGGTTCAGAGACACATTTAATAACCTGAAGAACAGTAAACATATAGGAAAAAAGCCATCATTATATTTCTGTAAGGATAATATTCTTGTATGATTTTCTCTTTCATATATACTTGAATTTAAATTGAATCATAAATTTTTTTCTATGCAAAAGCCTTTTTTGATTATCTATTCTCATTCCTTAAATTCCAAGGTGTTTAATTTGCCTTATACACGTGGTTACTTAGTCTCATGAGACTACGAGTGTCCGGGCTCTGCATGTAATATTTCCTGTAAAAGTAGGCAAGCCAGTTTTCTGTTTCTAGTTGTAAATCTGTGACAAATGACGAAAAATAAATAAGTAGATAAATAAACAAACAAACTAACTATAGTAGATTTAAAATTGCAAAATTCCTAGTGCTATTAGAGCTATCCAGCTGAGTAGTAGCAGTCTCCCTGGAGACCACATAAACACCAAGATAAATAAAAGGCCTGGATCTTGCTTTACTATTCACATGCCCTAGGGCTAAATGTAAGAGTAGGACTCCCACTGACTTCAAAGATACTTTATTTCTTGGTTAGTTCTACAGAGACACTGAGCAACACAAAATTCAGAGTAACCACATTGAGATAAAATGTAGAAACAAATTTCCACATGACAGCTGAACATTAAGAAAACTGCAATTTCCCTACATAAAATTTTGTTTCTTTAACATTTTTTTTTAACTTCCAGACACTGGAATCTCATTATTTCATGATATTGTTTCTACCACAACAGTGAAATTTAGGTGATGTCATTTCAGAAAAGCAGGGTCATAATGTATACAATAGGTGATGGTGTTACCTACATTGTTGACCTTGACATTAATTCTGTGCAGAGATCTGCCTGACACAGAGTTGGCTTGCGTTGTTCTTCATTGTGTTGATCTTGTCAGTACTTTCCAGTAAAAAGTTTTCATTCCTTTTTTAAGAGAGAAAACAGCACTATTTCTCAAAATGGTCACTAGCCATTTTTTCTGCCCCGTGATTATTATGTATGCGACATAGCTTAGTATATTCACCCAGCAGCTTGAAAGACTGAAAGTCCAAACAAGAAAAGCAGAGGCTTCAGGGAAGGCCTCCCTCAGGTGAAGCACATCAGGAATATGACAATGATAAGACACTGAAGGAAGGAAAGGACCACATCCTTAAAGAAGAAGCAAAAAGGGCTTCAGGGGTTAGCTTCATTCTTAAATCTTGACCTAAACTGAATTTCAGCAGTCCCCTGAAAGGTTTTCAGTTCCTCCTGAGGATGCTGAGTCAAATGACCTAAGGACAGGGACACATCAGGCCCCAGTGTTATATGGCCTTTAGCACTACTGTACTAGAGCAAATATCCAACATCTGAACCTTTGAGTGTACATCCAACCCATATCTAAAGTACAAGCGAAAGTTAAGTGTGGTTTTCTGTTTTTAAAATTCCTTTTCCTTTTAATTATCTGTATATATGAGAGGAGGTATACATGTGTGTAAGCAGATGTTTGCCCAGCTCAGAATAAGGCCTGGAGCTGGAGTTCAAAAATGGTTGTAAATGGATTTCTGGGTGTTGAGAACTACAGGCAAGTCCTCTAAGAGAGCATCCAGTGCTCTTGAGTACCCTGACAACTTCTATTCCTCAATAGTTAATTTTGTCCAAACAAATACATCACTGTGGGCCAATTGTCCACCTAAAAATATAGCACAAGAAAATAATTTTAAAGTCAGGTATTTTTTAATTAAAAGATGCCAGACCAAATGCCTAATAATGACTGTAAAAATTCTTCTCTCCATTTCTTTCCTGTAATCAAATTATATTGTAAGACACCCCAAAGATGGAGATCCTCACTCAAGTCTTAGGAATCTACATCCACCCCACCAACCACTGAAGTCAGAATTGATGCAATACAGCCCACAGCCAGAGGTTTTATTTGGGAACCAGCTAGATGGGGCTCAACTCACACCTCCATTCCGAGATACTGGAAAAGAGACCCAAGCCTAAAATTACACAAGTTTATAAAGGCAAAAACCACAATACCTGGGAAGGGTGGAGGAGTAGGGACTTTCAAGGGGGAGCACTTCTCAGGGGCTATTTCTAGGTGATCAGGATATGGTCCGTTGGTAACTGCAGTAATGTCCCTTATCTGGCACACACACAGCTGCACTTCTCAGAGCTGTCTCGCAGGTTTCCGACCTGAGGGCAATCTCTCAGAATCCATAAGTTCAGGTTCTCAGGCCCGGAGTGAAGAAGGGCCAACTTAAAATTTTTCATCTTTACATTCCCCACATTTTCTTTCAGTAAGTTCTAATCATTTAACTTCTGAATCTTCTCTTGAAGACCTGGTACTGTTGGTGGAGCATCATTATCTGGACAGCACTTACTCTCTGCTTACTCTCTGACAACGCTAATGTGACTATTTAAAATGCAAGGTCCTAGAGTGAAGAGGAACAGAAGAATAATGAGGGGCACCATGAGGGAGGAGAAAAGGGTGTTAAACTGAGGAAATTTGAAATAGCAACTCTCAAACCAACTCTGCCCTGTATCTCAGTCTTGTTTACTACCTCTGCTCTCTGATTTTGCTCATGGAGTCTTTTATTACTCCTGCATGGTCTGCATAAAAACAACATTCCTCTTTAAGGGCAGCACATCATCCTCCCTCTGTGAGGAACAAGTCAAGTCCTCTCCTGCTTTGGAGCACCACTTCTGACAAAGAGGTCAAAGATTCTTCTAATTTGGAGATGGAGTGTTCGATGGCTCTGAGATCTTCAGTCATGGCTGTTCTAAGACTTTAATAGGATTGGGGGAACTGAATCAAAGCTGCAGTTACTGTTCCTACACTACCCCCTACCCCTATTCCTAAGATGACTTAAAAATTTCCATCTTTAAACTATCAGATAGATAACAAAGTAAGAAAAATACTTGTGTACCATCCAAAATTTTGCAAATTAAAAAAAAAAAAAAAAAAAAAAAAACGCTGTATATTTCTTGAGTTTTTCCTGAGTGGCCACAAAGAATATTTTTTAAAAACAAGAGTCTAGTCAAGTCCTAAACTGAACCTTTGAAATTGACCTATATTACAAGCTGCTAGCATTTGCTAGTCTGATATTGAGAAGTTAAGATTGGGACACTTGTGGGCTAAAATTACAGAAATGAAAGTTTTTTGAAAATATGTACAGATGTTTATGAAATTACTGAAATGCTGGACATTTATTATTACAACATATGAAACCTACAAAAGAAAATGCCATGGTTCTCCTTTCACAGATGGTGAAAATTGAGGCCCACAAATGAGATATAGTGCACAAAGAAAGCAAGTCATAAGTGCGTAGAGATCAAGTGTACACTGAGGTTTGTCTACCTAGAAACCTGTCAATAGTGTACCCAGTCAGCCAATTATGAACAAAATGCTTTCCCCTGCATAATCTTATTATAAGGTCTACAACTCATGATGCTTAAGTTTGAGCAACAAAGAACAAATTAAGCCATTAAATTTTGAAAGTAATTGTGTAATTATTATAATCTACTTCCTGAGAATATTACTTACATCAATATATTCTAAAATATTATAATAATAGAAATACTGGACTAATCTTAGAAAACAAAAAGATGAAAAGAGGTGAGGAAAAAGTAAGAAAATGAAAACAGGGAAGTAAGAAGAGGAGAAAAAAGTAAAGCCTCTGTATTTCCATCCTGTGATGTGCTGATTGGGCACACCTGTGAGGCTCTGATTGGGAACACCTGTGAGGCTCTGATTGAACACACCTGTGATGCACTGATTGGCCACACCTGTATATAAGTTTGAGACCAATTTGAACTTCATCAGCTGTAGTTTGTATTCATTTTCCACATGGTGGTTCTTTTTCTTCTTCCACTTTTCACCCCTTTCCTATCATTTCAACCTCCCTAACACTATATAAGATAGAAAAAGGGAGAGGAAAGGAAAAAGATTCCTGAGTACATCAGGGGTTTGGAAATGGGGTGAATTTATTGTCTTTAGACTACTTCCTGCTGATTAGGAATGTAGAATTCCCAGTGGCAACTTTGCCATCAGGAGATCTAATTTCTTGTAAATTTTATTTCTCCTTTACACACAATACTTAACAAACTGAGACAACCGACTAAAAACTCACCCTGCTGCTCAGGACCCTAGCATCTATATACCATCTGAACAGTTCCCACAAGTCCAAATGTCATACAATCAGAAAAACTATCTGCAGCTGACCAAACAATGCTCCCTACTAGGGAGAACATGAGACAAATCATAGTCAGAGGCTGTGAAGCCGTTCCTTATCTCCACACCTGGGATTGAAACATATTCTTTATACTATTTCTGTGTTCTTTAAAGAAACCATGGGGCTGGAGAGATGGCTCAGTGGTTAAGAGCTCTGCTTGCTCTTCTAGAGGTCCTGAATTCAAATCTCAGCAACCACACAGTGGCTCACAACCATTTGTAATGGAATTTGAAGCCCTCTTCTGGTGTGTTTGAAGACAGCTACTGAGTGCTTAATATTTAATTAATTAATTGATAAAAATAAAGAAAGCAAAATTTCAAAATTATTACTACAATGTGGGGAGCCGAATGCGGATGCCATTAAAAGATGGTGCTGGCTCCCTCACGGTTTGAGGTAAACAACTCCACATATAGTAATGCTCTTGTCAGCTAAGGCGCTGCACCCTGCTCATGCACAGTACATAACCTATCTCCGGCCAATCCCGAGGCCTCTGGTGTCAGCGGACTGGTGACAACCAATCATGGCAAGCCCATATGCACTTCTCCCTATATAAGCGGACAGCTAGGGTAGTTCGGGGCCACTCGCTTCCTGCTCTCCCCTTCAACCAAGAGGCTCCCACAATAAAGCGTGATCTGGGAAGAAGCCTCTGGTGGTGGTCGTCTTTCCTCACTGGTCGAGGAGCACGCCGCAACTGGTGCCAAAACCCGGGACCTCTCGAGGGGCAGTAGAGGATCCAGAACTCAACACTCGGGAGTGGCAACGTCGGTAAGTCATGTTTTCCCAGGTATGTTGCTTTCGGGTCTCGACTCCCTGGTTCTCTGTGCTGTGTTTCTGATTTGGGTGATTGTTGTCCTTGCCTGCTGCTTTTGGTTGCAGTGAAGGGAAGGACGCAGAGCGTTAACCAGGTACCAGGATAGTTTGTCAGAGACCTCAGAAGCTAAATTAAAAGGGGAAAACTTGGGTAGGCCTAAGAAAAAAGGAAAAAAAGGAAAACAAAGACAAAACCTTAAAAGTAGTGCCTGCAGGTAAAAAAGAAAACCAAAAGGTGCAAAGACCGCAGGGAGAAGAGACTATTGTTCCCAAGGAAAGGAAGTACAAGTTTCCCGGAGAGGATACTTTGTATCTGCTAAAAGAGCAAAAAGCTTTAGAGCTGGCAGAAGAGGAAGATTTAGAGGAGGAGGCAGTGGAATTTGAGGCAGAGCGTGAAAGACTCCTGTAGCAAAACCGGAAGCTCTTAAAGCAGCTGCTGTCTCTGCTCTTCCGCTTTATCCAGAGAGGAAGAGTTCTTCTGTTCACCAGAGACATGCCATGCCCTCAGGCAAAAGTTTCCAGTGTTCGAGGATGATCACCACCTCGAACATAAGCAAGTTAAAGAGTTGGCAAAGTCAGTCCGAACTTATAGAGTCACTGCTAATTATACAAATAACCTGGATAGGCTGATGCCACCTGGATTGCCGGTCACTGGCCTATTTCCCAGCCAAAGGGTGATTTGTCTATTCCAGCCCAACCTAAGTGGTCACCTTTCTGTACAGGAAGAAGAGATTCAGCCCTGCATCCTTAGACTGGCTGACAATCTTGGGGAGCACATTGGGCAGTTAAGGGCCTCTTTACCTTTTCTCCTAATATGAAAAACTGTTTATAATAATACCTTAGAAAATTGATCTGGTTCAAAAACAGACAGATATATTGTGGCAGGTTGCCCAGCTGGGCTGCCAATAGAATTTCTCAAGATTATGTGTGACCAATATTCAGTATAAAAATTTTACCAAAGATGCAAATTATTCTAAACAATTATCTCAGTATCTTTTACATGTGTCCATTGATACCTGTTCAAGAGTCATTTTTGCTCCTCTTTTATCAGGAGAAAAGGCTTCTTGTGTTATTACTCATTGTCTTGAAACATGGAGTGCATGAGGCATACCTAAAGTGTTAAAAACAGATAATTGTCCTGCCTATACTTCAGCAAAATTCAAGCAATTTTGCCATCACATGGGAGTTTCACTCCTGACAGGATTGTCCTATAATCCTCAAGGCCAAAGCATTATTGAAAGGTCCAATAGAAATCTTAAAGAATGTTTACAAATTCAAAAAGGGGTTATAGCAGAAGGAGCTGCCCCTCGAGAAAGATTATCTCTTGCACTCTTTACCCTTACTTTTTTGCATCTAAATGATGATGGAAAATCAGCCACATGCAGGCATGCCTCCGAGGGACCACCAGATAAGGAGAGGCTAGTTATGTGGAAAGATGTGCTGGATAATAAATGGCATGGACCGGATCCGGTTATATTGAGATCCAGGGAATCTGTTTGTGTTTTCCCCCAGGGAAAGGAAACACCTCATTGGGTCCCAGCCCGGCTGACGCGCCCCGTCAAAAATGAGTTGACCTCCTTGGAAGATGTACAAGTGCTAAATTTCACTGAGGCCTGCTAGACCCTGAAAAGTCTTGTGGTCGAGACTAAAAATTACTCTGCCACTCCCAAAATTGGTCTGAAAATTTCAATGCCAACCTTGACAAACTAAGAACAGAGACTGCCATTAATGCTACTCCCGTAGATTCTGGATTTGCTGAGGGACTTACCTCTTGGCTCTCCTCTGCTGTGTCCTACTTTAAAGAATGGGTGGGGGTGGAGTTGTTTAGAGCTTGCTGTCTGGGAGGTTGCATACTTTGTCTATGGTTAGTGTGCCGGCTGCGCTTCCAAAATGAGTGAGATAAGGTTGCTATTACCCAGGCATTCGCTGCATTGGAGGATGGTGCCTCACCCCAAATTTGCCTCTCAGCCTTAAAGAGCACTTAAGTTGGGTTGCACATGCGGCCTTTGCACCCCCACGAGACCAGGTTGTCTCAATGCACTGGGGAAGGTGCATGTAAAACCTGGTCTTTGGTTGTATCCTTTGTACCTCCCTGGGCTAGTTCCCATTTCATGGGAGAAGGTGCGCCTTGGACACGGCCTCCTTCGAGCAGTCCACACATCATGAGGTGGAGACTTGTACAGGAGTAAGTCTGATATTGCTTGTTCTCAAGTTAAAACAGAAGGGGGAACTGTGGGGAGCCGAATGCGGACGCCATTATAAGATGGCACTGGCTCCCTCACGGTTTGAGGTAAACAACTCCATATATAGCAATGCTCTTGTCAGCTAAGGCGCTGCACCCTGCTCATGCGCAGTACATAACCTATCTCCAGCCAATCTCGAGGCCTCTGGTGTCAGCAGACTGGTGACAACCAATCATGGCAAGCCCGTATGTGCTTCTCCCTATATAAGCGGACAGCTAGGGTAGTTCAGCCCCTCGATTCCTGCTTTCTCCTTCAACCAAGAGGCTCCCACAATAAAGCGTGATCTGAGAAGAATCCTCTGGTGGTGGTCATCTTTCCTCACTGTTTGAGGAGTGCGCTGCACTACAATTAACCTGATCCTGGCCTGGTTGTCCAAGCCTTCAATCCCAGGTTCAAGAGGCTTAAGCCGAATGGTTGAGTTCTATGGTATGAGACCATCTAGCAAAAAGGTCAAAAAATAGAAATAAAAAAAGTTGTGAGCCTGACTGGGGTGGGGTAGAGGGTGAGAAGCAGGAGAATCTAGAGTTCAAGGTCATCCTTAACTACTGTTGAGTTCAAGGACCCTGCCTCAGAATAAATAAGACAGAAATAAAAAAGCAGCAATTAACAAAAAATAGGGGCTGGAGAGATGGCTTAGTGGCTAAGAGCTCTTCTAAGGGACCTGGGTTCGGTTCCCAGTACCAATCTGATCTGGTGGTTCACCTGTAACTCCAGCGTCAGAGGCTTTGAAGCATCTTTTACAGGCCTACACAGGCACTGCATGTAAGTATGTAAGTGCTGCAAAGACATACATTCAAGTGAAACTCTCAGACACATTAAATAAGCACACGGGTAATCTTTTAAAAATTAAAATAGGCTGGGATGGGGGGAGGGGCAGGAGGGAGACGGAGCCTGGAAGATTTTTAAATTTGAGGCCAGCCTGGTCTACAGCCAAGACAACACAGAGAACTTTGCGTAGTTTAAATGTTTTCCTTTCCTCTGAAATCCTTTCCACTGGGTGAGGTTGGCTGGGGTCCTGTTGAGAAATGGCTGGGTGGTGAGGGCTCTGCCCTCATAAATGGATTAATGCCTCGAACTCTGTGACAAGGCTATCAGGTATGAGTTAGCTGTTCTTGCTCATCTGTTGCATAAAGGTGAGAAATGCTTTGTCCCTTCTTGCCCTGATGCATTCCACTATGTGAATAGACAAAGGCTCTCAGGAGACATCAGATCTAGCACATTGGGGCTTCCTAGATTCCAGACCACAAGAAAGAAATTTTCCCCCAGTTATTCTATATTTTAGCAGCAGAGTGAATTAAAACAATTATCTGTGTATGTTCTGAAAGAGCTTTTTATTTTTGAGGCAGGGCCTGGAACTCATTATATAGAAGGCTGACCTTGCACTCACGGAGATCTGCCTGCCTCTGCATTCAGTGCATTAGACAGTTCTGGTGCTCTTTAATCAGGTGTGTTCCTTTTTCCTCAACCTCGTGACCCCATGGGAACATCTCCCATCCATATTTCTCCTACCATCCTGCCTTCTTTCTTTCCTTTTTTCTGAGAAAGGGCTTCACTGTGCACTCTAGACTGACATCTAATCTGTGTAGACTTCACCCTTCCCAAGTGCTGGGGCTGCAAGTATGTGCCAACGCAACGGATCAATCTCTCTCTCTCTCTCTCTCTCTCTTTCTCTCTCTCTCTCTCTCTCTCTCTCTCTCTCTCTGTCTGTCTCTATCTCTCTCTCTTATGTGTTTTTATGTCTATGAGTATACTGTAGCTGTCTTTAGACACACCAGAAGCGGGCATCAAATCTCATTATAGATGGTTATGAGTTCTACCATGTGGTTGCTGGGAATTAAACTCAGGACTTCTGGAAGATCTGTCTTAACCTCTTAACCTCTGAGCCATCTCTCTCCAGAGCCCCTATCTGCTTCCTTTATACTTTTTACATATGCACGCATATGCCTATGTGTGGTGTTGGAAAGCTGGGACCAGGAACCGTGCCAGCTGGATAAGTGCTGTACCGCAGAGGTGCATCCCTGTCTGCCTTTACATTTTCATCTATCTACTTAGTAAATTTGAGCTGGGGTTTCACTGCATGGCCCTGAATGTCCTACAACTCACTTCTGTAAGCCAGCACTGGCAGCGAGCCTTCTGTTTTAGCCACTCAAATACTGGAATTGCAAGTGTATGTCATTACTTCTGAGTTTGAGATTTCTCCATGCTCCAGGATCTTGCCTCGTTTCCCAGGTACTGGGATTATAGGCACACATCATTACACAAGGCTTAAAGGTATATTATCCAGTAAGAGAGGAAAACAGGACTGCTGGTGTAGTGTAGTGGAGATGTTTGCTCATCCTCAGCAGCATTACCCAGCACTCAAAGAAAAAGTGAGCAAGGAGGGAAAGAAGGAAGGAAGGGGAGAGAGAAGAAAAGCACTGGACAGATGACTGCCACCAGCACATTCAGCCTGCCATCCAAGCAGCACACAGCTCTCTCTCAGTTGTGCCAACAGACTGGTGTCAGCTCCACCTCCTCCACCCCGCCCAGGCTGAAGGGACATGAGAGGAAGCAGATGTGCATGCGCACACAGGACACCCCTTCCTAGAGGGGCCTGGACGCATGCTTTTCCACAGTCCTGAGATAAGGGTCTCCGTAGCTGTTTCAGGACCGGATGGATGGATGCAGATTAAAAAATAAAAATAAATAAATCAATAAAGGAGGATATGACTCCTCCTATGGGGTCAGGGTTTCTATTGCAGACACAAGGGAGAAAACAGGCAGAGGCAGAGACCTCTGGGAGAATTCAGAGCAACATTACCCTGAGCAGGACCATGTGTGGGGAGGTTGCGGAGGTGACTTAGACTGGCAGAGAAAGGGGCCCAAAAAGGGTTGGATTATACAGGGAGGGGCAGCCCAGCCCCCAGGCTGGAGAGTTCAAGGTAGGGGACAGTGTATGCTAACCAAGAGGACCTTGTAGTGAAGAGTAAAAAGTTGTCAAAGGACACCGATTCCTTGCCCTAGGGTCCTCTCCTCTGCAGGTAATCACTCCTGGAACTTAATTGACATTTGAGTTCCCAGAATAACCACAGAAGGTCCCGATTACCTCTGTGGAATGTTTCAACGCCCTAGGTGTGCCCCAGGTGTATGATTCATGTAACACATGGTTTAACTGATAAAAAAATGTATGATTCTTCCCCTTTGAATTTCCTCATTGTCCTCTTTGAATTTCCTCATTCTCCCCCTGTCCTCCCCCTCTTTTGTGGTTTTTGCCTTTATAAGCCCGTCACAAGTTCAGACCGGGGTCAAACTCCTCTACCCCTGCATGGTGTATGAGTCTCGACCCCAGCATGCTGACCTGAGATCTCTGTTTTACTTTCAATAAACTTCCTCGTGCAATTGCAGCAAGTCTGGTCTTGGTGCCTCGCTGGATGTGCGCCTCTCCTGAGATTTGAGTGAGGCTCTCCCTTCGGGGGTCTTTCAGTAACAGGTGGGGACCGAGGGATGCTAGGAGAACTGTCAGCCAGCATCCACTTGATATGTTAACAGGCACCTCAGTAACTTTGTCTCCAGCTTGGGACCTAACATTCTCCTTCAAGAACGTAGGTTGTCTCTCATTGGAGAGCTCAGTGTGCTGTGGTACTTGCCCACCAGGATTCCTGGACAGGCTTCTTATGGGGTTTCCCCATCTTTCAGAGAAGAGAAAGCCTGTCCCATCAATCTACAGTTTTCTAGACTTGTTGACATGCTTATGAGAGGAGTCAGAGGTCTCTCCCCAACAGGGGGCAGGGAAAGTCTGGCATTACTATGAATAAGTGGGATACCGGGCCCACCCAGAGATCCACAGATCTTCAGGTAGTCTATAAATATTTAAAACTTTGGAAACACAGGTCTGGGGATCCTGTTGCTGAGGTCTCCCTTTTCTTTTTATTGGGGCAATTATTGTCCCTGTGGCCCTTTTCTTTACAGTAAGCACATTTGTATTTGTCAAAAGGCTCCTCCTAGTGCCAGACTTGATTTCTAACTTCCTGGCCCTTCACTACTGTGGCCAAAATCTTACAAATTTCTTTCTTGTCTACTACCCTCTGGTCCTCTTTTCCCTCTGCCTTCTGCTTCTCTCTTTCTCGCTTCTCTTTCTCAGTCTCCTGCTTACGAAACACTTTCTCTGATTCCTTTACCAAATCCTGCAAGGCATAGTTTTACAACCCCTCTAGCCATTGCAACTTTTTCTTAATATCTGACACTGACTGCCCTATAAAGGCCATTGCCACCACTGCCTGCTGACCCTCAGAGGTTGGGTCAAAGTATAACCCCTGTAAGCCTCCATTAAACGTTCAAGAAACACAGACAGCTGTTCAACAGGTCCCTGAAAAACCTCTCTTACCTTAGCCAAATTATTGGGGTACCTAGGGGCCCCTCTGAGACCTGCCACGAGAGCCCGGCAATAGACTGTCAGTCGCTCCTTACCTGCTGCCATATTGAAGTCCCAATCAGGTCGGTTAAGGAAGAACCCAGCATCTATTTCATTTGGAAGGTTGGTTGGTGCCCCATTTGCTCTGGGGACTTTTTTTTTTTGGCCTCCTACAGGGTCCTCTCTCTTTTTTTTTTTTCAGTAGTGAAGAGGACCTACAAAGGCTACTGACAATCATTCTGGGTAGGTTGGTGGGAAAACATCAAAGACTCCACGGTCAGCCTGGCGGGGTTTTCTGGAAAGGAAGGGTGATTAACTCTCCAATTATAAAGGTCAGAGAAAGGAAAAGGCCAATACTGTAGGGAGCTGTAAATCGTTCTGGTCAGCTGGGGGTGCCCCAACAGCCCTGAGGGGAAGTGCCACAGTTGAGTCAGCTAGCCCCTGAGAAGTAGTGGCTCCCTGTCTCCTCCAGTCCCCAGGGCCTGAGCTGGAGGTGGAACCAGGGGAGCTGAGGGTTGGGGCATGGGTTGGGGAAGTTGGGGATAGGGTGGAGGTTGCGGGGCGTCGGGCCACTCAGGGGGGCTTTAATCTCTGGGTAAATATTGGGGGGAAGGTGCGCCGAGGTGTACTGCATTTGCCACCTCCCTTTTCTTCTTGTTCAACATTTTCTCGGGCAGCTAGGATCTTGGAATCAGGGTGGAGGGGCAGGAGGAATGGGCAAACCCATGGGAGTGGGAATCGTGCCAAGTCCTCCCATACCGTGATGTACGGTTACTGGTCCGGGTGCTATCTTGGTCATTCCTGAAAAACAGTGGCCTTCACGGCCCTGATGGTGGGTAGATCAAATGGTTCCCTCGGGTGGCCAGCCTACTTCAAAGGCAGGCCACTCCGAGGAGCAGAAAGTTAGCCAAGGCTTTTTCTTAACTATCACTGATAAATTCCATCCTCATGCCCTAACGTCCATCCAATGGTAAATTCTGTATTCTTGCCCTAACATCTGTCCAACGGTCCTCAGTCAGAGACAAAGTGGTCGACAGTCTTCCCCATAGTAAAAATTAGGAACAGAGACAACACAGTGACAAAAACAAAAGACACTAGCACTTCCAAACACAGTCATCCACGTCTAGACTTATACAACCAGCCAAACGCTACCTCTGACGGGGTGGGATACTGTTTCAACTCCCTTTCTGACAGAAAGAGAATCCTGTCTCCCTTGTTCTGCCAGACAAAAGCAAGACTCTCCTGACTGTCCCATACCCTGGGCACTTCCCTCAGGATCACCCTTGAAACGTCTTCCCGGGTTGCAGCCTGCGGACCTTAGGATGTCTCCCTCACATCAGCTGGGTCCTTATGGCCCTCAGCAGCAGCTGACAGAATACCAGATACCAAGACACAGACTCAGCGGCCGCACACACACAAACATACCAGACTCACACTAATGTACCTCCAAGGGGTTTTTTCAAGTTTCCGGGGACCCCTCGTATCTGGTACGAGCCCCCACAATGTAAGACCCTCTTTTGGGGACCCCCACTCAAGTCTCGGGACACGGGGTTATCCAATGAAAAGTGAAAGACTTTCTTGCTGCAAAAGCACAAGGTAGTTTATGGCAGAGCTCCTGGCTGATATGTATCTGACACAGGTAAACTTTGTATTTGTGCTAATTCTTCCCAGCCCCCAACCCTCTGTCCCATCCCCCTCCCTTTAACCCCCCCCCCCCCCCAGCTTTCAATAATTGTTACCTCTGTCTCCTGACACCCATAGCTTACTTGCAGTTAGGAAGTCAGGAGACTGGTGGAGCAGATGCTTATCTATGTCAGGATACAAGTGGTTAACATCTAATTTACTTTTAAATAGATTCCGGAGGGGCTCATTTGACTGATACTCAGTTGTAAAAGACAGCCTGGGCCAGTTTCTGCATTCCTATCTTCTTTAAGGTCAGTTAACCTAGCCTCGGGGATGTTTTAACAATGGGCTTAGCTGGGCATGCCTCGACTTGTTTTACAATGTTCTCAGTCCTAGGCTTTAAGCTTACTGACTACTCCTTTTTTGACCCAATTTACATGAGTTTTTTTAGACCTTGAATTTAATTTCCTTTCAGTTCATGTTTAGAACAATCTGGAGACATGCTTGCCAAGTAAGCAGAGGTCCTAATGTCATGGGTTTCACATGGGTTGTCTAGAACCCACACTGGGAGGCAGAAGCAGGCAGATCACTGGGACCCACTGGTTAGCCTAGTTGGATCAGTGAACTCCAGACCACTGAGAAACCCTGTGCATGTGTGTATGTGTATGTGTGCATGTGTATATGTGTGCATGTATATATGTGTGCATGTGTATATATGTGCATGCGATGTATGTATGTATTAGTCAAGCTAGTCCCAGCACTCAGGAGGCAGAAGCAGGAAGATCTCTGTGAGTTCCAGGTCAGCCTGGTCTACAGAACGAGTTTCAGGACAGCTAGAGTTACATGGTAAGACCTTATCAAAATAAAGGAACAAGCAAAATTAACAACAAAACATAGGGTAGTGCCAGTTATATGGCTCAATGGGTAAAGGTGTTGCCATGGAAACCTGACACATGTGCCCACCTCATGCATATACAAAATAAAAATAAGGTAGCTGGTACCTGAGGGAAAACACCCAAAGTTGGTCTCTGGCCCCCAGACTTGGTACATTCTGTACATCGGCACACACAGACACTGAGTCATGTGCATCTGGTTGACTATTGAGAGATCTGAACCCAGATGTGGGCACCCATAGCTGGGCTGATCACCCTGGCACTACACTACCCTTAAATGTGATTTGACAGATGACGCCAGGAAGACTCAGTCAGAGGCTCCTTCCTTCTCTGGGGAGTTCCTGGAGATGGTAAGATTGTTTTACAGATGAAACTAGGGCCATGGGAATCCCTGGCTGTAGACAGCGATGAGCCCGCCTTCCCTCACACGGCTCCCTTTCAACTGGAGTCTCACCAAAGGTTCTGGGTTCTCCAGCGTTGCAGTTGCCTCCAGAGGCAGTTTTCATGCAGGACAAGAATTAGCTCCCAGAGAAGGTTGCTTATTAATCATTCGTTCGCCCACAATATGTAGTAGTAAATATTAAAAGCTCTTGCATCCCGAGCTTCCGCCCCACCTTTGGTTGTTGAGTTTCTGGATAAAACACAAACACACACAGCATTTATCTTTACATATGCTTTAAGCATCACAATAGCTGGGCAGCTCTCCACGCCCTATACTATTAGAATCTACTTTCCTATGGATAACCTCAAATTATTTCTATTTTCTATGTTCCACCTGGCTCTCAACTCCTATTGGGCAGCCTTCAGTGCATGGTTTTGGTTTTTGTTTGTTTGTTTGTTTTTTAAAGATTTATTTATTTTATTTATAGGAGTACACTGTTGCTGTCTTCAGACACACCAGAAGAGAGCATTGGATATTATTACAAATGGTTGTGATCCAACATGTGGGTGCTAGAAATTCAACTCAGGACCTCTGGAAGAACAGAGTTTATATAGTCTAAGTTTGTCCATTTTTCTGTAAATTTGTAATTTCATTAGAGGTTAATAATATATAAGTTTGCATTATCCATTCATATGTAAAACTAGATTGATTCTAATTATTTTCTATAGTTAGCAAAGCACAAATAACCACATAGTTGCAAACATACTTTGGTAGCATGTAGAAATTTTGTGTGTATATGTGTGTTTGTAGGTATGTGTGCGTGTGAATGTATGCGTGTGAGTGTTTATCTGTGTGTTAAAAGTCTGATACTTCACTCTTCAAAAACAGGGAATTAGGTACCCCATTTAGCATAACTGCAGTCAACTTGACCATCAATACCATGTCGATCAGTAAGTGATCCTGTCATAGATTCCAAAGTCAGCATGATGAACTCTGGTTAAGGGAGTTAGGTAACATGTCGAGCAGCATCCTCATGATTGAATTGTCACAACCACTACTCAGCATACTTTCATTCTACTCACCTCACCACCTGGGATTTCTGCTCCCACATAAGCAGAATATTCAGCTTTACTTAAAGTACAGATTTCTGTTCATGATTCAGTATAAAACAGGAACAAATTAATTACAAATGAGGTCTGTATTTGCCCAATTTTTATTTTCATCTTAAATTTTGTTGTTCATACATATTTATCCTTCATCTTTTGTAGGCAAACCTGGCTAATTAAGGTTACAGTCTGTGATGACCAGATAGCTCAGCTGAGTTCAGCAAAAAAAAAAAAAAAAAAAAAAAAAAATGGAGGCATTCCTTTACTAGTATGGCTTCCTCTTCTCTGACCTTGTCTGGGTATTTCAACTTCCAATACCCTCTACCTTGGAAAATCAACACCCCAGCTCCCAACTCTAAGTAAAAAAATGCTCAGCAAGTACCTGGAATTCTTGGAATGTCTCTGCTTACAAATGAGGTATTCATAGAACTCTAGCCAGTGATTTTCAATGATTTTCACTGAAAGTGAGGGTCCAAATATACCTCTGGTTCTCCCACAATAAAGTATATACTTTCAAGCCAACCTAAAAATTAAAGTATATTCACAAACTAACTTAGCTAAGAAAGCTGTTTAATTGAAGACCTCTGGAGAAGGCCTTTGTCTAAAGAGCTGTCACACTAAGATTCTTGGAGGAGACTTTCTTTCCACTCTCACTACCACATTCATTTCCAGCTATACTGGAATCCTGCAGATCACACCTGTTCTGAACTCTGTTTCATGATCCCATGCTGCTGGACAGGGACATCTATACACCACAAGAGGGAAAAAGATCTGCAACAACAGCTGGATCTCAAAGGAAGTGACAAAATGTAAAGTTGTTTATTAATTAGTAGGGTGTTACCAATTTGTATAGGTGTCAGAAGACAATTGGAATGAAGTTAATTTCTGCTTCTATCACGTAGATCTGAAATCAGTTCAGGTGCATATAAGCTGATCTATCTCTCTAGTTCCTAGAGAAGTGTCATTTAGCAGCAAATGGGACATTCAATATTTTACCTACATCAGGATATACAGGAACAGAAAATGAAACTGGATTAGTCAATTAACTCAACCGAACAAAATACCCACAGACTTTTCTCTAATAATAATCTCTAGTGATGCTTATCCCTAGGAAATTATTAATATTGTTTCCATAAAATGTAATATTAAATTATGCTTGTACTCAATAGGTATTATAAAATTCCTAGAAAGCAAGAACTTTATTCTGTTTAATTTGAGTAATCAAAGGAACTTGATATACTTTAGAATAGGCATAGGTCTTTTGGGAAAGCATGTAGATTCCTTACAACAGAATTCAAGATTTGTTTTCCACTGTGTCTGTTTGTACAGGAAAGTCATTGTTTCTATCATCCAGTCTCACTGCCTTCCTCTACATTAGAGCTCATGAAGGCCACACCATTCCTCCTCGGCTCATCTGACCTTGGGGACTGGAGGTGCATTCAGTCATTAGCAGTAAGGTCTTTATAAAAATCTATTGCAAAGTTCAGAGAAAGGATGAACTGGCCATCATGCTTTGTGCTCTCTCTCATTTCTTTATCACACTGCAGAACATAGATCTAAAGGCTACAGTTACATTGAAATGCTTCATCATTACGAAGAGGCAGGAACCAAGAACTCTCACGAAGTCAGTAATGTGAAGTTTAATACTTTCATCTTCATTATTGTCAACTTATCTGTCATAATGTTGATGCTACAGTTATCCAGAAATAAACATGCATTTAAAAAATGAAGATATATCTCCTAAGTAACTAAGTAATGAAATATAACTACAATGAAAATCTATGACAACAAAGATAAAAATGTTGAAGTCAAAACTAGAAATTAAAGGAATATCCATGCTTGTGGGTCATCTGCATTTATAAGGGGAAATACCTGTCAAATTTTAATCATATTCTTTATATAATTAATAAAAATCTTAAAATCAATGTAGAAGTATTAAAGTCTCTCAATAGCTATACTAAGCAAAATGAACAGTCCTGGGTATATCACATCTGACTTAAAGATTTACAACAAAGCTACAGCAACAACATGGTATTTATGCATAAACATATGGATAAATCCATGGACTAGAAGAGAATATCCAGAATTAAATGGAACATATATAACTACACATCTGACACAATACAAAAGTATACATTTTGGGGAAAAGACAACGTCTTCTACAAATGATTTTGAAATAAAATTTAGTATATTCACACAGGCAAATGAAGCTAGATCTTAATCTTTTTCTAGCTATAAAAGTCAACACAAAATAGACTAAAGACCGTAGCCTAAGACTGGAAACTATGACACCATTGAAAGAAAACAGTTTGAGATACATATATAAGCAAGAACTTTCTGCAAAGGTCTTTAGGCATACAATTTTCTAAGAAAAGTAACACTGAGTTATTTGGCATTAGAATATTTATAAACAGCAAAAATATAATTGAGTGAAAAGACAGAGAGCATTTTTGATATAAATATGACAGAGAATTAATGTCCAAATTATATGAAGAACTGAAAAAGTTAATATAAAAAAAATTTAACAATCCAGTGTATAAACCTAACAAAAGAAATAAGTACTTCTCAAGATATGAATAAATAGCAAAAGGAAGAATAAACAATTTTAACAGTCATGACTATCATAAAAAATGCAAATTAAATTACCTCAATATTCCATCTCACTTTGTCAGAATATAGACCAAGAAGACAGTGGTGTGAGATTTCTGAGTACTTGTTAGAAAACTCGAAGAAAACAAAACAAGCATCTCAAACCTGCTTTTTTTCAAAATACACAATTGTTCTTAGAATGGGTTTTTGTGTGCCTACAAGGTGGGGCAAATAGAAGGGAGTTTACTTTAGCTGTCATTATTCATATGCTTTTATTAAAAACAAAACTGTGTTTTTGCCATGTGTGGCTTGTCCTTGTGACTGCGCACCTTAATCACAATTCATCATAGTGCTCGGAGCATAAATTTTCTGATGCTCTGAATAAATTTTACTATTACGTAAGACTCAATTTTAGGCTCTGCTCTCTCAACTAGAGCTGGAAACTGCCCTGGTCAATATGGATACCATAAAATAAAGAAACCACCAGTACTATCGGGTATGTAGGAAAAGGAACTGCTGAACCATATATAGCCGTTATGAAAAATCAGCATGGAAGTTGGTCAAAAAATTGAAAACAAAACGATTATATGGGCCATCTATACTGCATCTCATTATATATATAAAGAACTTTGACTGTAAAGCCATTAACACAACAACTCTTTTATGTTTATTACAGCAATGTGCACATTAGAAAAATCATGTAATCATTCTCGGTACCTATCAACAGATGGCTGGAAACGGTGGTATGCTGTATAAGCAGTTTCCGAGGGTGCTTCCTGCTGCTGCGATAAATCATTGACCAGAAGCAATTTGAGCAAAGAGAGGTTCAACTGGCTCACAAATTAGAGTACAGTGCTGATTGACATCAAAAGAAGAACTTAAGCATGAACCATGAAGGAATGCCTCATACTAGTTTGTTCTAGAAGTTTCTTCTATTAAATTTCTTATTCAACCCAGGTCCATGGGCTTAAAATTGGACCCTCCCACAGCTGTTTGTTCTCTCTGCCATCCATGAAGTTATGTTTACAGGGCAACATCATAGAAGCAATTTTATATTGGCATTCCCCTTCTCACAAATGTCTTGGTTTATGTCAAATTTACAAAATGGTTATAACAAATATAAAACTGTATTTAGCCATAAAGTAGAATAAAACATAGTTTTGCTGAAAAACGTGAAAATGAAGATCATCAAACTAAGTGAATTAAGATATTCTTAGAAAAAATATCACATTTTCTCTCATTGGTGTATCCTAGATTAGTTATTACCATGTTTCATATTTTCATATACATATGGAATTCATTAGGAACATTCCAAGCACTTTCATCTGCATTATCTGTGTCCCAACTCTGTCACATCCCTTCATCAATGTAGAAACTCTTTCCATGTTCTTCAGTTTTGTGAACCTTTGAGCTCACACAAGGTTGAGTCGCTGTGGCTATAATGTTATGTAATAGAGACTGGCAGATGAACATTTTAGCAAGAAGGACAGGACTCCCATGATCCCCTCTTCTGTAGGTGCATGATTGTTGGCAAATACAGTCTTGTGCAGGTCCAGTGTAGAAATCTTTATCAGCTTTTTTGTCCAGGATTGTAAAGGCTATAACACTCTCAGAAGATAGCATTTCATCTCATTGCCTTTTTGCCTAACTGCAGGAATTTACATCTCTACTGCCTTTCTTTCAGATTATTTTTCCAGCCTTAGAGGAAGTGGTACAAATGTCCTGTTTAAGGTTAAGGATCCAACAGTCTTCTTTCCCATAGCAATAAATGTGTAAGGTGATTTTGATCTGATGAATATTTTTGCTGCATTACTTCTTCAAATCTATAATCAGGAATTTCTTTCTATCTTCTAGAATCTTCCTTCCTTACTTTCTTAAGAGTTTTAAAGGTTTAGTTTACCTCCTCAGTTTCATTTATTCTAAAGCAGTGACTCTCAGTCTTCCTAATGCTGTGGAACTTTAACACAGTGTCTCATGCTATAGTAACCCATGAATTTAAAAGTATTTTCACTACTATTTTGTAACTGTAATTTTGCTAGTGATCTAAATCATTATGAAAAAGCAGGATATTTAGAAAAGGCTAGGAACCTCTGCTCTAAGATAACTTATGAATTTTAGATTCCTCAGAATGGTAGTATATTCCTGAATGATTTCAGTGTGTTTGTCATTGGCATGTGAAAATGCTACTGATTTTTTATGTAAATTATATAACATGCAAATTTGCTCCAACTGCTTTCCATGCTAGATGCTTTCCAATGGAGTATTTAATATTTTTTATATAAAGAATCATATTTTATTGAAATCAAGAGTAATTTGAATTCTTCTTTTACTATTTGTGTCTGTCTTAGTCACTATTCTATTGTTGAGAAAAGGAACCATGACCATGGCAACTTTAATGAGAGAAAGCAGCTAAATGGGAAATTGGTTACCGATTAAGAAGATTAATTCATTATTATTATAGTGGGGGTTGTCTAGCAGGAGCTTTTAAAATTTCAAAGCCGATATTTGGTAATAACACTTTCTTGAACAAAGCCATACTTATTAAACATGGCAATATCTCTTAATCAGTATAATTTTGAAACAGTTTCACTGGATAGTGACTAAGCACTCAAATATATGAGCAGACTGGCTCATTATTATTTAAACCACGACATTCTACACCCTGTGCTCCATAGATTTGTAGTCATAACATGATGCAATACTTCATTAAGTCCAACTTCATGGTATATCATAGTCTGCATAGACTTTCAAACTCCCAACACTTTTTAAAACTAAAAAATCAAAAGTTTCTTTTGATACTCTAGGCAATCTCTTAATTTAGCTTCTTGTAAAATCAAAATAAAAAAATAACATGACATACTTCCAACATATAAAGGAACAGATTAAAATTTAGCATTCTGAAGGGGCAGAAAAAGAATATGGTAAGAAAATACAGGACCAAAGCATGAACAAAAAACAGCAGGGCAAATTTGAAACTCTCAATTTTCATGTCCAGTTTCAAAGCACTCTTTAGAATTTTAATTCCTTTCAGCTTTATGACTACAAAATGAGTAGTCCCAAATTTGGTCTTCAGCTTGTCTCAGCAGGTAACCTGTGGTTCTTACATTTATAACACTGTGGGGTCTCTAAGGCAATCCAGATTTCACTTTCACAGCTTCACTGAATTGCCTCTCTGACCCTCCATGCAAAAACTCCACTGACACATCTCTACTCCCAGCAGCTTTTCTTGTATTATTGATGCTAAAGCCAGAAGCAGATGGCCAAAGCTACCAAAATCTTCTTCTTGGTGAGGCTAGAATTTACCTAATCCTTAAATTATGCCAGGAGTATCTTTCTGTTGATGGTGTTTCCTCTATTGTTTAAGCTTTAATTCCTTTTCACAACTTGAATGCTTAGATGGACAGAGGCTTGCCTTGAGACAAACACTTCCTTTATTCCATCTAGCATTAGGTTTTTCTTTAAATATTTTAGCTCCTTATACACTAGTCCTATCTCCGTTAACATTGTCTTATACTGCTCTCTTTAAACTGTACATTTGGCTTCTATCTCTCTCCAGTTTTCTTCTTTTCATTGTTGATATGCATAAGAATGATTACTAATAACCACATAACACAGTCAACTAGGTGACTTTGAAATCTTCTCTGCCAATTCCATTAATTGACAACCATTCAACTTAGCACCAGGCAAAGTCTTAAGACAAGGTAAAAGAGAAACTACATTCTTTGCCAAAATAGGACACAAATGATCTCTAGGATACTTACTAATATTCCCCTCTGAAACTTTGTGAGATGAGACCACAGAGTTAAAATTACACTCAGCACTGATTTCATGCTTATACTAGAACTGCCTCTTAACTTCTCATTAATTGATCTCTTAGTCCAAAACACCAAAATTCTTCCATATTTCTCCAACAAACAGAATAGCCAGGCCTGTTATAGCAACACCTTGATCCCTGGTAACAACTTTTTCTTAGTCACTATTCTATTGTTATGAAGAGACAACAACACTAAGGCAACACTTTCTTCTATCTTAGTATATACCATACATATAAGAGTTAATGCTTAAGAATTTATCTACTCAAGATGGCATTTGAATAACTCATTTAACATTCTTTTTCTCAGTTTTTGCTATAAAACAGAAATGATGCTAGCATCTATTGTATAAGGTTTTCAGAAAAATATAAAGAGGTTATTACTAGAGTAAGGTGCATGCTAAATTATGACAAAGGTGACACCTGTATCAGACAAAAAATTGAATA
Source organism: Micromys minutus (assembly GCF_963924665.1). Taxonomy (NCBI): domain Eukaryota; kingdom Metazoa; phylum Chordata; class Mammalia; order Rodentia; family Muridae; genus Micromys; species Micromys minutus. The sequence goes on from NC_137953.1 coordinate 53,507,496, forward strand.
ATAGGAAGCTATACGTAAGAAAGAACTATTACAATAACAGTGAAGGGAAATTAAAATGAGTTGGAAGAAAGGTATTCTGTATGAATTGACTACATTATGGAAAGGCAGTGGCAAACAGCCTTGTCAATTTATTAGTCCTTCAGCTCATGTACCAACATAGAAATAAAAGACAAATTAGAAAAGAAATCACAGTCAATGCTGATCAGGAAAATTTGAGAAGAACATATATAGAAACAAAAAGAATGATTGAAAGAATCAACAAAACCAAGAGCTGGTTCTTTGAGAAAATCAACAAGATTGATAAACCCCTAGCCAGACTAACTAGAGGGCAAAGAAAGAGTATACAAATTAACAAAATCATAAAGGAAAGTGGAAAAATAACAACTGAAACTGAGGAAATTCAAGGAATCATCAGATCCTAGTACAAAAGTCTATATTCAACAAAGCTGGAAAATCTGGAAGAAATGGATGAATTCCTAGACAGATACAAGCTAATAAAGTTAAATCAGGACCAGGTAAACCATCTAAATAATCCCATAATGCCTAAAGAAATAGAGGCAGTCATCAAAAGACTCCCAACCAAAAAAAGCCCAGGTCCAGATGGGTTTAGTGCAGAATTTTATCAGACATTTATTGACGACATAATACCAATACTCTCTGAAACTATTCCACAAAATAGAAATAGATGGAAAACTACCTAACTCATTTTTTGAGGCTAAAATAACCCTTATTCCTAAACCACACAGAGACCCTACAAGTAAAGAGAACCTCAGACCAATCTCACTTATGAACATTGATGCAAAAATACTCAACAAAATCCTTGCAAATCAAATCCAAGAGCATATCAAAACGATCATTCACCATCATCAAGTAGGCTTCATCCCTGGGATGCAGGGATGGTTAACATATGGAAATCCATCGAGGTAATCCACCATTTAAACAAACTCAAAGAAAAAAGCCACATGGTCATCTTACTAGATGCTGAGAAAGCATTTGACAAAATTCAACACCTCTTTATGTTAAAAGTCTTAGAAAGAACAGGAATTCAAGGCCCATAGCTAAACAAAATAAAAGCAATATACAGCATACCAACAGCCAACATCACATTATTTACCAACCCCACATCAGATAGAGGCCTACTATCCAAGGTATACAAAGAACTCAAAAATCAAGACACCAGAGAATCAAACAACCCTATTAAAAATGGGGTACAGACTTAAACAAAAATTTTTCAATTGAGGAATATCGAATGACTGAGAAACATCTAAGTAAGTGCTTAACATCCTTAGTCATCAGGAAAATGCAAATTAAAACAACCATGAAATTCTACCTCACACCAGTCAGGTTGGCCAAGATCAAATATTCTGATGACAACAGATGCTCATGAGGATGTGGAGAAAGAGGAACACTTCTCCACTGCTGGTGGGGTTTTAAACTGGTACAACCACTCTGGAAATCAGTCTGGTGGTTCCTCAGAAAAATGAACATAGTCCTACCTGAAGACCCAGTTATTCCACTTCTGGGCATTTACCCCAGAAGTGCTCCAGCATACAACAAAGATACATGCACCACAATGTTCTTTGCAGCTCTATATATTATAGCCAGAAGCTGGAAAGAACCCAGATGTCCTTCAGTAGATGAATGGATACAAAAATTGTGGTACATTTACACAATGGAGTACTACTCAGCTATCAGAAAGAATGACTTAACCAAATTCTTAAGAAAATGGCTGCATCTAGAGAATATCATCCTGAGTGAGATAATCCAGTCACAAAAGAACAGACATAATATGCAGTCACTGATAATGGGATACTAACCCCAGAAAGCTCTGAACCCCCAGAAACAACCCACAGACTGTGTGAAGATCAAGAAAAAAGAAAAGAAAAAAAAAGAATATATTTTAATTATAATAGAACTGGATCACATTCCCCTTTCCTTCCTACAGCCCCTCCCAATTTCTCTCCTATCTCCTCAAATTAATAACCTCTTTTCCTATATTATTGTTACATATATACATATGTGTATGTATATGTACCCACAATTACTTACTTACAACCTTATAAAATATGTATTCATATACTTTTATGCAAAAATGCTTAAAAGTCTTTACATTTATCTTTTTTTTAAAATAAAGTTTAAAAAAATAAGAATCAATTACACAAGTATTTCTTGTGTTCAGGCTCCTGATTCTCTTTAGTCATACCTAACAGATCCCTTTCCACTTATAACTGAAGTCTTCTATGTTAGGAAAACAATTTTTTTTTGCTTATTTGAATATATGAAACCAAAACAAAACCAAAATAAACAAAGAAAAACCTAAGAAAATTTGTTTCAAGAAATGACCTGGGATTATTGTTACCAGCATAATTCCAGATGATCAAGCTATATTTATAATATTTATAGAAAAGAAAATGTGTAAGTGATGTGCTGAAATGTTTCTTAATTGAATATCTTATTCACTTACATTTCAATGTTGTTCACTTTCCCAGTTTCCCCTATGAAAACTTTCTATCCCCTCCCCCCCTTAACTTGCTTCTATGAGGGTGTTCTTCCCACCCACTCCTGCCTCACATCCATACCATTATTCTACACTGGGGCATCCAGAGCTTACATGACCTAGGATCTTTCTGCCCACTGATGTCAGATAAGACCTCTCCAGCTTCTTCAGTTCTTCCCCCAACTCCTCCATTGAGGTCCCTGTGATCAGTCCAATGGTTGGCTTTGAGCATCTGCATCTGTACTGGTCAGGATCTGGCAGATCCTCTCAGAAGACAGCTGTATCAGACTTTTGTCAGCAAGCTCTTCTTGGCATCAGCAATAAATAAAGTCTAGGTTTGATGGCTGCATGTGGGATGGATGCCCAGGTGAAACAGTCTATGGGTGGCCTTTCATTCAGTCTCTACTCCACTCTTTGTTCCTGTATTTCCTTTAGACAGGTGCAATGCTGGGCTAAAATTTTGGAGATGGTTGGTTGTTCCCATCCCTCAACTGGGAGGAGGCATGCTTAACCTCAACAGGTTCTCTCTTTCTTTTGTGTGTTCATAACATTTCAGTTAATGCCATTTCTGTAAAGTCCTGGGAGGCTGCTTAAATTTTGTAAAGACTGAATTCTATAAGGTTAGGGACAGGTTTTTCTCCATAACTGAGTTAGATATTCTTAAGAGCAATTCACAAAAAAGTGCCATGTGGACATTTTAAACTTTGATTTAATACAGTTTATAGGAATAGCAATCTTTGAAAACAAACCTTTTCCAAACACAGCAGAATATCATTAAAAGTTCTGGGAATAAAGGTTTTTTTTTTTTTTTTTTTTTTTTACAGTAAAAAGGAAAAGAAAATGAGAAATAAATATGAAGATACACAAGATGATTGACTGTAGAGAGCGGGTGTGGAGGCAGTCCCAAGATAATGCTTGGGATTAGGCACCAGCACCTGACTTCCTCCTGCCCCCCACCCCCCAGATTAGCCACTCCAACCATTGCACCCATGACTGGAGATCAGGATAATAGGAATGCGCTTGGGGGAGGGGAGAAAGAGAAAGAGAAACTGAAAGAGAAACGGAAAGAGAGATAGAGAAAGACTTTCACTGGCATTTGAGAAGAACACTGTGTAGTCGCTCCTTTTCTGCTGGTCAGAGATGGTAGCAACAATTGACAACTGATTTAGTAGAAATGAGTTTCTGTTTTTTAGTAGAGTTTTTGTTGTTTGGTTTTGTTGTTCTAATATCACAACTAAGCTGAGTGCAGAACGGTTCAGTAAAGAAAGGCAGAGGCTATACAATGTACTGTGGGGTCAGTCATATACCCTGTGCTGTCATATAAACTGTACTCTGTGCTGTGACTATGTGGAATAGCCCCAAACTAGAAAATACGCCGTGGTGATTTAAATAGGTCTGTCTCCTATAAACTCATATGTTTGAATGCTTGGCCCATAGAGAATGATGCTATTAGGAAGTGTGGCCTTGTTCAAAAAGTGTTTCACTGATATGGTAGGCTTTGAGGTCCCCTATGCTCAAGCTATGCTCACTGTGACACATGGCCTACTTCTGGTACATGTTCACCAAGATTTAAAATTCTCACCTGTTCTTTCAGCATCTGTCTGGACCCCTTAATGCTAATGGACTGAATTTCTGAAACTGTAAATCATCACCCATTAAATATTTTTCTTTATAAGACTTGCATTGTTCATAATGTTTCTTCACAGAAATAAAAACCTAAAATAGCATTAACTGTTACACTTTTGTTGTTGTTGTTATTCTTATTGTTGTTGTTTTGATTTTTTGTTTGTGGATTTTTGCCTTTTAATATAGATACACCAGAGATAAATTTACTATAGGCCTATATACATAAAGACAATGAATTTATCTTGTGGCTTACTTTCTACCAATGACCTGAAAAAAATAAAATTGTAAAGAATGAATAGGAGAAATTCTAAGACAGAATGCCTGAAGGTGACAAACAAGGTTAAATAAGGAAAGCACTCAGGTGAATGCACAATCCTTAATTAGTGGAATGAGCAATGGGACCAACTGAGATTAACAAAGAGCAGTAACAAAGCCAGGAATGTTAGAAGGTTCATGACCACCCGTGGAGCTCCATTACATGACAACTATATACAGTGTCTACTGCACACTAATTTAACTTTTCTCTTTTTGAGGATTAGCTGCAGATGGACCTCCAAGAGCTCTCATAACAATAGTTAAAGAAAATATGTAATTCAAGATCTGGAAAGCAGTGATTCTTGTGGACACAAAAGCCATCACACTTTTCTTTGAGCAAAGGAATATTGCTTTGATTTTCCTGTGTAGACTAAAAAACATTGAGAAGTAGATGTAGAAAGAAGCATTGTTAAGAATAAAAGTATAATGCTGATTTCAGAAAGCACAATAATTCAGGTAAGGTAACATCTTTAGAAATTGATATGTCTTTAATCCAATGTTCATCATTATTACTATGTAAGCTAAGGGTGTTAGTACCAGATGTTTAAAATAGACACAACAACACACAACACTATGAATGAATGAAAGGTTTTGTATTGTAGATATGAGAAAGAGTATAGCCAGAGGTATCAGGAAGAGTTGCAAGGAGGGATAGAAAGTAGTGGGGTATACACAGTCATCACACTGAACCAGGCTATGAGAGAAGTGGGGTACAGTGCCAGACAGGAAGACCGAGAAAGAGGGGAAGAGTTATCCAAAAGAGAAAAATAAAGGAGACAGCTTAAAGCCAAAATAGATCTATAAGTGGTTGACAAACTGAGAGAAAAGAAGCACCTCAGGGTGTCTCTCAAGAGATTAGTTCTAATAACAAATGAAAAAATGTTAATGCTCTACATCTCAAAAATTAAAGGACACTGGGGGTAGCTGCCAGAAAGTCCCAGATTCCAGGGAAGCAAGAATTTCTCAGGACTCAAGAGGGATGAAATGACCTGAAATTTCTATTTTGAGTTAAAGACTACAACTTATTTAATGAATATCAGAGTTGGTATAGTTTGATAACTTTTTAATTATCTTCTAAATGTTACTTTAAAATTCTGAGTTTCTCCTTTACATTCTATGTCTGCTCCCAGACCTGTAGCTTTCCCACAGTCCCATGTGCCCAAATCATGCACAGAGAGATCTTGTCTTTAAGAAATTCTCTCACTCCTAAACCCACAGGTAAAATCACACGTTCACTCCAATAAATGCCCAAAGAGAGACCTTCCAGGAGCTCACAAGGCATAAGAACCTTGGAGCAGCCTGGGACAGGATACTTTCAGACCCATCTGCACCCAGAGCTGGGGCTGTCCTAAAGCCCTCTTTATACAAGTCCAGGCCGGAGAGAGCTGGTTCTCCAGGAATGCTCTCAATCCTGGGACCACAGGTGAGACCCCACTTTTACTACAATAACTATTCAAAGAAAGACCCACCCAGAGTTCACAGAGCAAATATCCCACAGAGCAGGCAGAGAAAGGATCCTTCCTGACTCCATAGACATCCTCGAGTGGATCATGAGTTACAGCTTTACATACACAAATCTTGCCCAGAAAGAGCTGGTCTCCCAGGAATGCTCTTTGTCCTAAGATCACAAACTCACAGACCCACGGGAGAGACAAGCTCCAGTCGGAGACAGCAAGAACAACTAACACCAAAGATAATCAGATGGTGAGAGGAAAGCAAAAGAACTTAAAAAACAGAAACCAAGGCTACATGGCAGATTCAGATACCAGTTCTCCAAACACAGCAAGTCTTGGATAAACCAATATACCAGAGAAGAAGACTTGGGTATAAAATCAAATCTAAAGACGATGGTAAAGGACTTTAAGAAGAACACAAATAATCCCCTTAAACAAATACAGGAGAAGACAGGTAAACAAGTAGAAGCCCTGAAAGATAAGATGCCAAAATCCATTAAAAGAAAACAAAACCAAATATTAGAGGGAATTGAATAAAACAACCCAGGACCTAAAAATGGAAATAGAAACAATTTAAATGTCACACAGAAGGACAGCCCCAGTAATAGAAAACTTAAGAAGTATATCAGGAGTCATATATGCAAGCATCACTTACAGAATACAAAAGATAGAAGAGAGAATTCAAGATAGCATAGAAACCACTGACACAATAGTCAAAGAAAATGCAAAATGCAAATGTTCCTAACACAAAACATCCAAGAAAACCAGGACACAATGGGAATATGAAACATAAGGAAAATAGGTATAGAAAAGTGCAAAAATTCACTACTTAAAGAAACAAAATATTTTCAACAAAAATATAGAAGAAATGTACAAGAAGCCTACAAAATTCAAGATAGATGGGACCAGAATAGAAATTTCTCTTGTCACATAAGTGAATACACATCCCATGAGTTTTCTTTTGTGACTGAGTTACCTCATTCAGGATGATAGCTTCAAGTTCTATCCTTTTGTATAAAAAAATTCATAAACTTGTTTTTAATAGCTGAGTAGTACTCCATTGTGTATATGTACTAAATCCATACCTCTGTTGAAGGATATACGGGTTCTTTCCAGCTTCTGGCTATTATACATAAGGCTGCTATAAACATTGTTGAATATGTGTCCTTGTTAGATATTGGAGCTACTTTTGGGTGTATGCCCAGAAATGGTATAGCTGGGTCCTCAGGTAGTGCTTTGTCCAAGTTTCTAAGGAACCGCCAGACTGATTTCCAGAGTGATTGTACCAGTTTACAATACAACCAACACGGGAAGAGTGTTCCTCTTTCTCTCCATTTTTTGCAGCACCTGCTGTCACTTCAGTTTTTGATCTTAGCGATCCTGACAGTATGAGGTGGAATCTCAGGTCATTTCACTGATGACTAGGGATGTTGAACATTCAATATTCTCCAGCTGGGAATTTTTTAACACTGTAACCCATTTTAAAATAGGATTGTTTGATTTTCTAGGGTATATATTTTTTGAGTTCTTGTTATATATGAGATACTAGCCCTCTATCAGATGAAGGATTGGTAAAGATCTTTTCTCAATTAGTTGGTTGCCATTCGGCCCTTTTGACAGTGTCCTTGACCTTACGCAAGACTTGCAATTTCATGCATTCCCATTTGTCGATTCTTGATCTTACAGCATAAGTTATTGGTGTTTGGTTTAGAAAAATTTCCACTGTTTCTCTGTGTTCTAAGCTCTTCCTCACTTTCTCTTCTAATAGTTTGAGTATGCCTGGTTTTATATGGAGGTCTTTGATTCACTTGGAGATGAGCTTTGTACAAGGAGAAAAGAAGAGATTGATTTGCATTTTTCTGCATACTAACTGCCAGTTGAACCAGCAGCAATTGTTGAAGATGCTGTCCTTTTTCCATGCACTGCTTTTAACTCTTTTGTCAAAGATCAAGTGAAAATAGGTGTGTGGGTTCATTTCTGGGTAATTGATTCTATTTTATTGTTCTAGCTGCCTGTCTCTGTACCAATACCAGGCAGTTTTTATCACAATTGATAGGTAATGAGGCTTGAGGTCAGGAATGGTGATTTCCCCAGAATTTTTTTTTTTATTGTTCAGAATGGTTTTTGCTATCCTCTGTTTATAATTTTTCCAAATGAATCTGCAGATTGCTCTTTATTCCTCTATGAAGAATTGAGTTGGAATTGTGATGGAAATTGCATTGAATCTGTAGATTGCCTTAGGCAAGGTGGCCATTATACAGCATTGATCCTTCCAATCTATGAGCATGGGAGATCTTTCCATCTTCTGAGACTTTCTTCAATTTTCTTATTTGGAGATTTGAAGTTCTTGTCCTAAAGATACTTCACGTGCTTGGTTAGGGTCACACCAAGATAATTTTTATTCTTTGTGGCTATTGTGAAGGATGGTAGTTTTCTAATTTCTTTCTTATCCGGATTGGTTTTTGATTAGAAGAAAGATACTGATTTAGTTGCATTAATTTTATATCCAGTCACTTTTCTGGAGGTGTTTATCATCTGTAAAAAGTCTCTGGTTGAATTTTTAGGGTCACTTATATATACTATCATATCATCTGCAAATAGTGAAATTTTGACTTCTTCCTTTCCAGTTTGTATCCTTTTGACCTCTTTTTGTTGTCTTATCATTTGGGCTAGTACTTCAAGTACTATGTTGAATAGGTAGGGAGATAGTGGACAGCCTTGTCTAGTCCCTAATCTTAGGGGGATTGCTTCAAGTTTCTCACTATTTCATATAATGCTGGTCACTGGTTTGCTGTATGTTTAGGTATGGGCCTTGGATAACTGCTCTTTCCACGACTTTTAACATGAAATATTTTTTAACTTTGTCAACTGATTTCTTAGCACCTACAGAGATACTCAGGTAATTTTTCCTTTACATTAGTTTTTATAGTAGATGACATTGACAATTTTCTATATATTGAACTGTCCTTACATCTCTGGGATGAAGCCCACCGGATCACAATGAATAATAACTTTAATGTGTTCTTGGATTCAATTTGCAAGAATTTTATTAAGTAAATAAAATCTAATGCTCTCCTTTTTTTTTTTTTTTTTTTTTTTGAAGGATTGTTGTGTGGGTTAGGAATGAGTATAATTGTGGCCTCAAATAATGGGTTGGGTAGTATTTTCTTGGTTTCTATTTTGTGAAATAGTTCACAGATTATTGGTATTAGGTCTTCTATGATGATGTGATAGAATTCTGCACTAAACCCATCAGATTCTGGGGCTTTTTCTGTTTGGGAGCTTTTTGTTTTTTGTTTTTTTCGTTTTTGTTGTTTTTTTTTTTTTTTATTTGAACAACTTTATTTTCAAAAGCAAATATAAATATACAGATTTTAAGCATTTGTGTATAAAAGTATATTAATATATTTTTGTCTGTGCTTGTTTTTTTTAAAGGTTTGATAGTGTGCATTAAGATCTTACTAGTTGCAGTAAACATAAAGTACATGTAAAACAGGATATAGCAAAGAATTAGTCAAAGTTTTCTTGGTGTGTAGGGATTAAGCATAATGGGATTTTTTTTCTTTTATTATTTTTTCTTTTCTTAAACTTTATATAGTGTGTGAGTTGTTTCTGGAGAGTTCAGAGCTTTCTGGGATTAGCATCCAATTATTAGTGACTGCATATTATGCCTGTTATTTTGTGACTGGGTTATCTCACTCGGAATGATATTCTCTAGATGCACCCATTTTCTTAAGAATTTCATAAAGTCGTTGTTTCTGATAGCTGAGTAGAAGTACTTCATTGTATAAATGTACCACAATTTTGGTATCCATTCATCTACTGAAGGACATTTGGGTTCTTTCCAGGTTCTGGTTATTATAAATGGAGCTGCTATGAACATTGTGATTCATGTGCCTTTGTTGTATATTATAGCTTCTCTGGGGTATATGCCCAGAAGTAGAATAACTGGGTCTTCAGGTAGTACGATGTCCAATTTTCTGAGGAACTGCCAGACTGATTTCCAGAGTGGTTGTAGCAGTTTACAACCCCAACAACAGAGGAAAAGTGTTCCTCTTTCTCCACATCCTTGCCAGCATCTGCTGTCATAAAAATTTTTGATCTTAACCAATCTGACTGCTGTGAAGTCTCAGGGTTGTTTTGATTTGCATTTCCCTGATGGCTAAAGATGTGGATCACTTCCTTAGATAATTCTCAGCTTTTCAATATTCCTCAACTGCGAACTTTTGCTTAGCTCTGTACCCCATTTTTTTAATAGGGTTGTTTGATTCCTGTGTCTAGTTTCTTGAATTCTTTATATAACTTGGATATTAGGCCTCTATTTGATATGGGATTGGCAAAGATCTTTTCCCATTTTGTTGGATGCTGTTTTGTTTTCTTGACAATGTTCTTAGCCTTACAGAAACTTTGCAATCTCATTAAGTCCAATTTGTTAATCTTTACCTTACAACACGAGCAATTGATGTTCTGTTCAGGAAATTTTCTCCTGTACCTATGTGTTCTACGGTTTTCACTATTTTCTCATCTAACACTTTCAGTGTACCTGGTTCAATGTGGAGAACTTTTATCCAATTGCACTTGAGCTTTCTAGAAGAAATTAAGAAAGGGTCTATTTTCATTCTTTTGCATGCTGAGTGCTACAGTTGGACAAACACCATTTGTTGAATAGGGTGTACTTTCTCATTGAATGTTACAGCTTCTATGTCAAAAATCAAGTTACCATATATGTGAGGGCTCATTTCTGGATCTTCTATTTTCTTCCATTGATCCAAGTGCCTATCTCTGTGGCAGTACCATGCAATTTTTAGAACAAATGCCTTGTAATATAGCTTGAGGTAAAGTATAGTGATTTCCTCAGATGTTTGAGAATCAGCCAGAGGAAATCCAGAGGAAAAAGTGGCCAGGGAAGAATAAAATGAGAGTGCAGTCCTGACCTTGTCACCTATGCGCTAATGAGGTCAGAGCAGCCTCATTAGAACCTAAAACCAAGATTCCATCTTATCCCTCCACTAATGACTTACTTTCTACAAAGTGGGATGTGCCCTTTTATATTTTGGAAGATGGCTAAGATCATGCCTTTGCTCATAGAGGGAGGTGTCTGAATGAGATGACCCCTGGGTGTGAATGCTGTCTTTCAGAGCTATGCAATAACAAGGAAATTTTCTTGTTGTTGAGGATTGATTTTGAAATTCTAGGTCTTTTGTTATTCCAGATGAAATTGCACACTGCTCTTTCCAATTTTATGAAGAATTGGGTTGGTATTATGATGAGTTTTACATATAATATGCAGATTGCTTTTGGTAAGATGTCTATTTTTACAATGTTGATCCTTCCAATCCATGAGCATTGGAGATCTTTCCATTTTCTGAGATCTTCCTCCATTTCCTTCTTTAGAGATTTGAAATTCTTGTGATACCGGTCCTTCACTTGCTTAGTTAGAGTCACACCATGGTATTTCATAGTTTTTGTGACTATTGTGAAGGGTATCTTTCCCATAATTACTATCTCCACATGCTTGTTCTTTGAGTAGAAGAAGGCTACAGATATGTTTGAGTTAATTTTATATCCAGCCACATTGCTGAACTTGTTTATCAGTTGTAGAAGTTCTCTGGTGGAATTGTTGGGGTCACTTAAGTACACTATTATGTCATCTGCAAATAGTGCTGTTTTTACTTCTTCCTTTCCAATTTTTATTCCTTTGATTTCCTTTTGCTGTCTACTTGCTCCAGCCAGGACTTCCAGTTCTCTGATGAATAGGTAGAGAAAGAGTGGGCATCCTTGTCGAGTCTCTGATTTTAGTGGGATTGCTTCAAGTTTCCCACTCTTAAGTTAGATGTTAGCTGTTAGTTTGTTGTATATTGCTTTTATTATGTTAAGTTTGGGCCTCGGGTTCCTGTTCTTTCCAAAACCTTTAACAGGAAGGGGTGTTAAATTTTGTCACATGCTTTCCCTGAATCTAGTGAGATGACCAGGTAGTTTTTTTTTTCTTTAAGTTTGTTTATATGGTAGATTACATTGATGGATTTCCTTATATTAAACCATCTCTGCATCCCAGGGATGAAGCCTACGTGGTCATGATGAATGATTGTTTTGATGTGTTCTTGAATTCGGTTTGCAAAAATTTTTTTGAATATTTTTGTATCAATGTTCATTAGTGAGATTGGTCTGAAGTTCTCTTTCCTTGTAGGGTCTTTGTGTGGTTTAGGAACGAAGGTTATTGTAGCCTCAAAAAATGAGTTAGGTAGTGTTCCATCTAATTCTATTTTGTAGAATAGTTTGTAGAGTATTGGTGTTAGGTTGTCAATAAATGTCTGATAAAATTCTGTACTGAACCCATCTGGACCTGGGTTCAATTTGGTTGGCATGCTTTTGATGACTGCTTCTATTTCTTTGGGTGTTATGGGATTATTTAGATGGTTTACCTGGTCCTATTTTAACTTTAGAATATGGTATCTGTTTGGAATTCATCCATTTCTTTGAGATCTTCCAGCTTTGTTGAGTATAGGCTTTTATATTATGATCTTATGACTTCTTAAATTTTCTCATTTTCAATTATGTCTCCACTTTTATTTCTGATTTTGTTTATTTGGATACTCTCTCTTTGCCCTCTAGCTAGCCTTGCTATGTGTTTATCAATCTTGTTCATTTTTTAAGTACCAGTTCTTGGTCTTGTTGATCCTTTGAATGGTTATTTTTATTTCTATTTGGTTTATTTTTGCCCTAAGTTTGATTATTTCTTGCCATCTACACCTCTTGCGTGTATCTGCTTCCTTTTGTTCTAGAGCTTTCAACTCTACTGTCAAGTAGCTAGTGTATGCTCTCTCCAGTTTCTTTTTGGAAGCACTCAGAGCTATGAGTTTTACTCTCAGTACTGCTTTCATTGCACCTCATAGTTTTAGGTATGTTGTGTTGTCGTTTTCATTGAATGCTAGAAAATCCTTTATTTCTTTCTTCATTTCTTCTTTGACCCTGCTATAGTTTAATAGAACATTGTTTAGTTTTTATGTGTATATTGGCGTTTTGTTGTCTGTGTTGTTATTAGAGACCAGCCTTAGACCATGGTGATCTGAAATGATGCATGGAAGTATGTCAATCTTCTTGTATTTATTGAGGCTTGTTTTGTGACCAATTATGTGGTCAATTTTTGAGGAGGTATTGTGAGGTTCTGAGAAGTTGTATTCCTTTTTTTAGGATGATATGTTCTGTAGATATATATATATATATTAATTCCAGTTGGTTCATAGCCTCTGCTAGTTTTACTGAGTCTTTGTTCAGTTTCTGTTTCCATGATCTGTCCATTGGCGAGAATTGCATATTGAGGTCTCCCAATTTTATTGTGTGGGGTGCAAATAATTTTTTCAGCATTAGTAAGGTTTCTTTTATGAATATTTCTGCTTTTGTATTTGGAGCATATATGTTAAGGATTTAGAATTCCTCCTGACAAACGTTCCTGGTAATGTGTAAAAAGTGTCCTTCCTTATCTTTTTTCATAACTCTTGGTTAAAAATCTACTTTATAAGATGTTAGAACGGCCAGTTTACTTCTTGGGGCTGTTTGCATGAAAGTTTATTTCCCAACCTTTTACTCTGAGATAGTGTGTGTCTTTGTCTTTGAGATGAGTTTTCTGTGTGCAGCAAAATGCTGGGTTTTGTTTATGCATCCAGTCTGATAGCCTGTATCTTTTTATTGGGGAACTGAGTCCATTTTTTTAACAGAAATTAAGAAATAGTGGTTGCTGTTTCCTGCTATTTTTGCTTTGGAAGTAGACTTGTGCCTGTGTGTCTTTCTTCTTTTGGTTTTCTTGCTGAGGAGTCCTCTTTTTTTTTTTTTTTAACTAGGATGTAGTTCCTCTTTTTCTATTCGGTTTTCCACCTATAATTAGTTGTAGTGCTGGCTTTGTAGTCAGATATTGTGTAAATTTAGTTTTGTCTTGAAATATCTTAATCTCTCCATCATTGGTGAATGAGAGTTTTGCTGGGTATTGCAACTTGGGCCGTCACTTGTGTTCTTTTAGTGTCTGCATGATATCTGTCCAAGATCTTTTAGCTTTCATAGTCTCTGTTGAGAAATCAGGTGTGATTCTGATTGGTCTGCCTTTATAAGTTATATGACCTTTTTCTGTTACTTCTTTTAGTATTCTTCTTTTGCTTTGGGAACTTGGCATTTTGACTATTATGTTACAGGAGGAATTTTATTTCTGGTCCAATCTATTTGGAATTCTATAGGCTTCTTTTATGTTCATGGTCATCTCATTCTTAAGGGTTGGAAAGTTTTCTTCTATGATTTTGTTGAAGATATTTACTGTGCCCCTTAGTTGATATTATTTGCACTCTTCTATTCCTATTATCCTTAGGTTTGGTCTTCTCATTGTGTCCTGGATCTCTTGGACATTTTGTGTTAGGAGCTATTTGGTCTTTGCACCTTCTCTGACTGTTTGGTCTATGTTTTCAATGTTGACTTCGGCCCCAGAGTTTCTGTCTTCCATCACTTGTAGTCTGTTGCAAATGCTTGCATCTGTGACTCCTGATTTCTTTTTTAGGTTTTCTACCTTTAAGGTTGTCTCTTTTAATGTTTTCTTTATTGAGTCCATTTCTGTTTTAAATTCCTTCTTCCATTCCTTCATCTCTTTGGTTCTATTTTCCTCTAGTTCTTTGAGTGTTTTTCTTGTTTCTTCTTTAAAAGCTTCTAATTCTTTATGCTTTTCCTCCCATTCTTGTTTAAGGATCTCTATCATCATGTTGAGGTAGGATTTCATGTCTGAGTCTTCTTTTTCTGGATTTTTTGGCATTCTGCTGTTTCTTGTGATGGGAGAGGTGGGTTGTAGTGTTGCCAGGTTGTCTTGGTTTTCCTGGGGTATGTTTTATTGCTTTCCTCTTGCCATCTTGCTGTCAGTGATTGGTTCTCACCTTTCCCTTGTACCTGGCCTGTGTCCCTGGATATCTGCTGTTCCTGGTGGCAGATGGTCCAAGTGCCTGTTTTGTACTCCAGAAGCCACTGGCTAGGAACAGAGGGTCCAATGCCCTGGGTTCCTGGGTCCCTGGATCAAGCCAGGCAGGCGCACATTTTCTGCATGCTCCAATGAGAACTCTCTGCTTCCTGGCTAGTCAGAATCTATTCTCACCCAGTTCTTGCCAGTCTGGTGTGTCTGGGTCTCCACTCTTCCTGGAGGTAGATGTTCCGAGAACCTCCAATTCATTCTTTGAAGCTAAAATTACCCTTACACATAAACCTAACAAAGGCCCAGCAAAGAAAGAGAACTTCACATCAATTTAGCCTAATGATATTGATTCAAAAATAATATTCTTGCAAACTGAATAAAAGAATACATGAAAACGAACATTCATCAATATCAAGTAAGCATCATCCTAGGGATGAAGTGATGGTTCAATATAAGGAAATCTATCAAGGTAATCCACTATATAAATAATCTCAGTGAAAAAAAATATATCATCATCTCATCACATGTAGAGAAAATGTTTGACAAACTTCAATAACCCTTCATCACACAAGTTTTGGAAAGTTAGGTATTCCAGGCTCATAACTAAACATAGTTAAAGTACTATACAACAAGCCAGTAGCCAATTTCAAATTAAATGGAGGGAAATTTAAAACAATCCACTAAAATCAGCAACTAGACAAGGCTGCCCATCCCCCCCATACACATATTCAATATAGTAGATAATGTCCTAGCCAGATCAATTAGACAACAAAAGGAGTTCAAAGGAATACCAATAGGAAAGAAAGAGATAAAATTTGCAGATGATGTGATAGTATACTTAAATAAGGCCCAAAATTCCACAACAGAACCCCTAAACCTAATAAACAACTTCAGCAAAGTGACTGGATATATAATTAACTCACAAAAATTAGTAGCTTTACTTTACTCAAAGGAAAAACATGCTTAGGAAGAAATTAGGGAAATGACATGTTTCAAATAGTCACCAATAATATGAAGTACTTTGATGTGACTGTACCAAGCAATGCAAAGTTCTGTATAACAAGAACATTTAGTCTCTGAAGTAAGAATTCATAGTTGATTTCCGAAAATGAAAACATCTCCTATAGTCATTGGTTATCAGGATTAATATAGTCACAATGGCTACCTTGTCAAAAGCAATCTACAGACTCAGTGCAATCACCATCAAAATTCCAAATCAATTAGAGTTAAAATTAGAGTTGGGAAGAGGAATTTGAAAATTCAGTTGGAATAATAAAAATTCTAGGATAGCAAAAACTATAATTAACATTAAAAGAACTTCTGTTGCATTCACCATCCATGACCTAAAGCTGTACTACAGAGAATAGGTGATGAAAACTGCATGTATTGGTAAAGAGACAGACAGGTAGATCAATGGAATAGAACTTAAGACCTCTCATCACTTGATGTTTGACAAAGGAGCTAGAACCATCCACTGGAAAAAAAAAAGACAGAATTTTCAACAAATGGTTCTGCTTAATCTGGTGGTCAACATAATGCAAATTGATCCATTTTTATCTCCTTGTACAAAGATCAAGTCCAAGTGGATGAAAGACCTCCACATAAAACCAGATATGCTAAAACTAATACAAAAAAATGGAAAGAGTCTTGAACACATAGGTACAGCGGAAATATTCTGTACAGAACACTATGGCTTATGCTTTAAGATCAAGAATAGGCAAATTGGACAGCATAAAATGGCAGAGGACATTTCTGCAAGGAAAATGACACTGTCAATAGGACAAAATAGCAATCAACTGCTTGGGAAAAGATCTTTGCCAATTGTACATCTAATAGCTAATATCCAGTATATACAAAGAACAAAAGAATTAGTCCCCAGAAAATCAAATAATCTTATTAACATATGGGGTACTGAGTGAAGCAAAGAATTTTCAACTGAAGTGTACTGAATGGTTGAGAAGCACCTAAAGAAATATTCAACATCTCTAGTCATCAAGGAAATGCAAACCAAAACAACCCTGAGATTCCACCTCATACCAATCAGAATGGCTAAGATCAAAATCTCAAGTGACTGAATATTTTTGGTGAGGATGTGGAGAAAAAGGAATACTCCTCCATTGTTGGTGAGGTTTCAAGCTGGGAAAATGAACTAAATATAAGTATGACATTTCCTCAGAATATTTTTCATAGTGCTACCTGAGCATTCAGCTATACTAGTCCTGAGCATAAACTCAAAAGATGCTCCAACATATAAAAGAAACACATGGTACACTATGTTCATAGAAGGCTTATTTATAATATCCAGAAGCTGGAAAGAACCCAGATATATTTCAACAGAGGAATGAACACAGAATATGTGGAACATTTACACAGCTATTAAAAACACTGACATTTTGAAATACTTAGGCCAATGGATGGAACTAGAAAATATCATCCTGAGTGAAGTAACCCAATCACAAAAGAACTCTCATGGTCTATATGACTGATAAGTGGATATTAGCCAGATGACTTGAATGCCCAATATACAGTTCACAAACGATATGAAGCTCAAGAAGAAGAAAGACCAAAATGTTGATGCTTCAATTCGTTTTAGAAGGTAGAACAAAATAGTCATGAGAGGAAACACAAGAGCAAAGAGTGGAGCAAAGACAGACCATCCAGAGACTGTTGATCAATCTTTTGCAGCCACGCAAAGCAGTCACTATTGCTGATGCCAAACATGCTTGCTGACAGGATTCTGATATGGATGTCTCCTGAGACATTCTGCAAGAGTCTTAATGATACAGATGTGGATGCTTGCAGTCAACCATTAGACAGAGCATGGGACCGCTATGGAGGAGTTAGAGAAAAAACTAAATTAACTGAAAGGGTTTGCATCCTCTTAGGAAGAAAAACAATATCAAACAACTAGAACCCCCAGATATTCCAGGAACTAATCCCCCAACCAAAGAATGTACATGAAGGGACCTATGGCAACAGCTTCATATGTGACAGAGGATGGCATTGTCTGGGATCAATAGGAGAAGCCTTGGTCTTGAAGGCTAGATTTCCCCAATGTAGGGGAATGACAGGGTGTTGAGTTGGGAGTGGGAGGGTGAGAAGGAGAGCATTCTCATAGAAGCATGTCAAGGTCACATTGGATAGGGGGTAACTGAGAAAGAAGATACAATCGAATGTAAATGCATAAACTATCTAATAAATAAATGTATAATTAAAAAATTCTGAGTTTCTGAGTCTTTGTGATATAATTAAATAACAAATATCATTCATCTTGTTTGTGATAATAACCTAGTAACATCATATCTCACACATAATTACTGACAGAAAACTAAAAAATATATACACTAAAATCAAATATATTTATTTTTATTGAATCAAAATTTGTTTAATTGAGTTTATTAACACTGAGTAATAAATTCAAATTAAATACTATCAAATTGTTCATGTGTAGTAGACTTTCAATGTCCTGTTTGTAAAGAACAATATAGGAAGATAATACTGATTTGTAACCTGACATAAAACAAATCTTGACATACAGGGTCAACTTTCCACAATATGATTTCATTTAATTAAATTAACTTTATGATAAATGTCATATGAAAACAAATTTTATACAGATATTAGTCTCTCTGTGGATTAGTGATGCTAATAGCAACAGACATTCACTGCAAAGGTGAAGGGACATGTCATTTACAAGCTTTATCATTATACTGTGAAGATCAACATTATTTGCTGATATTTTCCTCAACTAGAGTAATTAGTTGCATAGACATAAGAATATGAATGACAAACTATACTTAACGTTCAATGTCTAGTGAGTAAAAGATAGTATGTATTCAACCAGCCTTGTCATAAAATTAATCATTTACTTATAGATTTTATCAAATAATCTTTGAATCACTGAATTTATTTCCTATCTGTTTTTAATAAATTTTATTAAATATTTTACATATTTGTAACAAATATTTGCTAATTTAATAATTTAATTTTATTATCTGCTATCTATATAAAGTAGTCTTTTTATTGGATAGTCTCTGTATTTACATTTCAGAGGCTATCCACTACCCCAATCCTATCCCTTCCCTCGTCCCATTGCCACCATGAGGGTGCTCCCTCTCCCAACCTCTCTCTCCCACCTCAGCACACTGGCATGCACCTACACTGGGAAAACAAGCCTTCAAGCCTTTGCTGGACCAAAGGCCTCTCCTCCCACTGGTGCCAAAGAATGTTATGCTCTGCTGCATATGAACCTGGGACAATCGGTCTCACTGTGTGAACTAATTGGCTAGTGTTTTAGTCCCTGGAAGCTGTGGTGGGTTTGGTGAGTTGATCATATTGTTTTCCATTGGCGTTGCAGAAGCTTTAAGCTCCTCCAGTCTTTTCTCTGGATCCTTTATTGGGGTCTTTGTGTTCCTGATAGTTAGCTACAAACCTCCTCGTCTCTATTAGTATAATTCTGGCAAAGCCTCTGATGAGGCATTCCATTAAAATATAGTGATTGCCGTTTCCTGCTATTTTTGTTAGATGTAGAATTATGTTGGTATGCTTTTCATATTTGGGGTTTGTTGCAAGAAGATTAATTTCTTGCCTGTCCTAAGGTAAATTTTGCTCTTTGTGTTGGAGTTTTCCATTTATTATCCTTTGTAGTGCTGAATTTGTGGACAGATATTGTATAAATTTGCTATTGTCCTGGAATATCTTGGTGGCAATTGAGAATTTTGCTGGCTATAGTAACCTGGGCTGGCATTTGTGCTCTCTTAGAGTCTGTATTCTGATGTTGTCAGGCTCCCTTTGTTTTTATTTTCTAGATTCTTGTGTTTGCCTCTTGTCATCTTGTTATAGGTGCTGCTAGGTGCTTTTGTTGTCTCTGACTGGAACATGTTGCTCCTGTGGGTTTGTGGGGCTGTGGTCTCTAAAAAGAGATTGCTATTTTGGGTAGGCTGTGAGCACAGATGGCAGTGCTTGTTCCTGATGCAACTGGGCCTTGTCTAGCCTTGGGAAGGATGTGTTTGTTCCCTGGCAACACTGCCACCTGGGCCCTGAGAATTCAGGGTGACCATTTTGCTATAGTCAGTGGGGAGGAAGTGTGTACTAGCCCCTGAGCTCAGGAGTAAGAGCCCTTCTGTGGGTCTTCCAGGATCCCAGCAACATGTGGGGTGGAAACCAGTCTTTTAGGTTCATTTGTTTGTTTTTCTATAGTTACCAATTTGATGTGATGAGAACACCAAACATCTATTCCCTTAGCAATTTCAATCATAAAACATTAACTAAAGTTGCTATGTTGTACAATAAATTTCCAGAACTCATTCATCCTAATTAACAGAAACTTTCCTTCCTTTGCACAACCACAGCACTGTCCTCTTCTCAAATATGAAATCCTTGAAAACAGCATTTTACAATGTATTTTTTTAAATGACTTTATTTTACAAAACAAAGATAAATGTACAGATTTTAAACATTTTTTGCTTAAAATTATACATTTTTGTCAGTACTGTTTTTTTAGATATTAAAATAATTTTACATAAATCTATGTGAATATATTTTTTAGTCAGTACTTGATTTTTTTCAAGGGCTTGACAGTATGCATTGAAAACCTAATAGTTACCATGAGTGTAAAGTACATGCAAAACAAAACGCAACATGGAAATAGTCAAAGTCTTCTTGTTTTGTAAATATATATTTTTTTGTTTTCTTTATTTCTTGGACTTCATACAGTCTGTGAGTTGTTTCTGGGGGAGTGCAAGCCTCTGGGGTTAGCATCCCAATATTAGTGACTGCATATTATGTCTGTTCTTTTGTGACTGGGTTATCTCACTCAGGATGATATTCTCTAGGTGCAGCCATTTTCTTAAGAATTTGGTTAAGTCATTGTTTCTGGTGGCTGAGTAGTATTCCATTGTGTAAATGTACCACAATTTTTGTTTCCATTCATCTTCTGAAGGACATCTGGGTTCTTTCCAGCTTCAGGCTATTATAAACAGAGCCTCTATGAACATTGTGGTGCATATATCTTTGTTGTGTATTAAAGTGTCTCTGGGGTATATGCCCAGAAGTGGATAGCTGGGTCTTCAGGTAGTACTATATCCAATTTTCTGAGGTATCGCCAGACTGATTTCCAGAGTGGTTGTATTAGCTTGCAACCCCACCAACAGTGGAGAAGTGTTCCTCTTTCTCTGCAGCCTCTCCGGCATCTGCTGTCATCTGATTTTTGCATCTTGGTTACAATGTATTTTTATGGTCTCACGTACTGCACATTATAAGTACAAGTGAGACTATAAAAGATTAATGATCTGTCTTTTCATATTCGGTTTATTTTATTCATCACAATACTTTAAGATTTTACCTATAACTTTATAATGATGGATTTTATTCTTTTTAAAAGATAAACAATATTAAAAATATAAAATGCTATATTACTTTATTGAATATTTTTATTCAAAATATAAAATATATCTTGGATATAACCTATTATATGTCCTAATATAAATATTATATTTTGAATATTTATAAAGATTGTTTTTCTCATCCTTTCCCTTTATCTCACCCCTGTAATATTTAAGGCATTCTCTTCTTTTTTTATTAAATACGCTGTACTTACATTTGAGATGTTATCCCTCCTTACTCCCACTCGGCTCCCATCCCTCCCCACTTTCCTCCAATTGCTTTCAAAAAGGTGCACTCCCTCTCAATCACCCTCTTCACCCCATTGCCTTGGCATTCCCCTTCATTGGGAAAACATGCCCTTCCTGGGCCAAAAGCCTCTTCTCACATTGATGCCAGACACTACTATCTTCACCTACATATGCATCTGGATGGGTAGGTCTCTCAATTTTTTCACAAAGTTTGGTGTTTTGGTCCATGGGAGTTTTGGAGGGTTTGGTTGGTTAATAATGTTCTTCCTGTGAGCTTGCAACCACTTTCAGCTCCTTAGGTCTTTTCTTTAGCACCCTCATTGAGATCTCCGAGTTCAGTCCGATGGTTACCTGCAAGCATGCACAGATGTATCTATATGACTCTAACATAGCCCCTGAGTAGGCGTCTGTATCTGGTTTCTGCCAGTAAGCACTTGTTGGCATCAGCTATAGTGCTTAGATTTGGTGGCTGCATATATGGTGGATCCCAAGGTGGGGAGGCTTCTGAGTGATCTTTTCTTCAATCCCTCTTCTTCAATTTGTCATTGCATTCATTCTAGTGAGTGTTTTGTTCTCCGTTCTAAGAAGGATGGAGGCATCCTCATTTTGACCTTCCTTCTTTTCGATCCTCATGGGCCACATCTGGTCTTGGGTAGGTAGTGTCTGTTCCCATGCAGCATCCCTACCTAGAGCTTGAGAGTTCTGGGTGGCCTCTATCGGGATAGAGAGTGGGGAAAGAGTGCACACTTCCCTCTGGGATCAGGACTGAGAACCCTCCTGTGGCTCTTCCAGGTGCCCAACAACCTGTGGGAAAGTTGCCAGTCCTGGGTGTAGTCTTAAACAATGTAGGTAGCTAACATGTTTGTTCTTTCCAAGTGATTCTGGTCTCTTTAACACAATATGGCAGGACGGCTTTCCTTTCATTCTCTCCTCCTCTCTTTGTCCCTGTATTTCTTCCTGTGAGGATATTGTTCTTCCTTCTAAGAAGGATTGAAACATCCATATTTTGGTCTTCTTTCTTTTTTAGCTTCATATGGTCTGTAAATTGTATTTTGGGTATTCTGAACTTTTGAGCTAATATCCACTTATCAGTGAGTGCATACTATGTGAGTTCTTCTTTGGCTGGGTTACATCACTCAGGCTGGTATTTTCAAGTTCCATACATTTGTCTAAGAATTTTATAAAATCATTCTTTTAAATAGCTGAGTAGTATTTCATTGTATAAATGTGCCACATTTTCTGTATCCATTCCTCTGTTGAAGGACATCTGGGTTCTTTTCAGCTTCTAGCTATTATAAACCAGGCTCCTATGAACATAATAGAGCATGTGTCCTTGATATTTGCCCAGAAGTGAGAGGAGAAGCCCTTGGTCCTGTGAAGGCTCATTTCCCCAGTGTAGAAAAATACCAGTGTGTTGAGTTGTGAGTTGGTGGGTGGAAGGGGGAACATGCTTGTTGAATCAGGAAGAGGGGTTATGTGAGAGGTGGGTATTAGGGAAAGGGATAAAATTTGAAATGTAAAATATTTAAACTTTTCAAAAAAAAACCAAAAATAAAACAAAAATAAAAAACATAACATGGTAGGTTCTTGCTTCTCCATGCAATTGGACTGATAACAGTGTCTCCTTTGGAGATTGCATTGTCTGAGAAGGATTGTCAACTTTTATTACTTTACTTTGACAGGAGGGACCTAGTGGACCCTGTCAGTTTCAGGGACTTACTGAAGTTCTTTTCAGTCATTTGCATTACTAAATAAAGAGTCTTCCTGAAGATTGGAATGCTTGAATTCCAGGCAGAGCTATTATACAACAGTGGGTGATGGTCCATCCAATTTAATATGTGAAAGCTACTAATAGGAAGAATCTCAATAAAGCATGATTCTGACTCTTTCAGAAGGCATCAAATGCCAATCACTCCTCAGGAAAGACTTGGGGAGCAGTTCCAAAATATACCCAGAATTTCTTGATGTGTTTTGAGTCGATTTGTGGTCAAAAGTAAATTTGATGTTTTTATCTTGTTTATGTAAAAACTGAAACAGTTTCCTCTATAAATATAATGTTTAGTGATGTGAAAATATTAGTTATCCCTGAAGCTAATCATCCATGTAATTTAATGACATAGAAGGGTTTTCCACACATGCAAAGAAACATGTCTATCAGGTATGAAATAACACTACAAACTGTAGCACAATTATCTCATACAAGTATCATTTTTAAATTAGAAAATTAATTAAAATTTCATAGTAAATTTCTTCCAACCTTCTCAGACACTTCATGGCTCATTGGTTTATACTGTTTGAATATGTTAATGACAAGTTGCAGTCTAGACATAGTAAATATAATTAAGTTCCTCCATTCATAGTTCCCTGTTCTTCTCTCAATGAAGAGAGAGAAGAGTTTCTGAGATAATTCACTCTTATAAATCTCTAATAAATTATTAATTTCCTCATAATTCTGAAATGGCAGTTCTGATAATGGACAGCTTTATTCCAGTTACTGCAAACTATACAAATAATTACATAAGATTGCTTATCAGCTTGAGATTAAAATTAAGCTACCTTTTAAGGCTTTTGTAAAGTTGTGAATCACATTGTGTCATAAGATGTAAGACCTTGCATCCAGAGACACATCTATCTGTAAGCCTCGGTTGCATTATCTTCAGTAGCCTCCATGACACTTGATCTCTGGCCATGCTTGCCTTTATCATCTCTAGAGAACTGCTGGACCTGATGATAACCTTAGTTCTTGGGCTATTTCTTTATAATTTTAGCTCATCTAGAGAAAGCATTGTGTCTACAACACACAAAGCGTCTTTTAGCAATAGCAGTTTTAAAGCTTTCTTCTCAACTGTACCTCCATTTCTTAAGTATGTGTAAGGTCAAAAGCAGTCAAAGCACATGCACACAATTGGGTTTTTGTGGGGCGCCGCCTGCACATTCTCCATTACAAGATGGCGCCGACATCCGGCTGGAGTTAGCAGTAAACAAGCCATGTGCGCACGTGCTGGGTAACTTTCCACTCCTTGAGCTCTGCCTCTCCCGTGGCGTCATAGGGCCTGATGAGTTTCAACCAATCAGGGGGCTCCGTGTCCAAGGCAAGGACTGATCCCTTTATAAGGGGACGGGCTAATTAGTTCCGCCCTCTCGTTGATCTCGTTCGTCTCGTGGATCTCGTTCGTCTTGTTCGTCCTGTTCGTCTTCTTGGATTTCTTGGTCTTCTTCGTCTTTTTCGTCACGTGTAACAAGTGCTGGTTCTCAAAGATAATAAAGTTTACCGCAGAAGGATTCTATTTCGTGTGCCGCGTCGTTCTTGCAGGCGAGACGGTTGCGCGGGACAGGTTTTCACATAGGTATACATAAATATTCACATGCACACACATAAAACAACTTTCTCTCTCCCTCACCCCCTAATACACAAAACACACACACACACACACACACACACACACACATACACACAATGATATGTAAATGAACAAGAGTACCATTAATTATCTTGAAAACCTGAACATTGTAATTTTGGTAAGTATTGCTTACTTCATGATCTATAAACTAAGAATGTTGTACTTAATTTGTAAAGTGCACAATTGTGTATGGTTTGGCACACAAATGTTTAAAAATGTACGTGGAAAACAAAGTCATGTTTCAAATAATTTCAATATAGCTTACTTTTGTATTTGTGGTTTTATGATCTTCATTACATTAGAATCTCTAGATAATTTTTTAAAGAAATAATAAAAAATACTGGTGATTATCTATGAGTTCCCTTAACACTGTTGAGTAAAATGAATCAAATAAGATCTGTAAATACAAACAGTCTTCTTTCTAAGTATGCTTACTTATAATGTCAATATTGAATACATAGAAAGCTAGGATACTCAACAAAAGCCTGACACTCCAGTATAAGGCCTTGAGCTCAGGATTTCAGCACTCATATGAAAAGTCAGTTACATTATTAATTCTCTGTAACCCCCAACAAAGTAAGTGGGGATGAGACACACATATTTTAAGCCCACTGGCCAGCCAAACTAACAAGTTGGTAAGCTTGCTCAATGGGGGAGTATGACTCAAACAATAAGGTAGGCAGGGTTAGACCTTGGATATCAACTTCTGGCTTCACACATGGACATATATATACACACACACACATGCATTAGTACATGAGTATACATATTCGTAAATACATATTAGTACATGGACTACACTCATAGACAACACAGATTCAAGGAGTGTTTGTGAGAAAACATACAAACACCATGAAAATGAAAAAAAATAGAGAAGTTGGTATTTTTGATGTGCAATTTAAGTATTGTGACTTTTTATGAATTTTAGGACACCCATACCCAACTGGTATCTCTACTTATGATAAAGACAAGAAACTCATTGTCACCAAATAGACCCATTTTCCTCTTATGTACAAAAATTAGCAATCTAAACATTTTACATGACATTTACAAAACTTTATATACAAAATTTAAAATTAAAAAATTTAACAAACAAGTGAAAAATCAGATTTTATAAATGAAAAACACATAGAATAAATTCAAGGTTTCACATTTTGCTTAATGTGTAAGTCTTCTTATGGACTCACAACAAAACACACACACATGCACATACACACAGAGAATGTTTAGTTTGTATAGCACATACATTATGTACATATAAAATGTGTGTTAGAAAGATAAAGATTTTTATATTCTCAGTGTTTCTTCCCTTTGCCCACAGGTTATAGTATTGAATTATATCGACTAAGAGATATTTACTCAGTTTCTATTGGCAAAGGTTTTGATAATCTCAATATTTTCTTACTAACAGATGCTGTGACTCACAACTCTCAGTGAATATGGACAGAAAACAGTGGTGTGGAGAGAATAAAAGAAAAGGAGTCCACACTGTCAGTTCCAGTACAAACATGTCTGAAAGTTTATTCCACTAGCATTTAAGACTTAGTTTTCTTTTCTTTATAACTCAACAGAAAGTAATGGTTGTCCTTTATTTTAAAAATTTGAAAGCAAATAGATTTTTATTTACATGCGTTACCTTATACCCTGTATTCGAAAAACTTACACTATTTCTGTGAATTAGAACAAATGGCCATTTTTTCCCTGTTGCATTTTTTCATATTTGTTGTATTCATTCAAGAAAACTTTATCAGTATATACTGAGTGTACAAAGTAAGGAGTTTATGATATGTCTATATATGTGAATAATAGTCTCTGTAATGTATTCTCCTATCTCCCTTTCTCCCCTAAATTACTCTTTCCCATTTTACAAGCCTGCATTTCTTTTTTTTAATCGAAACTCTCTATATTTAACTATGTGTAGAGTATGTATAATTAACTATAATTTTTCTCATCAGAAATTTGATACATTTAAATGTACTGATGATTCTTATTTAAAACAATGTATGCAATCTTCCCTCCATCTTACCAGCCATTATATAAAACAATCATTGTCATTTTGCAAAGTTTATAATTTGTTGCCTTATTATTGCATTTTATTGCAAATATATCTGCTATCTCAGATATTCTAGAAACTATATTTATTATAGTTGATTTTAAATCAACAAGTATATTGAAATGCCTATAAATTATAAACCCAATTTCTCACAGTCAGTAATTTTGCATCGTTTTTTTTTTTCCCCATTGGTTTGATCTGTCCCATATTCTAGGAAATCAAGAGGATTTCAGGACTCAAAAGAGATGAGATTAGCGGAAATGCCCAACAAAGGGGAGGGAGAACCTTTAAAGACCATATCCAGAGGTTAGGCAAGGCCTCTGATTGAACGATGGAACCACCTACTCATCTCCAAATTCTTAACCCAGAAGGGCTCCTGTCTAAAGTAAATATGGGAACAAAGTATGGAACAGAGACTGAAGGAAATGCCACCTAAAGACTACTGCACCCGGGAATCCATCTATTTATAAACACCAAACTCAGATACTATTGTGGAGGCCAAGAAGTGCTTACAGACAAGAACCTGACAAGTAGAGTCTGAAGCTCACAGCCAATAATTGGACTGAGCATGGGGAACACAATGGAGAATTTAGAGAAAGGACTGAAGGAGCTGAAGGGGTTTGCAATCCCATAGGAAGAACAACAATATCAACTGACCAGAACCCCCAGAGCTCCAAGGAACTAAACCACCAACCAAAGAGTATACATGGAGGGACACTTTGCTCTATCTGCATATATAGATTGCATTGTCTGACATCAGAGAAGCCCTTGGTCCTTTGAAGGTTCAATTTCCCCAGTGTAGAGGAATGCCAGGGTTGCAAGGTGGGAGTGGATGGCTGGAAGGGAGAGCACCATCATAAAAATGGAGGAAATGGGACAAGTGTGTTCCACATGGGAAAACTGTAAATACATGAAATATTCAATAAATAATGAATTAATATAATGAGAAATGTTCAGGAAATAAAGCTAAGCATTACTCTAGAATGACACAAAGTGATTGTCTGTTCTCAGTTCTAGTAACAGCTTTACAGAGCATAATTGTGGAGCACATCTCTTATGGACAAGATCACACAAAACCCAATACATCAATTTCTCAAGATGAAAATCACAGATGTAACTGAAAAATGTTTCAGAGTAATTGTATGAACAATTGTCTGTCACCATGGGTTAAAGAGAAATAGAATTTAAGAAAATGGATAAGTTTAGGTGCTTTTGATGAGAAATACGAGGAATTAATTAGCAGTTCCATTCACTGTCAAGCCACATTATTCACATTTTGAAATATGAAAGAAAGGGAAAGCCAAATGCTTTTTATAAATAGAAAGAATTTTAAACCAGGAGGTGCTGGGAAGCCCTGCATAAGAACACATTTCTCAGCACTGTTTCTGAAATCTGATTCTCACTAAACCCTATTTCTCTTCACTTGAATATGTTAGAAAAATCTGATATCATATGAAATTCAGTAGAAGAGAGTACAGCTTAGATTAATAATACTTGTGACCTATGCCACCTACCAACACATTTTTATTAAGTCATCAGTGATTGCTAGATACTGTACATGCAATGAAAAATAACAAAAGTGAAAGAAAACTCCAAACTATGAATGCAGGGAAACATCATTTAATTCATGGGTACATCATTTTGTTGTAGTAAAGTGGCATAGGATATCTACCAAAAGCAACAGATTAGCAAGATTTTCTAAATTTTTCTGATATCAGTGTCCAAATACTGCTTTAGAAAATATCAATGAAGCATGAAAAATTAATACACGAGATTGGCAAAATTGTTTTAAAAAACATCTATAATATTTAATATTGAAACATGTATCTAAATATTGTTATTAATATTTACTTATAATTCAACCATTAACGTTCTTTGTTTATTAGAAAAAAAATCCTTTTTGTCCATTTGATGTTTTATTTCAACAGTTTTTCTTCTTTCTACTACATCTAGTAACTCTGGATGAATCTTGCATGGAAAAAAAAGTCAATGACATGAATTTGAAATGTAACAACTTGTTCAGATTATTTTTTTCATTTCCCTTAGTCATTAAATATGATTAATTTAATTACACTCTGATTTGAGACCAGTGAAAATATTTTATATTTACATTGCATCTCATAAATACCATTATTATAACTTCTAGTACATATGGTATTGTTGAGAAATATAATTCAACCAATAACTGTAGCATGGATAGTATTTGATGAAAGAAAACATGAAATTGCCATGGGGAGCCACCTATGAGAAAGCATGGAAATTCAAATTTGCATTCATAAATAAATTAATTAGAAATATTGATTTTTAGTCATAGACATCACCAGCTGCATGAATGTGCTTTTATGTAAAAGCTTTCTTTGACAATTAATTGTATTGGTTCTATTGAAAATTTACAAATATTAAATTATTCACAGTAATAAGATAGTAGATGCTACCAGATGACTTAAACAGCTGCCCTTAAGAATCTTCACAGATTTACCTCTAAAGTTGCTAAGTAAAAATTAATTAAACCTGAATGGCTTATCATTTTGCCATTAGTTCTAACAAAGACTTTGCAAGCATATTAGATCTCCTGTCAGTCTGCTTAAATCAGTTAAGGTGAACTACCTATCCTTGTTCATTTTGTGTGAGCCAA
Organism: Micromys minutus; assembly: GCF_963924665.1. Lineage (NCBI taxonomy): Eukaryota > Metazoa > Chordata > Mammalia > Rodentia > Muridae > Micromys > Micromys minutus. The sequence continues at coordinate 53,537,047 of NC_137953.1, forward strand.
AAAGCTCAGTAATAAATGTCACTAAGAATGTCTGCCATTAAAACACAGTGGGCATGTGATCGAGGACAGTATTGGCAAACAAAAAACAAAACAAACAAAAAAAAAACAAAAACAAAAAACAAAACAACAACAGCAAAAATAGCCTGAATCAGCAGGAACTAAGTAAAAAAGGAACTAATCTAAATAGGGTTGTACATTCTACTAAGTTTCCCACTTTAATTTCATCAGAATTAAAAATAAATTTTTATCATCACTGTCTTTCTATTTCATGCACATTTGTACACTGCATGTATACACATACACATATACATATTCACACATACATACACAAATCTTCTGTGTTTAACTAAAGTTTAAATGCATTTGTGTTTTTGTAAATGAGTATTATAGGTTGGAGAAAATTTAAAATGTTAAAGGAGGAAGTAATGAGTACAGTCAATTTGTTATGTAAACTATTTATTAATGGTTATTTACTGAGTGAGAAACATTAAAAATGAAGGTTCTAAATCTATGCATATCTTCTTTTATACAAATAAAAAATACACCTTTTGCATAAAGATATTACTATGTTAAGATATATTCTTCAAATATATAAAAATTAAATGAATTGTGAACTTTAATAAATACTCCTAACTCTGTTCTTGTATTTGACACTTACACTGACTGTTTGCAAGGGTATTCATGCTCATACATTTTACCAGATTTATATATAACTTTTTCTTATAGCTCACAGGTTATATAATACTGTAACTGTTTTAAACCCATTTTTTTTTTATTTTTTGTTTTAATTTGAAAACAGGATTTTACTGTTGTTGTCCTGGAATTTCTATGTAGACCATGCTTGCATCAAATTCCTAGATTTCACCTGCCTCTGGCACACCCTTCATGCTCTATCTCTTGAATGTTGGTCGTAAATACATGTGGCACAGTTTCTGGCCTTTATCCCCAGCACTGGGAGCAGATGCAGGTGGATCTCGGTAAACTTGAGAACTCCTCCTTTGTCTATCATCCAGCGGAGAAAGACTGAGGATGCAGAAAGCATGACTGAACTCAGATTCAAGTGGATTTTGTGTATTCAAACAAGTTTTCTCTTTTATATTAGTTTTTCAGTGTATGTTTGTCTGCTCCTGCTTGTTTGTCTACACTTTACATGAGTGCCGGTGCCCTTTGAGGACAAAAGAAGTTTTCCATCTTACAAGCCAATGGACCTGGCTATTGGAAATAGAACCCAGCTTCTTTGCAGACCCAGCACATACCATGTCCCCAGCCTGATTTTATTGCCATTAAATTACTTCAGCACTTAGAATTTTCTCAGGTCTTTATGTTTGTTTTCATTTGAGACAAGACATCTTTATCTAGTACAGAATCTTAATGTAGGTCAGCCTTGAACTTGCTAACTTCCTGCCTCTACTGACTGAGTCCTGTGAAAATAGATGTCTGATACAATGAGTGGCCAGACCCTCTGTTAAAGTCTCTCTCATCACATACCTATTGGAGAAACTGTATTTATAATCATCTAGATTTAGTAACACAGGGCCATCAGAATTATACTGCTTCAATGTATGGTTAATACCATTATGAATCTCCCTGTCTATAGTTCTCTAAGATTCTAAATTTTAAAATATACAGAGATGGGTTTCTTCAAATTTGTCTCAGCATTAAAGCATATAATAATAATTTTAATAAATAAAACAGTAACTTTATTTTGGGTTCTGATAGCTAATCTCTATCATATTACCTAAGACATTTGATTGTGTGACATAAATGTAGCTGTGAATTGAGTTCAATAGATCTCAGCATAAATTTAGAAGAAATAGCAAGGTTATTTGTGTGATACAAAAATTTTCTAACCTTTAGAGAATACTACTTAACATAGAAAATTTAATTATTTTGTAATTAAGTTGTACTACAATTAAGTTACAATTTCAAGAATAAACAAAACATTCCCAGACTAAAAAGAAAAACACAGAACAGAAATATAACTATTGGTCAAGGATAAAAGGCCAAGAAATAAGGAAAATCAAATGGAAGTAATTAATTGTTACCTGTGATACCTGCCCAATACTGTGCGGAATCTATGTGAAATGAGGACCTATCACTAACTGGATTAAAAAATGAAACAGTCGGCAATGTGGAAATATGCTAAGGACATATTTATAAAGTGTTAGAAATAAACAATCATTTCTATTTTACTATAAGTCAGGAATGCCGATCAAGCAGGTGGTACACATAGATATTTTTCTCATGGTTTTATAAACAGAAAGAACAAAATAATGGAGAACTAATAATGTCAATTAGTTAGAAATAAAATTAAATGATTAATTTTATTTTAAATATCTCTATGTATTTATACAACAATAAAAAATTCTACAATATAGATAACATTGTGGCAATGCCAAGTGGGTGGATCATAATTTCTGAGTCAAAATCCTGTATTAAATAAGACTTTGTGGGATTCAATGCTTCTGGAAGGTTTGATGCAGAACAAATATTCTATTCATTCATCACAATAAGTTGGCCTTCATGATATCACATACCTATCTCATCATCATTTAGGAGGCAAAGGTAAGAAGATGAGTTGTTCTAAAAAAGCCTTGGCTAAAAAATAAGTCTGACCCTATTCTGGTTTAAAATGAGACCCTATCTGAAAAATTAAAATAGAAGACAGAATAGAAAACGAAGTTTCAGCTGTAAGTATTATGTATAAACTAATTTAATAATATGCACACTCCTGTATACTATTTTAATTGGTCACTCTTCTTCTGATAGACATTTGTTATCTTGTCTAAAGCAGAAAATATTACACTGTGTTACGAGTGGAGAGTTTGACCCTGAATTAGATGAAATAGCTGCCAAGCTATTGTGCAAGTAAATGGATCAAAATGACACCTTGAGAGAAGGGAGGCTGGGGCCCAGATGGCAAGCATGAGATTCAATCCAAGCACAGAGTGGAGACAAAGCTTGTTTCCTTTCAGGAGTTTAGGGAATTGCAGATTTTGATAAACTAGTAGCTGCTGATAGAATTGAAAGCTGCCCTTTTAGCTACACCTTTCCTTCTTTAGAAATGTACAATCTTTTGAACCTACAGGGAAACTCTATGATCGGCCCAATTACTCTTGTGCTACTCATTTCTCCCCTTTTACATTAACTAGAATTTGTTGTCCTCACTTACATCTAATGACACGATAAAATATCAAGCATTCATGGGAATTACTCAGTAATGCTGGCAAATGTGTGCAGCTCTAAAAGAATCCCAGCTACACTTTTCCACCTTTTCATCTATTTTCTTAAACTATTTGTAGATCCCATGAATTTGTAAGTATTACAAGAATATTAGTTGTTGTGTTTAGCAATTCAACCATCACTGTCAGTGACAGAATGCTATTTTAATCAAGTCGTACCAGAGAAATTTGCAACTGGTTCAAGAAGGAATTATGTTTTTCCTATCATGAGCTTTATTATATAAACATTTCCAGAATATGAGGTAAATACAACAGAGATAGTATTACATATTGTTATATATGTACATATTCAGTGAAATCCTGGAAAATAATGCATCATTTATAGCTAAACACAAAGAAGAATGAGGAAACATATTAACAGTGAGGAATCTGATTAAAGCATAGGATTACAACAATCAGGGATATTTTAATTTTATTTGTTTATCTATTGTACGTACAGTGTGTGTTGGTATGCACATAGAAACATATATTTGATACATATGTAAATTAAGACAATACCTTTCTGGAATCAGGTCTTTTCTTCTAACATGAAGATTCAGAAATAAAATTCAACTGGTCAGGCTTGGAAGCAAACATCTTTATACACTGATCCATCTAAACCAGTCATGGAACAGTTTTTTGCTAGTTGATTTACCTGTTAAAATCCATTTTGCATACAGAGACTTAGTATATGTATTGTATTGCTGAAGACAATCCAGATTTCCTAGTTCACCATTCATTCTTTTCTGTTGTCATTAAAATAAAAACTGACCGAAGTCAACTTAGGAAGGAAAGGTTCACTTTGGTTTATATTTCTAGGTCACATATCATTATTTTAGAAAAGCCCAGGGCAGAAACTCAAGCAGAAATCTCGAAGGGATGCTGCTTACTTCCTTGTCAACTGGCTCATGCTAAGGTAGCATTCTTGTACAGCCCAAGTCCACCTACCTAGAGACATTATCAGTCAGATTGTTCTTTCATGGATGTGGTGGCAAGCCAGTCTAATGTAGGGAATTTCTCAAAGGAGATTTCTTCTCTCTAGGTGAATCTAGGTTGAAATTGACAATAAAAACTAACCTCATAGCCATATTCTAGTCACTCAACAGCAAACAGTGCACACTATAAACAGTTTTATTATTTCATCCCTAAGCTCTGTCTTTCATTAAGCCTCAGGAACATAGAAAAATCAAATATTAGTTATTACTTTCTTTTATTTTTTAATGTATAGGTTTAGGATGAATGTTTGTGTATGAGTGTGTATGCATGTGTGTGTTTGTGTGTGTATGTGTGTGAGTGAGAAAGAGAGAGAGAGAGAAAGAGAGAGAGAGAGAGAGAGAGAGAGAGAGAGAGAGAGAGAGAGAGAGAGAGAGAGAGAGATGAGAAAATGTGTGCTATGTGCGTTCATGTATATCAGTATAGTTATACGTTTATTTTAAATGCATGTCTGAAGATCAAGGAACCACAGATTTCAGTCTCCACTTTTCTTCTAATTTTGATGGAGTCTATTTTTTTGCTTTTATCTGTGAAAGGCCTGCTGGCCCAGGAAAAGACAGGGATTTACCAGGGTTGCCCTTCCATTTTGATAAAGGAGCACTGAGATGAAAAATTCATACTATGATATAAAGGTTTGTATGGTTCTGATGAACTAAACTTGGCTCCTCTCATATATGACAAGTGATTGACCCATTGAGCAAATAAGCTTTCTGTTATATTGTTACACCTGGTTTTCAGGCTTGAAAATATATGTAATGAGATTTTTTTCCATGAAGGTGTCTTTCATTTGAAATCATATAGGCTGATATTATATTTCACAATCTGCAGATTGTTTGGTAGATCTGACAGCCCTTCCAAACACTGGCCATCACACCTTCAGTCTCAGTCCCTTTTGAAGCAATGGGGATGACAACAGGCTTTCAATCTTCTCTAGCCTTCCAGTTTCATCATTTATCGCTGCCCTTCAAATTATTTCCTTGTTTCGCTAATTATAAAAATGAGTGTGATGACATAAATGATATTTTTAATTGAAATAAATCAGTAAATTAATTTGATATGAATAATATTGTATCATATTGTCTAAGCAATTATTCTTGGTGACATTTAAACAAATTGTCTTGCCCCTCTAATGCGGTCCTTACCCACCTGCACCTCTCCCCTGGATAGTATTTAGGGAGAAGTACTAATGGGTGAAAAGTAAGCTTGCCTTTGAGAGTAGATCTTATACATCAATACTAAGAGTTTTCTCACAGCACTATGAGCATTATTTCCAGTTTTGGAAACCTTGGAAAATTTTCTAAATTATCATGAAGATGACTCAGGGCTCTGACGCAGTTTGTTGCTTTCAATGAGTGTTTGAGTTCCCTTCCCAACACCCATCTGGGCCACCCACATATGGAGAGCCAAATTTTCTGTGACTCTGGCTCCATGAGGTCAGACACTCTATAATAGACTCAGAGAACATTTGAAAACACACACACACACACACACACACATTCAAAAATAATAATGTAAAATTTATAATTTCTATAGATGCTAAACACTTTTCCAGAGCCATGATTTCTGTTTATGTATTTCTATGTTTTATAAATAACTGAGGTTACTACAAAATTATGTTCATTTCATCTGATTTTGGTAATTAAATTACACAAGCAGAATTTCAAAGTGACTTAACTAATATAATCATTACTAAGATAATTATTTAGTACAAAAAATGAATTGGACACTTCTCAGAATAAGTCCTATAAACTATGTTGGGTTTTATTTTCAAAACTTATTCTTCTCTCATTAAATACCTGATTTTTTTTCCAAATTAAATCTCTCATATTCAGACTCAACTGCCCTGTCAGTTTTTTTCTTCTTTTTTACCAATAGAGTTTATGCCAATTGTTAAAACACTGTCTTCAAAAGAAAATGGGGTCCTACCATCAGTTTTATTTAAAGAAGATCACCTTTCTTTGATTTTACAGATAAACCTAAGACAACTGTATTTGGCCAGATTGACTCAAATGGCAGACAAAAAGGAAGCTGTTAGTGCCTTTGAGAGAGCTGCCAATGCTGGTTGTGGTTCTGGGCAAAAGCTTCCTGCTCACTTGAATTCATCACAAGAAAACCCCTTAGGGAACCAGGTAGGAACGGGAAAAACCTGCTCACACTTGATTATTCGATCTCTTCTGCAATAACTAATACTATTTTTTTATTCTTAGACTAAAACCTTTATCAGCAAAATAGTTTCTGCATTTCTGATACATGATTGATTCTGCACAGGGAATTCTCATTTAGCTGTCTCTACCATGCAGTCTGAGCTCAATTAAAATTATGGAAAATAAACTTATTATTTTCTTGAAACGTATAGGTTTTAGTACAAGCTGAAGTGTATGTTGAACACAGATCAATTAAAAATAAAAACCTCTTCATGTGCAGCTAGAGAATGCTCGCAGTGTTTTTTTTTTTCTAATTTTCTAAATTGCTTAAGGAAAGAATTCAAATACAGTGGTTAATTTATCTCCTCTTGAGATCTAATTTTGAAAGAATGAAATATGTGCTAGGATAGAAAACCAGAGACTACATTTTATATGTATTTATGATGACAAAAAATGTAAGTAATACTGGCCTGGGCATCTTGTCATGTGGATTATAGGTGCCTGGATATTATTTTTCATATATAAGTAAGAACCTAACAGAACACTACATACTGTTCCTTAAATGCTATGTTTTGTTCTTAAAGGAGTTACAAGATAGTAGTCACATTAATGGATGCAGCTCAAAGGACCAGCATAAAGAAGTCCACAGGAGTGTTTTAGGATACCCATAATCTTATGTAAGCCCACAGTTACCTATAGCCATGAAAATCAGCTATACTGGATGCATTTTTCTGTTGTATATGGTTGCCACAGGGTAAAAAATTGTATGTTTTTCTTTAACTGCATATCTATGTTTACAGAATCACGCCATGAAACTTTATTTGTACATTTTACTTTTGTTGAAAACAGCTTTTTTTCTCACATAATATATCTAGATTAGAGATTCACACACCTCTTCTCTTTGCAGATTCTCTACACCTTCCCTCTGGACATTATTTCTACCCTTGCTCTGTCTTTTACTAGTAATAAACAGACAGTGCTCTGTGGAAAAATTATAATGTAAAATAAAATAAGATTTAAAAACTTAAAATATGAGAATAGGAGAAAACAGCAACAGAAAAGAAGAGGAATAAAAATAATAATAAATAATAATAATAATAAAAGAAGAGGAGGAGGAGGAGGAAGAAGAAGAGGAGGAGGAAGAAGAAGAAGAGGAAGAGGAAGAAGAAGAAGAAGAAGAAGAAGAAGAAGAAGAAGAAGAAGAAGAAGAAGAAGAAGAAGAAGAAGAAGAAGAAGAAGAAGAAGAAGAAGAAGAAGAAAAGAAGAAGAAGAAGAAGAAGAATAGTTCCCAAGGAAAGGTTCATGAAACAGAAATGTATACAGAGAATGACTCGTTTTCACACAGGAATCCCACAAAAACTTAACTAGAAAATAAATACAAACATATTAAAAATGAAAAGTAAAACAAACTATTGGGATTTTTAAAAACTTGACATTGTAAGACAATAACTTCAAAAGATGTATTTGAGTTAGTATTCTCTTGAATATCTACTGCCAGGCATGCCACTTACCCTTAAAAGTAGTTTGCTTCCTCAGTGAAAGATTAAATTTTTGTTTTCAAATGGTTATCAATTGAAGATAGCTTTGGGTAAGGGAAGGGGTCCTTTATCTACTTCTTTCACCTCTAGGACCCTATTTGTTGCACATCAGTATGTCTCCTGTTGATTCCTGCTTTTGTTTTTATGAGTTCATATGTGCCTGGATACTACTGACTTAGAGGTCTTGGTTTTCGGTGTTCCCCATTTTTTCTGACTCTTATCTCTCTACCTTCTTTTCTTCTGTATATTCCTGAGCTTGGAAAAGGATTAGGTGGAGACATAGAGTTTGTGACTGGGTGTTCCAAAGATAGTCTTTGCACAATGCCAGGCTTTAGGTCTCTGCATTCATTGTTCCCATCTGATGTAGGAGAAAGCTTCTCTAATGAGAGCTAAGCGTGGCCCTGATCTGTGATAGAGCATAATGTCACCAGGAGTCATTTTCCATTTGCTTGCTTGTTTGTTTGGTTGGTTGGTTGGTTTTATTTGGTTGTGTTTGTTTGTTTAGCCCTAGGTCCCTACCTTGGTTATCTAGTCTCAGGTTTGTCATCATCCAAGCCATGCCACACATGGTTTCCTTCTCACTTAGTCGGTGCTAGAATAAACCATATTGGTTGGTTATTCCCACAGGCTTTTTACCGCCATTGATTGCATTAGTGCAAAGCCAACTTAGATAATTTATATTTATTTATTTCCAAATGGATGTGTAGTTTAAGTCCAACTTATGCAATAATTCCATAAAATGAAATGAAGGAAGTAACTTTATCTGACTTGTCTGAAAGCTTGGAAGTTCGGTATGATTGGATTTCCTATTTGGTGAAAGAACAAACTGATCAGTCAGTGGATTTGCACACTGAATTTGAAGCTTCCCTTCATGAGATATTTGAACATATAGTATAACATCTGAGAATATAGTTATAGATGCACTGAATACCACATATTTTTATCATTTTCAGATTACCTAATATTATAATTATCTCACTTCTTAGTATGTCCGTTTTTATTTTTATACACTATCTATCCAGTGCTGCTCAAAAGTTTATCCCTTTTATGTTGATACTAAATACAAATTACTGTAGCTTACTATTCCAGTTTGATTAAAATCACTTCATTTATGTAAGTGATACACATTTGTAGTCATTCCGGCACATTAAAACCTAAACTGTTTCGAGGAATGAATAGTTCATTATACAATCAAGCTTAAAAGGAGCTGTGACCTCTGTACTTTATGTGTGCCACATGTTCTCTCAGACATGACTACAGTGCCATTAGTCCCATCCCAGATAGATCTCAGAACCTTCTTCATGAACCCCTGGAACTGCTAGTTTAACATTTCTCCCCAGGGAACAATAGTGGACAGACAGTATTGACTTCTAAAGTGGAGACATCAAGGACTCCCAGCTAACCAAGTTGATTATGAATAGAAATTGAAGCAAAATTGCTACATCTGTATTTATGTTTATATCACATTTCACTTTTATTTAGAAATCAGGATTAAATAATAAAACTCCAGTGATATGAAATCTTATATAGCTAGCTGTTTTTGCCAACAATAAGTGAGATGATGAATAAAAAATTTATACATGAGAGTCTTAAGTCCTTCTCTTTGTGACATAATTTAAACAACCTACATAAGTATATCTGAAGAATTTAGATGCATATCTAGTGTTTAAGATATTCATATATCCTCCTAAACTTTAAATGATTTTTAGCTCAGAAAAGCCATGAACATTTCTTAGGAAAATCTTGTCTGAGATAACAATTCTTCAGTGAAGAATGGAACTTGAAATTGAAATGTATGCACTGATTTCTAGTATAGTGTTTATTTGGAATATAAAAATGTATATTTTATGAATTAGAACACATTGTGGAGAATTTAAAATATTGCTTAAGATTCAAAGTAATTATCTGACTCCTTTTCTTTAGTTCCATTCATTAATTCTGAGCCCAAATATATTATACACAATATCACATATACTTTACAGTATTATTATCTCTAAGTTCAAAATAGATGGGTTAGAATGATTCAAACAATAGCTGTCAAAAAGGCAAAGAGTAGAGAGTCAGTAAGGGATCTGCAATTGTTCATTTTGTGTGCGCCTGTGAGGAACTCATGGATGCTGTTTCTGTTTGAAGTGGAAGGTTCACTCTCCCATCACTAGAGAAGCAAAGAATCCAGTCTCTTAATTTTGTCCTATTACCCAGCCTCAAGTAAAAATAGCAGCTCCCCAGTAATCTTTCACCAGTACAAAATTTCTCTCTATCCTGCTTTCTCTGAAAGAATCTCTTATGTCACATTCCAAATACACAAAGATATATAAATGTATGTACAAACACACACTAATACATACAAATGCAAACAGACACACATGCACTAAACTTCTTCCCACATAAACACACACTCGTACATACTCATGAACTGAAATGGAAATGAACACATACACAGACACATTCAAATACACTCACACACACAAGCACAAATGCAAACACACAGGCACACACAACACCAAACACACACACACACACACACACACACACATGTACACACAAACACATGTACACACAAACACATGCACACCTACCACACATGCACATGTACCTACATACACAGGCATATATACATATGCATATGTTATTCATGCATGATCTCTATATGTTATTATTGGGTCCATATATTAATGTGGTCTAATAAAATTATTTTGTTGAAAATAGTCAAGTTGGAAAAGTGAAGACTTCTGTTAAAAACTGATGTTAAGATAAAATGCAACAGTTCATAGAAATTTCCTCTTCTTTTTATTGTCTGAAGTCTAATGAAATAGAACAATTAATATTTTAATAATTTATTTTTCTAATGTTTTGCACCCTTTGAAAGTACATCAGACTATTCTGAAAGTACAGGCTCATTAGTTAAAACAGTTACATACATTTTTGCATGCAAATAAGTTAGAATTTCACTTTATGCAATCAATGTGTGTTCTTAGTTTTCTAATGTGAAGAATCAAAATGACATTAAAACAACAGTATTTTCTAGACCAGCAAGTGCCATTTAATTTTCTTAAAAGTGAAAATGATGATAAAGTATAAACTTTAAACATGATTAATTTTAAGAGAAAATGTCTTATAAGATAACATTTATAGGGTTTTTATTTGAATTTTTATGCCATAAATGCTGAAGTTAGATCTGAGTTTAGGGAATTATTATATTTAGATAGCATCTTTATTATTTATGTTCCTATACACATTGGCATATGTTTGGATTTTTACAGCATAGATACTCAAAAACATTTTAAGGAAATTTTCCTAATGCATGCATTTGTTCCCCATAGCTCTAGATACTAAAAACCACGATGAAGAATTCATTGAATTCAGTCATGAAAATAGCTGTCGTCCTTCTGTTTTCTCTTGCCAGATAGCACTTTCACATTTCGTAAAAGTGTATTAGAAAGTCTGGGTATTTTGGGAATCTTTTATAATATTCAATGCTTGTGGTAGTTGACTATTGACATGAAAGATTTGGGTTATGATGAGATATGTTTATGTTTAGTGGTTAAAGAGAAAAAGAGTTTACTACATAGTGCAAAAATTCATGTGGAGTTACTACAGATGTATAGGAATTTAAAAGTTTAGGTGAACAGCACCACCTTACTGTGTTTTTCAGGGGATGCTGTAATTCAAAAGCATCTATTTATAGCCTGAAAGTCAAGATGTAGAGAGATGCAATGAAAGGGCAAAACATTAAACACTTTTGACAGTGCTGGATATATCTGAACCTTTATCACAGTGTTATGACTGACATTTATTTCATAGTAAGCAAAAGAAGGACAGTACATGCAAGAATACATATCTAGCTTTCTTGCAAGAAATTTCTAGGAGGAAGCTTTCTAGGCAGAGAAGGGTTTGAATTCTAATTTCAGTAAGAACTCAGAGAGCCACAAGATTGTACAAAAGTCTACTTATCACCCTGTGGAGAGCTTTGGGTGCCACTGGACAGTTGGTAGTGGGGATTTTGATATCATCAGGACTAAAGAAGTGAGTCTAGGCAAGAATCTGACTTGAGCCCTGGGTTCTGAGATAAAGAACATTTACATTTGAAGCTCCAGGAAGGTTCAGAGAATGTAGGTGTGACAGTTCCTTTGTCTCTTTGATGTTCCTTTTGTCTTGGTCTCCCCACCTAGCTTTCAGAAAGATGTTTTCAGGATTTTTGATTATTGGCTTGCTTGTTCTTTGACTCAAAATTGATCTGATGTTTCTACATGTAATTAAAGTGGTTTAAGAGAGGACTAAAATATACAAATTTTACTTCAGCCTCAGAACTGGCTGGAGTCATGGTATACTTTTGACTGTCTTGTTTCTTTCAATTATCACTCTTGCCCTGGGGAATCTGTTGTTTGACCAAGCTGGTTTTGGTCATCACCCCAAGAGTAACTTTCCTGAGTTGAAACACAAAGCAACTGTGTCCAATGTTTTTGATCTCACATAATCACTTGTGACTCTCTACATATTTCTCCAAATATATAGTAGCTGACATTATTTAAAACAGGCTTTGTTTCTTTTTAGTTTTATGTAGAGAATTTTAGCCTTGCTCAGTCTGTACCCCTGTCCCTTATGCCCCATCCATGTACTGCTGAAATTCTTCTCAACAAGACACTTCCTAATTCAATGTCTTATTCGTCTGTGTGACCTACAGACTTTGATGGATTTGCTTTTGGCAAAGCATAGACAGGACATTATTTACTAGAGCAAGTCCAACTTATCACTGACTACCCTTCCCAAGAAAATTATACTTACCTTTTCAACAACTATTAATTGCCAATTGTACTTGCAGGCAGGGTAAGCACGCACAGCCCCTCTCTAACTCATGTTAGTGCAATTTCTAGTGTACCAGTGTTGTGCATGTAGCCATTGCTGCCTTAAGTGCAACAGTAAAGTCATTTCCAGAAGAAATATTTTGTTCTATACCTCTCTAACACTGGCTCCTACTGAAGTTCTATTTGATGAAATTCAATAAGTCTGCTGAGAAAGGAAAGATAACGAATGGGTTCTGAAAATAGCTACAGCTGTCTGAGAAAGACTCACTTGCCCACATGGCAGAGTGGAATTGGTCACGTTCATTTAAGCGCCTACCTTCTGACATAGCAGGTTAATGGCGAGAAATACAAAAGTGCACTTCTTTATTTAAATGCCAATCAATTTGACATGAAATATATTTAGATTTTGCATTAGCAGATATTCTTCCTTTCTTAGAGAGCCGTAAATTTTGTGGCAGTATTCAGTGGAAATTCATTTTAAATTGAATAATAATCGCCTAAGTTAACATTTTGCATGACTTATGACAGTAACCAAGTGACATAAAAAAATGAAGAAGAGAGTGATGGTTGGCAAATGTCAGTGTTCATGCTTTTCCTGTGAAATAATTTCTCCTGAGTTGATCAGACTGCAAAACAGCCCCCAATATTAAAGGATTAAGTCAGATTCAGAGAGCTGTGATTTTTTTAAAGGATTTTTTTACTGTACTTTAAAGTTCAAATAAATTTATAAAATATGCTTTCGAAATGATTTTCATTGTCTTCATATTTTATGATAATTTTATTTCTGCAATCTATGTTTGCAAATTAATGATTTCAATTTCGTCTTAAAATTTTTGGCTAGCTGACATGATTCTGAAAATATATTTTTTCTAAATAGTAAAACATATAGGTAACATCATTATAGCATTAAAATAGTTGGAAAAGAAATAGCTTATTATGTTTAATTGTTTCCCCCTAATTGGAATGACAAGGCTCTTTTAAAGATTTCTTAGTATCTATCATAATAGAAAATATAAATTTTTCATGATGGTCTGGCAACATACAGAGTTTCTGAAAAGCATAATTCAAAATGGTTTTTGTTACAAATTTATACGTACAAAATTTATATAACTTATAAATAATATTCATTATCAGTTATTGTTCATTTAATCTCATTAACCTTAACATGTAGGTAATGAAGAAGAAGGGATATGTACCATTTTAGAAGACAGAGTGAATGTTCATCAGTGTTCTATTTAGGAGACTACTACACTTAGAATGACACTGATCGGCAAGCCAAGTCAGTCAAAGACCTCAGTTAACTCATGCGCATGACAGAGGATTTGTCAGCTTATGTAGCTTTATTTTTCTTTGAAATAATAGAAATTGCTTGTGGTTTTGTGCTGCTTTAGATTGTTGTTTGTTTGTCTCTTTGGAATAAGAAATGAGAAATATTGAAACTGTAGGAACAGCTGAGATCCAGGGACACAGACTGGTGAGACTGTGCTGTGAGTAGCCGGGGAGCATAGAGGTCTGTGCCTAGCGCTCTGAAAGTGTGCCCCTCCCCCACTGGTTCAGGGGAGCAGAAACCCTGCCATTGGGTCTCAGTTTCCACCCGGGAGCCTGTGCATGCAGAACAGGCCATCTGCCACCAGGAATATCGGAGATCTAGGGACACAGGCCAGGTACACGGGAGAGACGGGAGCCAATAACTGACAAGACCATGTAGAATCACAGACAACAAGATGGCAAGAGGAAAGCGAAAGATCTTACCCCAGGGAAACCAAGACAACCTGGCCACACCAGAACCCAACTCTCCCATCACAGCAAACAGCAGAATGCCAAACACTCTAGAAAAAGAAGACTCAGACCCGAAATCATACCTCAAGATGATGATAGAGATCCTTAAACAAGAACGGGATGAAAAGCATTGAGAAATGTTGAAACTGGACACCACATAGCCTGGACTCCCCTGAAGTCACTTTGAGTACAACATAACAAGAATATTGGGTGAACATTTACTATGAAGATCACAATTTGTTTACACAGGATAGGATACCAATTATAAACCAAAGAAAGCATTCCAGCCAGACCTTGCATATTGAACCAATGAATATAATTATTTACAGCCATGTGGGCACCTTACCAATGACTATCTGTCACTATATCCTCAATCAAACTGGGGTTTCATGCAGCCCTCCTTATGTAACTGTGGAATTTCAGTGGGTTGAGTGCATGTTTCCTTTGGCACTGTCAACTACTGTGAAGGTAACACATGCCTGCAGACAATTTCAAGGGATTTACAAAGCTAAATGAGCTTTCTGAGTGTTGTGTAAATATGTCTGCTTAATTGGTAGCAAAGTGAATATGTGCTTAGGTACTTTCCTTCTCCCACTAAGATGAACATTCCTTGAACTAATGGATTATCTCTGATATGATATACAATAGATTAGGTGCAGTGTTGATGACTGAATCAATATGTTAAAGAAAACCTAGTTTATATAGCTGAATTCTGCTATTTTAGAAGCTTCCAAAGTCTCCAGTGATCAGCAAAAATATAAGCATTATTACCAAGTCTTCATTATTAGTTAAGTTTTAGTAGAAATTTTAAAATGCAAATTATCCTTTATTATAATTTGAATTTTGGGGGAATGTTTGTGCATAAAACCTAGTGATCAATCACTAGTGTTCAGTAAAACTGGGCATGGAAGCTCTTGCCTATAAACCCAGAAATTGAAGGTAGTAGTAATAGGATTAACATCCTAGATCACTCTGAGCTACAAAGTGAGCTCAAATTTATCCTGAGCAACATTATCCCCAATTTTGAAAGACAATTCCAATTTTAATATTTTAAGTTCCAGATTCCTAAAATAACTTAATCACTTTAATTTCATTTCATATACATTTGTAATATACATATAATATACCTGTAGAGTACAACTGCAATAGCAGTATATCCCCAATTTTGAAAGACAATTCTAATTTTAATATTTTAAGTTCCAGATTCCTAAAATAACTTAATCACTTTAATTTCATTTCATATACATTTGTAATATACATATAATATACCTGTAGAGTACAACTGCAATAGCAGTAGTAACATACATTTTATACAGTTCTTTGTGTGTTCTCATGTGTTAGCTGTACTATAAATATGCTTGGCTGTGCATGTCCCTGTGCATAGTCTGTGCAGCACACAGTTTCAAGCCAAAATATTCCTTTTTTGAAGGCTAGCAGTCTACCACTGTCCTTCAACATCATGTAACACTCAACAGTCTACCACTATCCTTCAACCACATGTGACTTTCAATAGTCTACCACTGTCCTTCAACCACATGTGACTCTCAACAGTCTACCACTGTCCTTCAACCACATGTGACTCTCAACAGTCTACCACTGTCCTTCAACCACATGTGACTCTCAACAGTCTACCACTGTCCTTCAACCACATGTGACTCTCAACAGTCTACCACTGTCCTTCAACCACATGTGACTCTCAACAGTCTACCACTGTCCTTCAACCACATGTGACTCTCAACAGTCTACCACTGTCCTTCAACAACATGTGACTCTCAACAGTCTACCACTGTCCTTCAACAACATGTGACTCTCAACAGTCTACCACTGTCCTTCAACCACATGTGACTCTCAACAGGCTACCACTGTACTTCAACCACATGTGACTCTCAACAGTCTACCACTGTCCTTCAACAACATGTGACTCTCAACAGTCTACCACTGTCCTTCAACCACATGTGACTCTCACATAGAATGATAATGCTAATGTAATATTTAACTATGACTAATGGGATTTGACCCCAAGTTTCCTCTCACTTCTCCTGAACTTTGGTTTTATAAGGACAAATCATTGCTACATCAGTAATTTCAGGTATAGAAGTTTAAATAGGAAGAGCCAAAGTTAGGTAGATTGTTAAATAATTAATCTTTTCTCAAAAAAGAAGTTTCTGAAAATATTGAAATTATCTTTGAATATGGTTATTCTTCTCCATGTCTAGTCTTGATATTAAAGTCTTTGCTGAATTTAAAATGTCAAATTTCATACTAACAACTCAAAATATCAATTCATAAATCAGAAACACTACTCGTGACACATATTATACTCAATGTTTGTTAAATACCAGGCATATTTGATAACATCCATTTATATCAATGAAACATGTTCTTAAAAATTAACTAACCTTTGTTTAAAATGAGGTATCTAATTTCATTTACGTACTTAATTTCTTTTATTTTTCTTATTTGGGAATGACTATATTATTCCAACAGAAAATAAAACTATTTGAAAAATTGTTTATTTCAGGAATCAGTTTTCATTACAAATATAGAGTTAGAGTTTGCTGTCATTAAGTGAAAAAATTTATTATAATGACTAGTATGGATTTTTAAGCCTAAGCTAAGAAAGTAAGATATTGCCAGTCAACCATTATGTTCATTCACATAAAAATACCAATAGGAAATACATTTTATCCCATACAGTCTAAATTTCTTAACTGTCACATTTAAAAAAATAAACTTTATTTTTGAGCCTCAGAATAAGGAATCACTGTTTAGAATTTTTTGTTGTTATATCATTTCTCTGTCAGTGTATAGAAGGAAAAGTGTACAGAAGGCACTAGCAAAAGTGATTAAATGCCAGTGTATTTCTTCTCCTAGGTATGATCTTTGACAAGCAGCTTCCACTCAGGGTGATATTTTCTAGTCCATCCATTTTCCTAGGAATTTCATAAAGTCATTGTTTTTAATAGTTGAGTAGTACTCCATTCTGTAAATGCACCATATTTTCTGTATCCATTGCATTGTTGAAGGATATCTGGGTTATTTCCAGCTTCTGGCTATTACAAACAAGGCTGCTCTGAACAAAGTAGAGCTTGCGTCCTCGTTACATGTTGGAGCATCTTTTGGGTATATGTTCAGTAGTTGTATAGCTGAATCCTCAGGTAGTACTATGTCGAAGGTTTTTGAAGAACAGCCAGACAGATTTCCATAATGGTTGTACCAGTTTGCAATCCCACTTATAATGAATGAGTTTACCCCTTTCTACCCATCCTTGCCAGCATCTGCCTTCACCTGAGTTTTTGATCTTAGCAATTCTGACTTGTGTAAAGTAGAATCTCTGGGTTGTATAGATTTGCATTTCCCTGATGACTAGGGATGTTGGACATTTCTTTTGGTACCTTTCGACCATTCTATATTCTTTAGTTGAGAATTCTTTGTCTAGCTCTGTCCCCCATTTTTAATAGGGTTATTTGATTCTCTTGGGTCTAACTTCTTGTCTTTTTTCTATATATTTGGTATTAGTACTCTATTGGATGTAGGATTGATAAAGATCTTTTACCAATTTTGTGGTTGCCATTTTGTCCTGTTGACAACATCTTTTGCCTTACAGAAGCTTCACAATTTTATGAGGTCCTATTTGTCAATTCTTGTTCTTAAAACATAAGCTATTAGTGTTCTGTTCAGAAAGTCTTCCTCTGTGCCTATATGTTTGAGGCTCTTCCTCACTTTCTATTCTATTAGTGTCAGTGCATTGGGTTTTATGTGGAGGTCCTTGATCCACTTGGACTTGAGCTTTGTACAAGGTGATGAGAATGGATCGATTTGCATTCTTCTACATGCTGACCTCCAGTTGAATCAGCACCATTTGTTGAAAATGCTGTCTTTTCTCCACTGGGTAAAAATATCAACCTGAGTGAGGTAACCCAATCACAAAAGAACATGCATGGTATATACTCACTGGTAAGTGGATATTAGCTTAAAAGTTTGGATTAACCAAGATACAATTCATAGACCAGATGAAGCTTAAGAAGTTGGAAGACCAAAGAGGGGATGCTTTTTAAAAGGGGTTTAAATATCAAGAGAAAAAAACTACAGAGACAAAATTTGGAGCAGCGACTGAGGCAGGGCCATTGTGAAACTGTGGGGATCCATTGTATATACTGTCACCCAACCCAGACAATAATGTAGATGCCAAGAAGTGCATGTTGACAAGTCCCTGATATAGCTTTCTCCTGAGAATCTCTGTCAAAGCCTGGGACATACAGTCAGGTGCTCTCAACCAACCGCTGGACTGAGAATAAAGTCCTCAATGGAGGAGTTAGATACAGGACTAAAGGGGTTTGCAACTCCACAGGAAGAACAACAATATCAACCAACCAGACAACTAAGAGCTCCCATAGACTCAAACACCTACAAAAGAATACACATGTAAGGAACCATAGTTCCAGCAACATATGTAGCAGACAATAACCTTATCAGACATCAGTGAGACGAGATGTCCTTGGCCCTGTGAAGGCTCAATAAGACAGTGTAGAGAACTACCAGGGGTGGGGAGTGAGAGGGAGTTGGTGGGTGGGGGATCACTCTCATAATGGCAAGGAGAAGGGTTGGGATAGGGGGATTCCAGAGGGAAAACTAGAAAATGGGATAACATTTTTTAAAAAGTAAAGAAAATATTCAAGGAAAAAAAGAATAAAAGCAGTTTCCAGTGATAAATGTAAATAAAACTGGGTAAATTGAGTAGAACACCAAGGTTTTATCAATATTAATGTCAGAAGATTATCTTACAAATCATCCATTTTCAGATGAGAAAATTTGTTTATATCCAATGATTCACCTTCCAAACTTTGTGTCACATGACTCTCATTCATTTTAGTTCTTAAAACTTACTGTATCAGCTGATTTTTTGTCAACTTGACACAAGCTGAAATTATCACAGAAATAGGAGCCTCCATTAAGGAAATGCCTCCATGACATCCAGGAGTAAGGCATTTTCTCAACTAGTGGTCAAGGAGGGTGGACCCAGCCCTTTGTGGTTTGTGCCATCCCTGGGCTGTTAGACCTGGGATCTATAAGAAAGCAGGCTGAGCAAGCCAGGGGAAGGAAGTCAGTAGGTAACATTTCTCCATGTCCTCTGCATCAGCTCCTGCTTTCTGACTTGCCTGTGTTCCAGTCCTGACTTCCTTTGGTGATCAACTGTGATGTGGAAATGTAAGCTGAATAAATCCTTTCCTTCCTAGCTTGTTTCTTGGTCATGATGTCTTGTGCAGGAATAGAAACCCTGACTCAGATACTTACCTAATGCATATTGGAAGAATATTTCTGTTTTCTCAATATACCTGAACATACCTAAAAGTTCTAGTTTAAATTAAAAAGTATAATAACTACTGATATAATTTATTTGGATATTGCAGAATTACAGTTATGTTGACACATTCACATGTGTACATATTAAAAACAGGGTCAGTCAGATAAATTCAAACATAAAAGTTTCAGGTTTTTAAAAGCAACTTTTATTGTTACTATGATATAAAATACTTATACTGGAATTATGAAGAATAAAAAAATTTGCCTATACGAATTAACTGTCTTATTTCTTCATTACAAATTAAGCATGAAATATTTCAATGTTTGTGTCTTTTTTCTACATTTTCTAATAAAAAATTAGAAATTGATCATCATGAATGGATCTAGGTTGTAAAGTACACTAGCATGTAAACAGAAAACAAATATAAATATATTTCTAGTAGTTGCTGAATCATTGGTCTCGTTATAATAAAATATCTGTTGAAGGTCTTAGAATCACAATTACATATCAGGTTTGAAAGAATTAAGTTTATAAAAATTTGTTTTTTGTTATAAGTGCTCAGGTGAATAAGCAGAACACACGACCAAAGCTGTTAGTGTGCACACAAATTCAGGTTAAGAGTAAACTGTCCTGTGGAATGGTTTAGGGACATAATAACTAGACAACATCCCCTCAGTATCCTAAAGTCCTATATGATATGAAACATCTTGAATTTAAAAGGAATAGCATATTTTTACACACTTATTTAGAAATTGAGAAGAACAAATTTGATTCAGGGTGTACTGGCATGTCTGCATTATGGAACTGTTCATCTTCAACCCTTTCAGAAACTAGGTATACACAGTATTGCCACAGCAGGGTATAAGAGGTTGAAGAAAGTGATTCCATTTGTGTTCTCTTCAAGGTGTATGCAGAGACTTGTTAGCAGCTATGGTGTAAGGAAGTGGAAGTCAGGTAGGTTGTGGGACCCTGTACTTTCTGCCTGGAATTTCTGCTCTTGTAACAAGAAGACAGAGAGTGCCTTGCTCTTTTTAGGAGAAAATCCAGTATGGAGGAACTACCTCCAAGAAAACAGAGCTTACCTGATAGTCTGGTAACTTCTTGATCTGGGCTTCTCCAAAATTTTTGAGAAATAGTTTTCATGATAAGAAACAAAGCAAAACAAATTGTGCAATGAATTTAGTCTTTTTGTAAAGACTCCATCCCTCTGTCATCCCATCTTCCTCTTTTACTGGTACCGTTTTTTCTTAACAAGCCCATGTCCTAATTGTGTTTCTTCTGAGTATGACTCACTACATTTAATTAGTGTCCTGCATGAGAGTATGGGATGGTTATTTGCTAATGCAGGTGCAGTTTATCAATGGGTGCATAAACTAAGAAATTGATTCTCACTCACCAAGTAACTCAACAACTGCTGTAGTTTCTCATAGATAAGTGGGAACTCAGACCACTTCTGCATTCAGGATGAAATGTGGTTTCGTCATACCATGTACTGGTCTATTTTGATAACCAAGATTCACGGTGAGTTCATCAATAAAATTGCTGTCATGTCCAGAACACTTTCTCATCTTTGGTTTTTGTTGCTATTTGTGTGCATGCTTGTTTGTTTGTTTGTTTTGCTGCATATATCATCTGACTTTGACAGTCTTTCAACTTCCTTTTATGTGACTGCCCCGAGAATCCAAAGAAAGAGATGATAGAATTATCCTTAGCACATTGGTCAGTTTTCTGTTTCTCCATTCTGCATTATCCCTATTTTTAATATGTGTTGATGATAAAAGCTGGTGGCAGAGCTAATCTATAGGTCTAACATAGGTCTACCCATAAGTCAGTTTGAATATGGCTCTGCTCATTTTCCATTAGACATTTTTATTTTTAGATCATCTAGTTTCTGGCAATTTTTTGTAGCAGCCAATATGGACAAAGGGAAAATTTTGGTTCCCTTCAGTTAATGTAATTTGGATAAAACTAAAATAATTTTAGGAGTATTTAGATTTACACATTCAAGATGTAGATCTTGATATAGGCAGGGCCTTATGCAAGTGTTATCAGGACCCAGCTGAGAATTTATGGTCTCTTGTTATCTCTTCCTGCCCTCTCTCTATTCCCAAAGTTTCTTTCTTACATGGCATCTCACTTACTGTTTTTAAGACAGCTGAGGTAGTTATTCACTTGAACTCTATTTAGCTTTGTATCTAGTGAGCAAACAGCTGCATGAATATCATCAAGATAAAGTTTTTCAGTAAAAACTGTATGAAACTAAACTTGGACCATGTGCATTTCTGAGCCAGTCTCTTAGCAGAGGTATAGGCAATTATGGTTGCCCAATGAAGTTGAAGATGGGACTCAACCCGCACAGTCAAATTGGCTGAAAATAGAAAAGAGGTGTTTTCAAAGATGTTTTAGAACAGAGTAAGGAATGATAGATAACAATAAAATGCACTACAGTGCCTAAAATGTATTTTGAGTTCAGCAGCTGAAATGTGATTCAGAAATAGAGCCATCCACCCTGCTTGTCTCCATGTTACATTTTCACTGTCATAGGCTAATAATTTTGAATAAATTCAGTAATTAAGATACAGATGCAGAAATAACATGCCAATTAATATCAAGAAAGACCCCTAATACCTATACAAACAGCAGCCTGTCAGTGATCTCCTCCTATTTCCATTGACAGAAAAAGAAAACAAACAAAATAAAAAATCCACCTTCAATAGAAGTTTAAAAACATGTATGCTAGTATACTGAAGGTTCCTCATTCAAAGTTCTGCTTATTTTATTTACGGAATTTTTTCAAGTCTGTATGCTTGCTTTTCTATATTTACTACTGTTATTTCTTAGAGTTTTTTAAACTTTTCTTCTACTATTTCTAATCAACTCTTAATTATAACTATTTAAACTAAGTGCTTGCAGATTTTATATTTATGTAGTCAGTAAGGTTGTTTTTGCATCTATCAGTTTCCTGTGGCTTCTTAGCATGCAGATTATCATTCTAATCCTTATGTATTTTCCTTCCTTTTTGATTCCATGGTTTTCATTATTTATTTCCTTGCTTATGTGCATATGCAAGTAAATTTTGTATCTCAGTGCTTTTAAATTAATATTGCTTTTGCTTTGTTTATTGGCTTGGCTAGTTAATTGGTTGTTTGGGGGTTTTATCTTGTTTTTCTTCTTGTTTGGTTATGACATGGTATTTCTATGTAGGTTTGGATGATTGGTCCTTTTTATATAACTATTGCTTGGTAGTACACTCTGTATAAGCCAAGCTGATCAAAGAGTCAGTTATTCTCCAGCCTCAGTGAATCAAGTATTGGAATTACAAGCATCTGTCACCACACTCACTCAAATATATTAATTTTGTATTTTGTGCAGCAAATTACTACGCAACTGGTAAATGAAAACAGAAAATGTCTACCATCTTATTTTCAGAAGGAAACAGACAGATTTCAAGTGTTGTGTGCAACTCACAGGAAGCATTCCAGGTGCTGCCTGTCTACACCCTCATCGGGATTTGAACAGCAGAAACAGTGATTTCAGATTATCATGGGTGATGAAAACATTGTCCTTTAAGGCTGTCTAAGATTGATCAGGCATTGTCCATTCAAAAGGAAGAAATTCCACAGATGTGTAAACACTAGGAAGCTCTGCTGACAGTCATTGGCACCTGAAACATCAGATATTATAAATAATCACATCAGTTGTATATAAGATGAAGACTTCCTTGGGAATAGTTTGGTTTATCCCCTAGCCTAACTTAATGTATGTTAACTTATTCATTATCTAAAGCTAAGAACTCTTTCTTTAATGCTGGCTTATGATTTTCAATGAGGTTTCACACTTTCGCTGTTGAAATTTTTGTTATATTTTTCCCCTATAATGTAGCTATAACTCATTAATTCCTTCATAATCCAGCCAGAATCAGAATAGCCAAGGGAGTCCTAAGCATGTGAGAGTTTTCACTGTAATGCTTCTCTTTTATCATCTCCTTGTCTTACTTCAAACCAAAGAACCCAGCAGACCCTCACAAACTTCCTCTCTGCACCTTCCTTCTTGGATGCTTGCTTAAATCTTTTCAGCTTCATTTTGTTCTTTTTCTCATCTTTTGGAGTTCATTGTTTCACTATCTAATACTCTAGTCAGTGAATTTTTATATTTTATTGCTTTTTATTGTATCAAATGGGAGCATGAGCTGAGTTCTCATTATTCAATTTTAGATTGACCCACAATTTCTCATTAAGAAATTTAGTTACTCATAATCTAATAAGAAAATTGTTATACAATTCTTCAATATCTTGGTTTCTCTAACCTCCAAAATACCTATTAACTTCTTATTTGCTGTATGGCTATTTAAAAAACACAATAAAACAACCTATCTTTCTTGGAAAGGCTCCATGTTCATTTATTGTACACAACAGACAAACTGATATTTCTCGGCAATATTCTGTGATGTGTTTTCCAAAACAATTTAGCATAAGGCACCGTGGAAACATTGTGTATATTACTGTTCCTAAGCTAATATGCTTTGAGGCTCCTGTATTGTTTTTAAAATCAGGCTTCCAATAGTATCAATTACACATAAAATAAATTCTTAGGCATTTAAGACATGGGTCTTCAGTTTCC
The DNA here is from genome assembly GCF_963924665.1 of Micromys minutus. Lineage (NCBI taxonomy): Eukaryota > Metazoa > Chordata > Mammalia > Rodentia > Muridae > Micromys > Micromys minutus. The sequence goes on from NC_137953.1 coordinate 53,561,452, forward strand.
AATAAATCTTTCAATGTAAATAATATACAACAAAATATTGATTTGGGTAAATAGATTTATATCAATTAAAATTTTAAAGTATATATAGCACCAACATTTTGGTGAGGTAATAGGTATTATAAGAAATTATTTCATAGTCTAAGACTTTGTACTACTTAGGACAAAATCTTTAGTATTAAACTTTGAAATATTTTGTGAGATCTTGAAAGAATAATAAATTGTGTTTTTCTGTTTGACAGAGAGATTGAGTTAGTTGTAGTGTGGTGCTGTGACAAATGGAAATTATTTTCTTGTGTTCTGTAGAAGCAGAAAGGTCACTCCAATATATATTTTTAAAATTCTCACTCACATCGGTATTCCTTGAAGAAATATTACTTTCATAACTAAGATGAAGAAATATTTATAAATATCAAGAGTTAAGTAGTCTTGCTATAACAGATCTTGGCAAGATCTTCTCTCCTCTCGCTCTTCTTTTGTGTCTGCTATAGGTTTGTTGTTGTTATTGTTTGTTTGTTTGGTAGTCCAGTTTATGAGAAAGACCAGGTTTGAAGAGTTCATGGATGAGAAATGTAGCTGTTGGCTGTGTATGGCTTCAAAATCACCAGGCTCTAGGTTTAATTCCCAGGATTGCTTAAACTGACATAGTGGTGTTGTATGTAGTCTTATGCTATTCCCACCTTAGTGCCAGGAGGTGACTGCACTACAACACCCTCTCTATCTTCCTACATTAGTGCCAGGAAGTGACTGCACTACAGCACCCTCTCCATCTTCCCACCTTAGTGCCAGGAGGTGACTGCACTACAATACCCTCCCCATCTTCACACCTTATTGCCAGGAGGGAACTGCACTACAGCACCCTCTCCATCTTCCCACCTTAGTGCCAGGAAGTGACTGCACTACAGCACCCTCCCCATCTTCCCACCTTAGTGCCAGGAGGTGACTGCACTACAACACCCTCTCCATCTTCCCACCTTAGTGCCAGGAAGTGACTGCACTACAACACCCTCTCCATCTTCCCACCTTAGTGCCAGGAGGTGACTGCATTACAATACCCTCCCCATCTTGCCTTGTATCTACAGATAAAGAAACACAGAAACACAGTTGTTCAATTTCAACTTTTCTTTTTGGAACAATTGTTGGGTGTTATGATTTCCTGCCTGGAAAAAATATGCTCTTATCAATTTCTCATTTCCACCTTTTCTGTTCTGACCACTTGCCTGTTTGAGTGGCCTGTGTGGCGATCTCATTTTAAAATCTCACATGGTGGGCAGGTTCACCTCTCCAAAACAGTGAAATCTATTCTTCTTTCTTGCACCTCCTTTTCTTCCAGAGACCCAGAAGTCCCCCCTGAATTTTCTGCCCAGAGATTAATCTAAGGATTATTTTACTGACAGATTAAGAACCAATTGGGTAACGGGGACCTTAACATTAGAACCACTCCCTACACACTGGATCCCAGCACTTGGAAGACAGAGGCAAGTTGAAAAGGTTAAGCTCATATATTGAGGTCATGTGCTACATGGAATATCTGTGGAAATTTTTGGTTAAGGAAGGAGGAAAAACTAGCCATTAAAATCATTCTCAAAATGAAAAGCCCATGCTCATGGACTAAGCACACAGGCCTACAGTAAGGCACAGGCCTTTGTTAGTGTGAACAGGGGTGTGTCCAGGAAAGGCAGTGTTTGAAGATCACCTCTACAGGTCCAGGACCAGAAGGACCAGAAGGAAGCCTGGCACATAGGCCGAGGTAGAGCAAATCGGGAGTTCTCAGAGAGTAGACAGTACTTTCTAATCTGGAAAAGGGTCTATTTTGGCCTAGAAAAAGAGCCAGGTCTCTCTCAGTAGTACTGAGGACATCAGACAGAGGGCTGAGCTCTCAGAACAGCCTCACAAGAGCTCTTACACCTGAACCCCTAACGACAGAGCTGACTCACTGCTACCAGAACTCACTGCCTGTCCACAAAGAGCTCAACTCCAAGAAGCAATCTCCCTCCTGAGACAATAGGCCGTCAGATCCAGAAGAGAGACAAGAATGAGTCAGAAACAAAAAGATCACCTAAAATCACTTACAACAAGATAGCAAGAGAAAAGCTTATGAACCCAAGCAATGGAAACCAAGACATCCTGGAAACATCAGAACCCAGCTCTCCCACCATAGCAAGCGGTGGATTGCCAAACACTCCAGAGAAAGAAGACTCGGACTTGAAATCTTGTCTCACAATGATGATAGAGATCTTTGAGAATCATGTAAGTAACTCCCTAAAGCAAGCACAGGAGGAAACACATAAACAAATAGAAGCATTTAAAGAAGAAACATGAAAATCACTCAAAGAACTACAGGAAAACACAACCAAACAGAGGAAGAAATTGAAAATGAAAAGAGAAACAATAAAGAAAACACAAAAAGAGACAACCCTGGAGATGGAAAATCTAAAAAAAGAAATTAGGAGTCACAGATGCAAGCATTACCAACAAACAAGAGATAAAAGAAAAAAATCTCAGAGGCCGAAGACAACATAAAAAACATAGACAAAATAGTCAGAGAAGATGCAAAAACCAAAAAGCTCCTAACCCAAAATGTCAAAGAGATGCAGGAGACAATGAGAAGACCAAACCTAAGGATAATAGGAATAGAAGAGGGCAAAGAATATCAACTAAAAGGCACAGTAAATATCTTCAACAAAAGAATAGAAGAAAACTTCCCTACCCTTAAGAATGAGATGAACATGAGCATAAAAGGAGCCTAAAGAACCCCAAATAGATTGGAGCAGAAAAGAAACTGTTACCAACACATAATAATCAAAACAACAAGTGTTCAAAACAAAGAAATAATACTAAAAGCAGTAAGGGAAAAGAGGACATGTAACAAATAAAGGCAGATCAATCAGAATTATGCCGAATTTCTCAAGAGAGACTGTGAAAGCTATATGATCCTCGACAGGCATCATATAGACCCTAAGAGAAGACAAATGTCAGCCAAGGCTTACTATATCCAGCAAAGCAATCAATCACCATTAATGGAGAGACCAAGATATTACAGGACAAAATTAAATTTATACAATATCTGAACACAATTCTAGCCCCACAAAGAATAATTGATGGAAAACCCAATATAAGGAGGAAAACTATATCCTAGAAACAGCAAGAATATAAATAATCAAGAAAACCAAAGGGGAAAAATGAACACAGACATAATTCTACCTCTAATAGCAAAAATAGCTGGAAATAACAATCACTATTTCTTAATAACTGTTAACACATATCAACTCAATTCCCCATTAAAGAGACATAGACTATCAGACTGGATACATAAATGGAATCTAGCATTTTGCTGTATACAGGAAACTCATCTCAGAGACAAAGACAGACACTATCTCAGTGTAAAAGGCTGGAGAAAAAAAAATCCAAGCAAATGGCCCCAAGAAAGAAACTGGAGTAGTCAGTCATTCTAATATTGAATAAAGTAGATTTATAACTAAAAGTTGTCCAAAAATATAAAGAAGGACACTTTTTACTCATTACAGGGAAAATTTATAGGGATGAATTCCTAATGCTAAACATATATTCTCCAAATACAAGAACATCAATATTCATAAAAGAAATCCTTCTAAAGCTCAAAAGATACATTACATCACACACAATAATAGTGGGAGACTTCAACATCCCACTCTCATCAATGGGCAGATCATGGAAGCAGAAACTGAACAGGTACACAGTGAAATTAGCAGAGGTTATGAACCAATTGTATTTAACAGACATCTACAGAATATTTAATCCTAAAAGAAAAAAAATATACCTTCTTCTCAGTACCTCACAGCACCTTTTCCAAAATTGAAAATATAGTCAGTCACAAAATGAGCCTCAATATATGTAAGAAGATTGAAATACTCCCATGCATCCTATCAGATTACCATGGAATAAGACTGTTCTTTAATAACAACAAAGACAACAAAAAGTTCACATACACAGGGAAGCTTAGCAATGCTGTATTCAACAATTGCATGGTAAAAGAAGAAAGAAAGAAAGAAAGAAAGAAAGAAAGAAAGAAAGAAAGAAAGAAAGAAGGAAGAAAGGAAGGAAGGAAGGAAAGAAAGAAAGAGAGAGAGAAAGAGAGAAAAGAAAAGAAATTAAGAATTTTCTAGAATTTAATGAAAATGAAAATACAACATTCCCAAACTTATGGAATGCAATGAAAGCAGTAATAAGAGAAAATCTCAAAGCTCTGAGTGCAGAAACTAGACTGAGCATACAGTACCAACTTGACAGCAGAGCTGAAAAATCTATAACAAAAAGAAGCAGATACACCCAAGAGGAGTAAATGCCAAGAAATAATTATACTCAGAGCAGAAACTAACCAAGTATAAACAAAAAGAACCATTAAAAGAATCAACAAAACCAAGAGCAGGTTCTTTGAGAAAATTAACAAGATTCATAAGCTGTTAGCCAGATTAACTAGAGGGCAAAAAGAGAAGAGAGAGAGTATCCAAATAAACAAAATCAGAAATGAAAGTAGAGACATAACAACTGAAACTGAGGAAATTGAAGAAATCTTAAGGTTCTATTACAAAAGCCAATACTCAACAAAACTAGAAAATCTTGAGAAAATGGATGATAACAGATAACAGATAATAGATACCAAAGTGAAATCAGGACCAGAGAAGTCATCAAAACAATTCCATAACACCTAAAGAAATAGAAGCAGTCATCAAAAGCCTCCCAACTTAAAAAAAAAAAAAAAAAAAATAGCCCAGGACCAGATGGTTTTAGTGCAGAATTCTATCAGACATTTATTGGCGACCCAATTCCAATAATCTCCAAACTATTCCACAAAATACAATGAGATGGAACACTACCCAACTCATTCATGTATGCATCAAAATGCTGGATCATGTTTACATGTCCAATTTGTTAGTCTATGTCTTTTTATTAGGAATTTCTTCCATTGATCTAGACATATTAAGAAACAGTGATTGTTGGTTTCTGTTATTTTTGTTGTTAGATGTAAAATCAAGTTTATTTGGTTCTCTTCTTTTGGGTTTGTTGCAAGATAGTTATCTTCTTCAGTGTACATTCCTCCTTTGTGTTGGCATATTCTATTATCCATTATAGGCCTGGATTTGTGGAAAAATATTGTGCAAATTTATTTTTATCACAGAAAATTTTAGTTTCTCAATCTACTTTAATTGAGAATTTTGGTAGGCATAATAGCCAGGGAGTGGCACTATTAGAAGGTGTAAACTTGTTGGAGAAAATGTGTCACTCTGGGGCTGGGCTTGGAGACACTCCTTCTAGCTGCCTGAGGATGCTTAGTCTTTTCCTAGCTTCCTTTGGATGAAGATGTAGAACTCTCATCTCCCCCTGCACAATGCCTGCCTGGATGCTGCCATGCTCTTGTCTTAATGATATCGGAATGTATCTCTGAACCTGTCAGCCAGCCACAATTAAATTTTGTTATTTATAAGACTTGCATTGGTCATGGTGTCTGTTCACAGCAATAAAACCCTAACTAATACAGAAGTTGGTACCAGGGACTGGGGTATTGCTGTGATAGGCCTGACCATGCTTTTGTATGGAAGAATGTGGATTTGGGGACTTTGAGTTTGGAAAGCTGGGGAATGCTTTAAATGGGGCTTAAGAGGTATCCTAGCAAGAATATGAAAAACTATTACTGGGAGTGATTTGAAATGTGCTGACTTAGATCAAGCGGCTTCAGTGGAAAATTTCAGTATGTGGACAAGAGACTGTTTTTGTAGTATTTTGGTAAAGAACATGGCTGCTTTTGGCTCTTGTCCAAAGAGTCTGCCTGAGTTTAAGATGAAGAGATTTAGATTAATTGCTTTGGAAAAGAATGTCTCAAAATAGTCTGGTGTAAATTCTGTTGTGTGGTTACTAAAGCTCACCCTTATGAAGAGCATGTTAATAAAAAGAAGCTATTGAGAAAGGAAATATACAAAACATATGGTTCCAGTATTAAAGGACACCAGAATGTGAAATAGAGCTAAATCCTGCATTCAAGAAATTTAAATGGAATTAAGGAAGTAAGGACATTGAGGCAAGACCCCACCCAGCTAAATTAGCTCCAGGCAACTTAGTACCAACCTTTAATCCCAGGAGTCAAAGACAAGCAGATGTCTAAATTCAAGGCCAGACTAGAACAGAGCAAGTTCTGGGTGACAAAACGCTTAAATTTAGGTATGGTGGCACACACCTTTAATCCCAGGAGACTGGCATACAGATCTCTAAATTCAAGGTCAATCTACAGAGCAAGATCCAGGACAGCCAAGCTTAGGAGAGAAATAGTAAGAAAAGAGGAATCTAGTGATAATGTGATAGAACAAAGTGGGCATGTTCCAGCTATGGCAAGCAGCAGAACTTGGCATCTTCAGCCTTGTGGCTCTGGCCTTATATTTAAGAGGAGAAGGAGACCACTGGGATGCTTGATGCTGATTGGCTGGAGCTAAGAAATTAGCGGTGATTAAGAAGAGACTAGCATCACTGAGGTGAAATCTTCTGGGAAATGTGTTCTTAGAGGACAAAAAACTGTGCCAGAGATAGCCAAGGTTGTACCTCATGCTGCAGCTGTACTTGGTAATGTGGAAGAATCACCCAGCTGGTACTGGTTTTGAAGGCATGAAGTCGTCATAACGAACTGCTGAGACTTGGCACTGTGAGAGGCCATGGAAGGCCATTGGTGAAAGTGCAGCCTCAGTTGTAGTTGACAATCTAGGATTGAAGGGGTCATGCAAAAGATATGAGGCTTGGCACCATGAAGGGAGCCTGTGAGAGGCTATTGGTGAAGCCTAGTTGCAACAGAAGACCCTTGTATATTTGAGATGTACCATGGGATGATCACCAAGAACAACAGCAAAGGTGTAGTGGATCAATCTGAGCTTGAAGTGCTACAGAGGGCAGAGCTGGAGAAGCGAAGCCAGCCCTTGGGTGAGAAGGTATTTATGAACTAGAAAGATTTTTTAATAGGTCTTCCAGAAATAAAATTATGTGCCAATAACTCTTTTACATGTGATAAAGCCTAAAGATAGTTACTCAGTTAAAAACAAATCAGTGCCTACAGCCTAATTTAAAATTCAATTGGGTGTTAACATATAAATATAAAACAGACATGAGAGGGCAAAAGATGAGGGCAATAGAGAGTAGTTACATTCTGCAGCAATTACAATGATAGTAAGGAGAGACTCACATAATATTAGGAGATGTTAGGCCAAACCTAATTATACTGTCCTGGAAATGGTACACAAAGCTACAACTAAAAGTATATGTCATCTACAGAGTATGTGTACAAAGAACAGTAAATCCATCAATACTGACAAAGCAAAAAAGTCTCCAGGATAACTAGCTATAGTATCACTGGGAAAACACAGTGTTATCCAGCACAGAAATCGTACACAAAACCTTTAGCTGTAAAAACCTTCTACTGAAATTCTAATAAAGTAGAAGAAAGAGAATATAAAATCATGGTGATCATGCTTGGTAGTGTTTTTTAAGGCAAGCATTAGGTTATCTGTAATCTACCCCCGCCAGCCTCCGTTTGATGTCTATTATTATTGTCAAAAAGCAGTGAAGACACATTATCAAATCCAAAATTTACGTACTTCCTTCCTTTTGGTTTAATTCACAGCATGATGCATGACCATCTATCAGTAATTATAGTGGGTTTTAACATACCACAAACCTTATGCCAAATTTAAGTTTTAACAGTTCTTCATGAAGTCTATTTCAGTCAAAAACATGAGAAATCACAAAGACAGTCTGGGGATATGCTTCATATTTTCAAGGAAATTCTTCCAACCCATTGTTTTGTGAGGACCCTGAAGTCACTAAGACGGTGATATAGCAACTGCTGACTGCTTGGCTGTGCTCTGGAAATGCAAACTCAGGCTGATATTTGACCAAACACATGTAAAATTTTAAGAAACACTTGAAAGAGTGGCATGCAGGAGTAGAAAGACCTTAGTGCTGTGTCAATAAATGTAAAATGAAATAGCAATACTGCAGTGAATCAAATTCAGTGAGGTATGGCTGAAAACAATCCACAGGCAGCCATGATTCTGCAACAGCCTCACAGCCTGTATTTTCCTAATACACTGAGCACTGCTTAAACAAGCATGCTAGATCAAAATTTTCTTTTCTGAAAGTATGTTAGGTTAAAGAAAAATTAATTGTGGAGTATAAATGGGTATTTTGTTAGGATGTGTGCATCTGTGAGAGAGGTTTTCATGGAATTCAGAAGGGAATATCAGATCACCTCTAGCTAAAAATTAAAATCAGACACTATTCAAGAATAGCAAGTGCTCTTGGTAGAGAGATCAATTGAGTCCATTCTTCACATAACATACATTGGGACCTTGAACGATGTATTTTAGTATATGTGCTAGAAGTCACTATTTGCCAATGCAGTTCTTTGTCTGGAATAGCCAAGTTATTTAACCCAATATTTTAATTCTGCATACACATATAAAATTACATATAAAACACCTACACAGTCATATACACATCTGCATATACCATATATACACACATTCACACATACCATATATGCACATACATATTCACATGAACACAAACATTCATAATCACATACATGCATACTTATACAAGCAAACAGACACATTCATAAACACACACACACAATGAAAGGTTTTATATAAGTTACTTGATTAACTCAAATGTTGTAAGCATATAAAAGCTGTAACTAAATTTTTCTTTTCTAAATATTTATTATGTTGCTTTGTGTTATAAAAATTACACAAAATTATGTCCTATTACTATTCTCATTTTTGGTTTTATTTTTCTAGAAAGTGTTTCATGTAACCACCATTTTGTCATTTTATAACTTAAACAAGACAGAAACAGCTAATGTAGGGAACGTCATATTGAGTAGTAAATGGGAAACTGAATATTGCCCATTCTTCGACTTAGGACATGAAAAATGTTAAAAATGAGATAGGTGCATGGAAATGTACAAAATCTTGTATTTGTTTAATTGTTCACAGTGTGACTAATCTGTTAGATGCTGTATTGGATACTAGCAATGCTGAATTATATGATCATCACCCACCTGACTACAACAATAAGACTAAACTCTACAGGCTCATTTAAATACTGATATACACAGTACATATGTGATGAAACGGAGAAAGTACTAGAGTCAGAGGGGACGGAAGTTGGGAGAGAGGATGATATGGGGGAAATGGGCTGCATGAAGTACTTTAATTATAATATTTTGATTCTGATTCATTATTATTATAATAAATACTATAATAGAATACAATGAAGAAAAATGTCAGAAGGTAATATTGTTTGCTTTTTTGATTAAAATCATTCCAGTGATAAATTGTTTATTTTTATTACCCACAACTGCCAGCTATTAGAAATTAAAAGTCCACAGGAATGTCTTGTATGTCTCTGTTCATCCTGTTTCACCCACTTTGATGGCTATTAGGAATAACATCAAAGAATCTACTTCTCGCTGGACCATGAAATTAAAGCTCAACAAACTGAAACAACCAGTTGTTCTCATTCTTGGTAAGGCCCAGTCTTGAATTTAGTAAAGAGTAAAATGCAGAAACCCATGGCCCTAAGAAAAAGTATAAACTGTGATATCAAAGCTGAATGAGAGGAAAGTTTTATAATAAAACCTGAAAATTTTCAGTAATGTACTCTTAAAAAAAACTCAGTGAAAAGAATATAAGAAATTTTGTTTTTAATTATACAACTTATAAGCAACAGAAACAGACATCTGTTGTCAAGTGGGGAAGAAGACAGACCAAACAGTCTTACAGTCTTTTTGCTCTCTCTCTCTCTCTCTCTCTCTCTCTCTCTCTCTCTCTCTCTCTCTCTCTCTCTCATAACTTTATTTTTAAAAAGAGGGATACATATACAGATTTTTAAAGGCATTTTGGCCTAACACTATATGAATACTTTATCAGTACTTAATTCTTTTAGAGGTTTGATAGCATGCATCCTTGTGTTTCCTCTTGTAGCTATAGGTAAAGCCCTCCTTCTGAGTCACTTAATGACTGCTAGGAGTTGAAAACACTTTATATATCTGTGCGGATAAGAGACATTTGCTTGCAATTTTCCTTACCTGGCTGATTTAATCTTAAAACATTGTACTGCTAAAACTTGGTATTTATTTTACATTAAGTAAGCCATTTATGTGTATCTACTGTTTATAAAATAATACATACCTTCCTTACTATTCTATTTTACTATCACAAAGAAACTGAGTGAAGTAATTAAATAATGAAGATAGAGTCACATATCTGATAATCAACAAAGTTAATATTCAGGTCAAGCCAGTTTGATTTTAGTTTTTATTCTTATTCATGACATGGAATCCACCATGTATCTAATATCCAATATTAAAATGAGAACTTAAAGGGAAAGGCATGGATTGTAAAAAAAAAAAAAAAATTAAAAAACTGAACTTTTGATTCCAAAGGATTTGTCCAGTGTGATATACATTTTGATAAACTATTATTTCTGATATTATAAATATGACAAGTTTCCCTTTCCTTTTTTCTCTCCAATCCCTTTATACATCATCTCAGGAAAAACAAAAAACAATACCAAAAGAACAGGTTCTGGTTCTTTACCATGAATCTAGAAGTCTCCCTCCCTACTTGCATAACTCTCACTGTGCTGAAATGTCTTAAAATCAACATCCAGTCCTGCTTTTAACTTAAAGATTAAATAACATGGAAAGGTTTTCATGAAGAATTTGCTACTCAGAGAAAATAGTGTTCTAAGGTATGAGGCAAGGTTGATCATAGTAAAGGTGAGCACAAATGGAATGTCAATTATATATAGGGAGTAGCTGCAAACACTAAGCCATAAGAAAATTAAGAAAATATAAAGGGATAGATCTTCAAAACAACATAAATTAGAAAAATGGTATGTTTTTTTTATTTTTTTATTCATTTCAGATACATTTTTAAGGTTGTAATTGTTTGTGGGTACATATACATACACATATGTATATATTTAACAATAATATAGGAAAATAGGCTATTAATTTGAGGGGGTAGGGGAGAGACTAAGAAGGGCTGTAGGGAGGAAAGGAAAATGTGATACAGTTCTATTTTAAAATATATTCTTTTTTTTAAGCTTCACACAGTCTGTGAGTTGTTTCTGGGGTGTTAAGAGCTTTCTGGGGTTAGTATCCCATGATCAGTGACTGCATATTATATCTGTTCTTTTGTGACTGGGTTATCTCACTCAGGATGATATTCTCTAGATGCAACCATTTTCTTAAGAATTTCGTTAAGTAATTGTTTCTGATAGCTGAGTAGTACTCCATTGTGTATATGTACCACAATTTTTGTATCCATTCATCTACTGAAGGACATCTGGGACCTTTCCAGCTTCTGGCTATTATAAATTGAGCTGCAAAGAACATTGTGGTGCATGTATCTTTGTTGTGTGTTGGAGTGTCTCTGGGTAAATGCCCAGAAGTGGAATAACTGGGTCTTCAGGTAGTACTATGCTCATTTTTCTGAGGAACCACCAAACTGATTTCCAGAGTGGTTGTATCAGTTTAAAACCCCACCAGCAGTGGAGAAGTGTTCCTCTTTCTCCACATCCTCGCCAGCATCTGTTGTCATTTGAGCTTTGGATCTTGGCCAATCTGACTGGTGTTAGGTGGAATCTTAGGGTTGTTTTGATTTGCATTTCCCTGATGGCTAAGGATGTTGAGCACTTTCTTAGATGTTTCTCAGCCATTCTATATTCCTTGATTGAGAACTTTTATGTTCAGAGTTGGTTCTCTTTGGCTAATGTAACAAATACTGGATCTCTTTCTCTTTCTCTGTCTGTCTCTCTCTCTCTCTGTGTCTCTCTGTCTCTCTGTCTCTCTGTCTGTCTCTGTCTCTGTCTCTGTCTCTGTCTCTCTCTCTCTGTCTCTCTCTCTCTCTCTCTCTCTCTCTCTCTCTCCTTCCCTCCCCCCCTCCTCCCTCCAAGCCTCATTTCTCTCACAGTCCCAGGAACCATATGGGTTAAATCCTGTCTTCACTGCTTATTTCTTGACTACAATTGTGGTGATAAAATTTCCTGTACTTCAGTTTATTTACTTGTAAAAACTGTAACATGATGGCCAGAGAGATGGTTCAATGACTGAGAGCACTGAGAGTCCTTGCAATGATTGATGATCAATAATTATTACCCAAATGACAGCTCATGATTGTATGCAAATCTGGGATCCAACACCATCACACAAAAATATAAGCAAACTAATCATCAATGTACATTAAAAAACCTTCAGCACAAGGGCTGGGGAGATGTTCAGCAGCTAAGAGAATGCAATGCTCTGGAAGAGTGGCAGAGAACCTGTGTTTAGTCCTAAGCATCTGCAAAAGGAAACTCACTAATGCCTGTAACTCCAGTACCAGGTAATCGGATCTATCTTTTTAACATCCTTGGACATCCAAGCACATATGCACAGATTGTCAGACACATGGTCACAAAAAGAGTCAATTCCAAATAAATCATGTAAAGGGTATAATAATACATATTGTGTAATGCCATGGTAATATTTTATAGAATAGAAAAAGGCAGGCTTCCTGGCTTCTTAGTTTCCTGGCTTTACTCAATATTGGAATGAGATCGGGATTTATACCCAAATGAACTATCCAAATTGTTTTATTCAGGATTCATGTCACAGTAATACTAATGCACCTAGAGTTGTAGGGAGATGGCTAGATTGCTGATGTATTTGAATATATAAATTTGGTCCTCTGAATTTAAATGAAAATGCCAGACAGGTGGATATAATTGTAATCCCATACAGACATAACGATTCACAGCTTCTTTGTCAAATCAAGTTATAAGACAGAATATCTGTTTCACAAAGATATGGAAAATACATTCTGGGAGACAGCTGACAAAGTTATCCCCTAGCTTCCACATGCTCCTATACAAGTGTGCACACATAGGCATGCACAAATGTGTGCATATACACACACATGCACATAAAATATAAGATAATAAAGTATCACTAATGAGATAACATGCAAAATAACAAAAACAGCTTTCTGGGCAGAGCCAATATATTTTTAAAATATATAAGTTAAGAAATAACAAAGGAAATGGAATTTTAAATATTGAAACCAATGTTCTAGAAAGTAAGTTAACTCTAAATTACTGAAAATATCTCAAAACAAGTGGAATATCTGCTAAGGAACGAAGACAGAAAATGACTGATGAGAAGACAATTAATGTTCATTAAATCAAAATTCACTTGTACACCTGCCAAGAAAATGATCTGGATGCCCATATAAGCTCTGTGGACTGAAAGGTGCAGAGTCAGATACTAATGGTTATACTGAAGCTATGTGAGCCCATCAATTTAAGATTCTCCTATGGCATGTTATTTAAATGTCAGAATGAAGCTGGAGAGCTCGGCGATAAGAAGTACATATCATGCTCACAGAGGATTGAAGTTTGATTCCAACTGTCCACATTAGTGTGCCCACAGCTGCGTGCAAACCCAGTGCCATGGGTATGCATCACCTCTATCCCAAACAACACAAACACAAATACAAACACACACATACACACACACACACACACACACACAGGCACACACAGGCACACACATGCACATACACAACCACTTCAACATAATAATTTTAACTCTTAACAATAAAATTAAATGAAATATCACATATTGGTGAGTTATACATAGAAAGATATAGCAATTGTATACTGTTATTGATTTTACCTCTTATAGCAACAAGGTTACAAAAAATAAAGATTTGGGCATTTTAATAAATATTTTATTTCCCTAAAATTTAAGAATAATTTTTATACACTATTCATTTGTGGTAAGGAAATTTTTATGTAGTTTTTCAATTCATTTTAACTATATTACATTCAATTTATAAATGTTTTCAATTTTTTTCTTTTGGTTAACTTAATTATTTGCTTATTATTATTTATTATTTTCTGAACTCTTCCAACTCAATCAGTTTTCCAATTCTGTTGTTCCTCAGTCTCCTCCCACCACCTCTTCTTTGCTCCAGATCCACACCTGTCCCTTCTCTCTCCACTTAGGAAAGAGGTTATCACCCAGGTACATGAACCAAACACTGAATTATAAGCTAAAATACGACCAGACACATCAAGACTGTTCAAAGTCATCCTACATGAAGCAACGAGTCCCACAAGTAAGCTTAAGTGTCAGCGACAGCCCCATCTCCCACTTTAGGATTCCAACAAGAACAACAAGCTGCTAAGCAATAACACTTATGCAGAGGAACTATGTCAGACCCCTTTAGACTCACTGATCTCTGTGAGCTCTTATGAGTAATAGGTCAGTTAATATTATGGGCTGTGTTCACTCAAATGTTCTTCTAGGGTACCTGACTACTCCTATTCCTCCAGTACTTCCTCCTCCTAGTCAAGACTACTCAAGGACAACCTAATATTTGCCCATGGAGCTCTGTATCTGCTTTCATCAGTTGTTGGATAAAATCTGTCTCCTCTCTTGATTACAGTTTTGCTGGTCTCTGGTCCCAGAATACATTGCAGGAAAGACAAATTGTAGATCCAAGGTCTTGTGGCTGGGTTGCTCTCCCAATTCCTCTGCCTGAACCTTGCCTAGTTATCGAAGAAAGTCAATTCCTACCCATTGCTAGGAGTTTTTGCTAAGATGACTCCCATAGATTTCATAGAGTCTCCATTGTACTAACCTAACTTGAATCTAAGATGCCTCATGATTCCATTTACTTCTCTCCACCCTTACCCCATATTTTCTCCCCACATACCTGGTTCCTTCTGTTAAAACCTCATGCATTCAAAGTCCAACAGAGATAGTTATTTTATCTCTTGTTCCCAGGGAGATCCTTTTGTGCTTGCTTTAGTCATCCTTGTTTTGTACCTTCTCAATGTCTATTGACGTTAACATGATTGTCTTTTACTTAATGATGAATATCCACTTGTAAGTGAATAAATACCATGTTTGTCTTTTCAGGTTTCAGTTTTCTCACTCATGATACTTTGTTTTTGGTTCCATGTATTTATCTATTCATGATGTCATTGTTTTAAATAGCAGAGTGTATTTCTGTTAATTACAGCATTTTCTTTATTTATTCTTCAGTGGAGGGACATCTATGTTGTTTCCAGTTTCTGGAAATAACATAAATGAAGCTGCTATGACCATAGTTGAGGCAGTGACTTTGTGATGGAATGGAATGTTCCTTGGGTATATGCCCAAGGAGTGGTACAGCTGGGTATGTCATAGCCAGTAAGTGAGAGGGAGAAAGGAATAAAAGAGGAGAAATAATAATTTGTTTCTATGTATTTATATTTTATAAAATCTCCATTTATTTAGATTTTATGAAACTTACATTTTTTTAGATTTTATGAAAAATTTGATTTTATGAAAATTCACTTATAGTGAATTTAAATTTAAATTTATCACAACCTAGAATAGTCTGGAAGGAATTAACTTGATCAGTTTGACCTATGGGTATACTATAAGAAATTTTATAGATTTTTAATTAACTGATGTAGTCCACCATGCATAATGCCATATCCTGGCCTTCACAGTATGAGTAGAGAAACCTGTCCAAGCACAGAGCACAGAAATTTTATTTATTCTCTTGGCTCTTCAAACTGGACAGGATGTGACTCTTTTAAATAGTCTCCACTGAGTTCTGTGAAATGATAGATTGGTACTTGGGAATGTCAATAAAGTAAACCCTTTCTACCCCAAATTGCTTTTGTTGAAGGTGCTTTATCACACCATCAGAAACACAACTAATTAGATTATTTGGTTTGTTGATGTATAGTTTTTTGAGTTCTCTCTATAGTTTGGAAATTAGCCCCGTGTCAGATGTAGAGTTGGTAAAAAACTTTACACATTCTGTTGGTTACAAATTTGGTCTATTGACAGTATCTTTTATGTTACAGATTCTTTTCAGCTTTATGGATTCCAACATATTAATTGTTGATCTTAGAACCTGAACAATTGGTATTTTGTTCAGGATGTTGTCTCATATTTGCAAAAAAATCACCATGGGTCCATAGGCGTGTGACTTTTCTTCTGGGTCTTCAATATGGTTTCATTGATCACCTTGTCTATATTTATAGCAATACAATGCAGTTTTTATTATTACTGCTATGTGTTACTGTAGCTGTATAAGTTAAATAAAGTGGTTAAAAAAAGACACAGTGCCATGCTACTTCTGGCTACACTCTAGCTCCATTTGGCATTGCACCGTCATGCCTAGCTCCATGAAGGGTTGCTGCCATGCCAGTCCCATATAATGACCACACATCTAAAGGTTAACTTTCACAAACCCTGTAACCCTGTAAAATCAAAACTCTAGTGGTTTGTAATTTATCAATCATATTTATATCAGTAAATTCTTACTCCACAAAACACTGAGAGCCAATTGATATTAAAAAAAAGCTGACCACATAGATATGACAATTTTATCTTTAATTATCCACGCATTATAAGATGTCACACAAGTTTGCCATTCTTACCTCCATCTTAGTTTCATTGCTTCATTCTCCTATCTCTTCCACCTCTAAAAAACTCTACTCCCTCCTTTCTTTTTCACTGCCCAATCAAAAGTCGTGTTAGTCCTGTGCTTTTCCTCACCTGCATATAGACATCAACCAACATGTTACAGCTTCAGAGACAGTGATAACTCCTGTAATTAGTTTTATATGATTTTTTTCATTTATTCTGTGATTTAATTCACATGTAAAGTTGGATCATTGTTTCAGGAAGTGAAAAGAATTTTTTTTGAATTCTGGTGTGGATTACATTGAATCTCTAGATAGATTAGGCAGGAAGGGCATTTTTACTATGTTAATCCTTCTAATCCATGAGCATGAGAGATCTTTCTGTCTTCTGATCTCTTCTTCAAGTTTCTTCTGAAAGACTTGGCATTTTTATTATACAGGTATTTTTCTTGCTTGGTTAGAGTTACCCAAGATATTTTATGTTATTTGTGGCTATTTTGAAGGGTGTTTTTCCCCTGATTTCTTCATCAGCCTATCTGTCATTTTTATATACAAAGTCTACTAATATTGTTCTTTGAGCTAATTTCGTATTCAATCATTTTCCTGAATGTGTTGATTAGTTGAAGGTTTTTCATGGTAGAATTTTGGATGTGACTTATATTATCATATCTGTAACTTATTCTTTTCCAATTTGTATCCCCATTAGTTGTCCTATTGCTTTAATGAAAACAACATGTACTATATATAGTAGTTATGGAGAGAGTGGATAGCCTTGTTATGTTCTTGATTTCAATGCAATTGCTTTGAATGTCTCTCCATTTAATCGGTGTTGGAATAAGTTTGTTGTATATTGCTTTCATTAACTTATGTATGCCCCTTTTATCTCTAATCTATCCAAGACTTTTATAATGAGGGGGTGTTGGATTTCATCAAAGGCTTTTTCAACATCTAATGAGATGACTATGTAGGTTTTCTTTTATTTCAGTTTATTTATATGGTGGGTTATATTGACAGACTTTAATATGCTGCATTTCCCTGCATCTTTAGGATGAATGCTACTTGATCATTGTAGATGATCTTTTGGGTCAGTTCTTGGATTCAGTTTGTTGACTATTTCTATTTCCTTAGGGATTATCAGTGAGTTTTAATGTTTATTTGATCTTGATTTAACTTTGATATTATCTATCAGGAAACTTTTCCATTTCTTTGAGTTTTTCCAATTTTATATAGTACAAGTTTTGAAGTATAACTTCAAAATATAACATTTTTAAAAAATAATTTTTAAAAATATTTTTTGAAAAATTTACTTAGTATCTATTATTATGTTGCACATTTCATTTCTTGTTTTGTTAGTTTTGATATTTTCTCTGTGCAGTTTAGTTACTTTTGATAAAAATGTGTCTGTCTTGTATATTTCTCATGGAAACAATAGTTTAAATAATACTTTATATTGTTTACTTCCTTTCTATTTTATTGCTTTCAGCCATGAGTTTGTTTATTTACTGACTTCTATTCTGAGTAAGATTACTACATATGTTTTTGCCTTTTTAATTGGATATTTTATGTCTTTACATTTCTAACGTTAACCATTTCCCAGTTCCTTCCTCTCCCATCCCCACTTGTTCTGATTCTGTGAGGATATTCTTCCTCAGACCACCCACTCCAAACACACCAACCTGGAATTCTCCTAAACTGGGGAAGTGAGTCATCACAGACCAAGGTCTTCTACTCTTCTTAATGCAAGACAATGCCATCCTCTGCTACATATGCAGCTGCAGCCATGAGTTTCTTCATGTGTATTCTTTGGTTGGTGGTTTAGTCTCTGGGACCTGTGGTGGTTTTGGTTGGCTGTTATTTTACTCCCTATGGGGTTCAAACCTCTTCAGCTCCTTCAGTCCTTTCTTTAACTTCTCTATTTGGGTCCACATGCTCAGTAAAAAGGTTAGCATCAAACATCCTCATCTGTATCTGACAAAGACTTTGAGAAGACTTCCATATCTGGCTCCAATCAGAAAGCACTACTGTTATTATCTTAAATGGCTACATACCATATTTTTGTTATTTATTGATAACATAATAATTTTAATATTGTATATTTTAAATATACCAAAATTATAATTTTGTATATATTTATAATTGCACAATATATTTTCAGTTCTTTTAGAATGTCTTTCCAGTGAATCTTTAGAAGTTCAATTTAGTTGTAAACACTTTCTTAACTGTACTCAAGAAATATTTTACAATTTAAAGCTTCATTCGTCATATTCTGGCTGTGTTAACTTTTAGTTTTAATTGAATGTGAAACATACTTCCCAGTTAGGCAAGAGTGATAGACATGAGATATAATTGCATCTACATGATTCATAATCAGTTGTCTGTTGTTAATCCAGAACTAAAACCCAAAGAACTGTCAGAATGTGTAAGTTAAAGACACAAGTGATAGGTTTCTGGAGAGTTTTCAACATATATATACAGAGAGAGAGAGAGAGAGAGAGAGAGAGAGAGAGAGAGAGGTTGTGAGGTTGTCATGGAAGCAAACCACAATGCTATGAAGACCATAAAAGATAAAAGCAGAGCCAAAATATCAAAGCTTAACCAGATTCTTACCTTAAATATATATGATTTTATTTGCAACTGTATTAAATAAAGTAGTAAAGCAACTAAGGTGGCTGATCAGGAGTGTATAGTAGTCTCGACAAGCTGACTGCACATTAGTAGCCAGCTACAAGTCAAAGATAGAAATGGGTTGTTTGTGAGGGAACCTATGAACCTAGTATTAGATAAGTGTGAAGCAGTCATAATAGTTCAGTATAAGACAAAAATCATGAATTTGAGAGGGAGTTCAGTAACACAGAGAAACAGGAAGGTTAAAATGGTATAAATACAATACTCATGGATGAACAAAATTATCAAAAAAGTAAATTAAAAATAGAGTAAGTGGGACTCAAAGAAACTGTTTTTATGTAATGGCAATATGTATTAGGTAACTCCTTAGAGGCTAGACTTGACAGTAATTGATAAGGGGCTTCTTGTTCATAAAGACATTTGGGTTTCACTTTCTGTATCCCAAGTAACACTAATTTTGTAAGAGCTAGAGAGATATCTAAAAACAGTAATGATTACCAAAGCCTCCAATAGAAGATTTCAAATATCAAATGAAAAGGTGATATTTGGAAGTCACAGTGTTACGCTGAAGCACAGAAAGAGGATATATATATATATATATATATATATATATATATATATATATATATATATATGTATGTATGTATGTATATATATTTAAAATGATTAAAATGTTCCATCTTTAATTCATTTTTATAAACTTGTCCTGTGAGATTTGGGCAAAAGAATGTGTTTTATTGTGTCTCTGGTTAATGTTGAAGGCATGCCTTTGTGAACTGAGTTAAATCTACTTCAATATGTAAGTTAGCATAATAAGATATTATGCTATTACCCATTCTCAGCCCTTGTGGTTGTATCCTATTCCTCTACAATTCCTTTCTTCTAAACTTCATATATCTTACCTAATTTTTTTCTATTACGATTACACTAATGAGAGGCAAGCAAAGTGCAGAGTGTGATTCCAGTAGCAATATGCATAAATCAGCTAGCCTAGAGATGCCGTTTGTAGGTACATTTGTCACTGACTTTGTTTATACTGATGATCTTAATAGTTTGATAATTATTGTTTTTATAATTGTAAGAGAGTCTCTGGAAATAATGCAAAGAGAATCTCATTTGCTTTTCAGAAATGTGATTTCTTAACATTCTGTATTTTAGTCACTTGAATTGTTATACACATGGTTTAGACTGGAAGGCTCAAACAACAAAAGTAACGCCCCACCCCTGTGGAAGATTTGGAGTGTATAATTTCAGTAGCAAGCTATCTGCAGGTCTAGTGACTGGAAAAGGATGTTGCTTTGGGTCACAGAGGACTGTATTTGTGAGTTTGCCTGATGCCCTATTGTATGTACACTGAAGAAAAAAAAACACAAACATAAAAATGCAAAGGGTAAAATGTTATTATATAATTATTTCTTTTGCCCTTATATGACCATCTGCTACCTACAAGCAAATAGCTGAGCCATCCTACATGTTGCTAAACTTTTAGTGAACATAAGCACCTGAGCAGTTATAGCAATATCACAGGAATGTTAAGGGTTACATGAAACCCACATGAAAGTTCATTAACCAGTTCCTTCAACCTCCTACTTTCAGGTGGTATTGGAAGATATTAAAGGAGTTGTAAACTTATATTAGGAGAAAGACACATTGAAGCTGCTGCTGAATTGTCACGCGCCCATGCTTCCCGCCGCTAGGAACAGGCGTGCAACAAAACAAACTCTTCTGCGGATAACCTTTATTGAACTGCACTTTGAGCAGGGGGCTTCTTGGGCAGGAAAATTCTCTCTCAGCCGGGGACCCCCTACCAGGTTCTACTGTCTAGCCGACCTCTCACGCGCAGTCCCCCACGAGCGTTCTCTCTGTCCAGTCTCTGTCCATGCGGGACCTCCCGCAATCTCTTTTACCAAGTCTCTCTCCACGTGGCACCTCTCCGCCATCCCTCCACGTGGGGTCTCCTGCAATCTTTCCACTGTCTTCCTCTTCTCCTCACGTGGGGGAAAAAATGCACTGCTATACATGCCTAGGAGACTTGTCTTGCTACCTGATTGGTGCATCCTCCTGTAGCTCAATCACGTGCCCCGGGGGTGGGCTGTGACTTATGTGGTGCATGCGCATTAAGTCTCTTGGCTGGGCAACCGCTCTGTTTGCTGAGTTCTTGGAGGAAAGCCGGCACCATGTTTGGGTGCAGCACAAACGGCTCCCTACACTGAATCATCCAAAATGTTATATGAGACTACATTGATGGCAAGATTTTTTTTTTTTTTTTTTTTTTTTTTTTTTTTTTGGTACTGCCATATGTAAATAAGTCACTTTTGTCTTACACTTTGTAAGTAAACACAGTTAGTTTACTGGCTCCTAAGGTTCTGCTTGAATGAAGTTTCTTAGGTCTATAGTAAGTACTGTATCTAGCATGAACTGACTTTTGTCTTGCCCTGGGAGACAACCCACCAGAGATCTCTTTACTCTCCATTTGTATGAGAGTACTAACCGTGTTTGTGGTTGCCTCATCCTGAGGATGTAAGTTGACCTTAAGTACTCATTTAGAGGTCCATTTTCAAATATAGTTTGTCACATTGATGTTGCCAGTTTCCACATACAAATTTGAGGGACACTACAAACATTCATTCCATAACATTGACAATCTAAACAAATCACTGCCAACACAGCACTTAAGAGATCAATCATTCACAGAATAAGATCTAGAAATACAGCTGGAGTGAAAAAATACCAGCTGTGTAGAGAGCTGGCTATTTTCAGGACTGGAGATCAGTGCACAGAGAAATTTACAACTCTCTTATTATCCTACACAGGGGAGCTTCAACAGATAAAAAAATATCAAAGCTACAAGATATTTGAATGAAGAAGTACCTCACAAAAATGGAATAAATTGAGCATCACAAAGTAGTATGTGCATGTTATTGCAATCACTTATTTGCTTAAGGACATAAATACATAATAATAGTTTTAAACAACTGATCATAAGATCATAACAGGGGATTATTGTGAGCTAGTAAGCAAAGTATAACTTTTATGTATATGATCACCTGATTTTTGACAAAGGAGCTATAAACATTCAATGGAAAAAAAACAGACTATTCAACAAATGGTATTGGTCCAACTGGCACTCAGCATGCAGAAGAATGAAAATAGACTCGTTCTTATCTCCTTGTACAAAGCTCAAGTGTAAGTGGATCAAAGACCTCCACATTAAACTAGATACACTGAAACTATTAGATGAGAAAGTAGGGAAAACCTTAGAACACATAGGAACAGGAGAAAATTTTCTGAACAAAATACCACTGGCTCAAGCTCTAAGGTCAAAGATTAACAAATGGGACTTGATGAGATTGCAAACTTTCTTTAAGGATAAGGACATTTTCAAGAAAACAAAATGGCAGCCAAAAGAATGGGAAAAGATCTTTACCAACTCCACATCAGATAGAGGCCTAATATCCAAGGTATACAAAGAACTCAAAAAGCTAGACACCAGAGAATCAAACAACCATATTAAAAATGGGGTACAGAGCTAAACAAAAAGTTCTCAGTTGAGGAACATGGAATGGCTGAGAAACATCTAAGGAAGTGCTCCACATCCTTAGCCATCAGGGAAATGCAAATCAAAACAACCCTGAGATTCTACCTCACACAAGTCAGTTTGGCCAAAATCCAAAACTTGGATGACAGCAGATGCTGGCAAGGTTGCGAAGAAAGACGAACACTTCTCCACTGTTGTTGGGGTTGTAAACTGATACAACCACTCTGGAAATCAGTCTGGTTATTCCTCAGAAAATTAGACATAGTACTACCTGAAGACCCAGGTATTCCACTTCTGGGCATATACCCCAGAGACACTCCAATATACAACAAAGATACATGTACCACAATGTTCATAGAATCTCTATTTATAATAGCCAGAAGCTGGAAAGAACCCAGATGTCCTTCAGTAGATGAATGGATAAAAAATTGTGGTACATTTACACAATGAAGTACTACTCAGCTATCAGAAATAATGACTTAACCAAATTCCTAAGAAAATGGTTGCATCTAGAAAATATCATCCTGAGTGAGATAACCCAGTCACAAAAGAACAGACATAATATGCAGTCACTGATAGTGGGATGCTAACCCCAGAGGCTCGGACTGCCCCAGAAACAACTCATAGACTGTGTGAAGTTCAAGAAAAAAAAAGAAAACAAAAATAAAT
This sequence comes from Micromys minutus, assembly GCF_963924665.1. Taxonomy (NCBI): domain Eukaryota; kingdom Metazoa; phylum Chordata; class Mammalia; order Rodentia; family Muridae; genus Micromys; species Micromys minutus. The sequence continues at coordinate 53,584,778 of NC_137953.1, forward strand.
AAATAAATAAATAAATAAATAAATAAATAAACATTATGCTCAATCTATACACACCAAGAAAATGTTCACTAATTCCGGTTACATCCTGTTTTCCATGTACTTTTTGCTCATTGTAACTAGTAAGACCTTAAAGCAGAGTATTAAACCTTAAAAAAAAAAAAAAAGCCAAGCAGTGACAAAAATTAATTTGTATACATTTATGCAAAAATGTTTAATTTTTTTCTTTTATCTTTGTTTTTTAAAATAAAGTTCAAAAAAAAGGAAAAAAAGTGATATAAAAAATCATAATTTACTTTTAATCACAAAAGAATCTGCATTTCTTTGTGGTTGCAAACTGATATGAAACGCTTTTCATCTGGATTCTTACTATTGTGTGCAATATATTTTTTAAGCATTCAATAGTGTTCAAGAATATTACTGATATTAACAGTCTTTTTTTTTTTAATTTTGAGATTTTTTTTTTCTTCCGCATAGTGCTGGCTGTTCTGGGACTTGCTCTGTGGATCAAATTTTACTAGCTCAAATTTTAGTTTGCACATGTATTTTGAACATTCATCTCACTTTTTCTGTTTTCTGCTTGTTTTGTTTGAATAAACTCCAAAGACTGGGGGGAAAAAATTTTTATAAAGTCATTGTATTTGATAGGTGAGTAGTACTCCATGGTGTAAATATACCAATTTTTTTTTGTATCCATTCATCTACTGAAGGACATCTGGGTTCTTTCCATCTTCTGGGTATTATAAATAGAGCTGCTATGAACATTGTGGTGCATGTGTCTTTGTTGTATGTTGGTAGTTCTCTGGGTTATACTCCCAGAATTAGAATTACTTGGTCTTCAGGTAATATTATGTACAATTTTCTGAGGAATCACCAGACTGATTTCAAGAGGGGTTGTACTAGTTTACAACCCCATAAACAATGGAGAGGTGTTCCTCTTTCTCCACATCCTCCCCAGCATCTCCAGTCACCTAAATTTTGACCTTGGCCAATCTGACTGTTGTAAAATGGAAACTCAGGGTTGTTTTGATTTTCATTTTCCTGATGGCTAATGATGTCAAGCACTTTCTTAGATGCTTCTCAGCCATTCAATATTCCTCAGTTGAGAACTTTTGTTTAGCTCTGTATTTCATTTTTTAATAGAATTGTTTGCTTCTTTCTGTTTAGCTTCTTAAGTTTTTATATACCTTGGATATTAGGCCTCTATCTGATGTGGGTTTGGTAAAGATCTTTTCTCACTCTGTTGATTGACATTTTGTTTTCTTGACAATGTCCTTAGCCTTACAGAAACTTTGCAATCTCTTTAAGTCCCAGTTGTAGATCTTTGACTTTAGAGCACAAGCCATTGGTGTTCTGTTCAGAAAATTTTCTCTTGTGCCTATGTGTTCTAAGGTTTTCCTTACTTTCTCATCTAATAGTTTCAGTGTACCTGGTTTAATGTCGGGCTCTTAAATCCACTTGCACTTGAGCTTTTTACAAGGAGATAAGTAAGGTTCTATTTTCATTCTTTGCCATGCTGAGTGCCAATAAGACCAACACCATTTGTTGAATAGACTGTCTTTTTTCCATTGAATATTTACATCTCCTTTGTCAAAAATCAGGTGACTATATATGTGACTACTCATTTCTGGATTCTCTATTCTATTCCATTGATCCATGTGCCTATCTCTGTATCAGTACCATGCAGGTTTTAGCACATTTGCCTTGTAATATAGTTTGAGGTTAGAGATATTGATTCCCGAAGATATTTTCTTGTTGAGGATGGATTTCTATATTTTAGGTCTTTTGTTATTTTAAAGATGAAATTTCACGTTGCTCTTTCCAACTCTATGAAGAACTGGGTTGGTATTTTTATGGGGATTGCATTGAACCTGTAGGTTGCTTTTGGTAAATAGCCATTTTTACAATGTTGTTCCTTCCAATCCATGAGCATGGGAGATCTTTTTATTTTCTCAGATCTTCCTCGATTTCCTTCTTTAGATGTTTGAAGTTCTTGTCATACTGGTCCTTCACTTGCTTAAGTAGAGTTACACCAAGGTATTTCATAGTTTTTGTGACTATTGTGAAGGGTATCTTTTCCATAATTTCTGTCTCAACATGTTTGTCCTTTGAGTAAAGGAAGGGTACTGATTTCTTAGAGTTACTTTTATGTCAAGCCACTTTGATGACCTTGTTTATCAGCTGAAGAAGTTCTCTGGTGGAATTTTTGGTGTCACTCAAGTACACTATCATGTCATCTGCAAATAGTGATGTTTTTACTTCTTCCTTTCCAAATTGTATCCCTTTAATTTCCTTTTGCTGTCTAATTGCTCTGGCCAAGTCTTCCAGTATATGTTGAATAGGTAGGGGGAGAGTGGGCAGCCTTGTCGAGTCCCTGATTTTAGTTGGATTGATTCAAGTCTCCCACTGTTAAGTTTGATGTTGGCTGTTGGTTTGTTGTATATTGCTTTTATTATGTTTAGATATGGGCCTTGGATTCCTGTACTTTCTAAGTCTTTTAATTTGAAGGGATGTTGAATTTTGTCAAATGATTTTGCAGCAGCTAGTAAGATGATCATGTGTTTTTTTTTTTTTCTTTGAGTTTGTTTATATATGGTAGATTACATTGATGGATTTCTGTATATTAAACAATCCCTGCATCCCAGGAATGAAGCCTACTTGATCATGTCGAATGATCATTTTGATGTGTTCTTGGATTCGGTTTGCAAGAATTTAGTGAGTATTTTTGCATCAATGTTCATAAGTGAGATTGGCCTAAAGTTCTCTTTTCTTGTAAGGTCTTTGTGTGGTTTAGGAATGAGGGTTATTGTAGCCTCAAAAAATGAGTTGTGTAGTGTTCCATCTGATTCTCTAATGTGGAATAGTTTGGACAGTATTGCTATTATGTCGTCAATAAATGTCTGATAGAATTCTTTACTGAACCCATCTGGACCTGGGCTTTTTTATGGTTGGGAGGCTTTTTATGACTGCTTCTATTTCTTTAGGTGTTATGGGATTATTTAGATGGTTTTCCTGGTCTTAGTTTAACTTTAGTATCTGGTATATGTCTAGGAATTCATCCATTTCTTTGAGATTTTCCAGCTTTGTTGAGTATAGGCTTTTATATTTGGAACTAATAATTTCTTGAATTTCTCAGTTTCAGTTATTAGTATTATTATCCATGGGTTTGGTCTTCTCATTGTATCCAGGATCTCCTGGACATTTAGAAAAGGAGCTTTTTGGTCTTTGCATATTTTCTGACTGTTATGTCTATGTTTTGAATGTTGTCTTTGGCCCTATCTCTCTTCCATCTCTTTTAGTCTGTTGGAAATGCTTGCATTTGTGACTCCTGATTTCTATTTTAGGTTTTCTACCTCTAGGGTTGTCTCTTTTAGTGTTTTCTTTATTGGGTCCATTTCTGTTTTAAATTCCTTCTTTCATTCCTTCTTCTCTTTTCTTTGGTTCCGTTTTTCTTTACTTCTTTTAGTGTTTTCCTTGTTTTCTCATTAAAAACTTCTAAATTTTTCTGCTTTTCCTCCCTTTCTTGTTTAAGGATCTCTATCATCATCTAGAGGTATGATTTCAGGTCTGAGTTTTCTTTTTCTGGAGTATTTGGCATTGAGCTCTTTGTTGTGATGGGAGAGCTGGGTTCTGGTGTTGCCAGGTTGTCTTGATTTCCCTGGGGTACACTCTTTCACTTTCCTCTTGCCATTTTGTTGTCTGTGTTTATATGTGGTCTTGTTGTCAGTGATTGGTCCTCACCTCTCCCTTGTACCTGGCCTGTGTCCCTGAATCTCCCCTGTTCCTGGTGGCAGATGGCCTGTGTGCCTGTTCTGCATGCACAGCAGCTGTGAAGAAACAGACACCCTAAGGCAGGATTCCTGCTTTCCTGAACCAATGGGCAGGGGATGGGGCATGTTCCTAATACTTGTCACAGAGCAGTCTGCTCCCAGTCTACTGGAAGCACTTTCTCACCAGGCCTATGTCCCTGGATATTTGTTGTTCCTGGTGGCAGATGGCCTGAGGGTCTATTCTGCTGGCTGAAAACCGACAGCCCAAAGCAGGGTATCTGCTTCCCTGAACCATCAAGGGAGGGAGCTGGACATTACATGTTCTCAGCACAAATCTTTCTGTTCCCTGGCAACACGTCTACAAGGAGCACAGTCTCACTAGGCCTGTGTCCCTGGTTCTCCACTCTTCCTGGTGAGTGATGGCTTGAGTGCCCATTCTGCATGCAAGGGCCACCAGCTTGAAATAGACAGACAAAAGCAGGGTTCCTGTTTCCCTGAACCAAGGAGGGGGGCACACTTTCCGCATGCTGGTCACACACCTCTCTGTTCCCTGGTTAATCGGCTACTTGGAGCAGTGTTTCACCAGGCATGTGTCCCTGGATCTCCACTGTTCCTGGTGGCAGATGGCCTGAGCACTGGGGAGAGACTGGGTAGATTTCAAAATGTGTAGCATTCATTGTCCTGGGCTTCTATGTTATCTTGTGACATTTTCAACCATTGTATGTATAAAAGCAAGTAATAAGTGAATACATTCTAAAAGGTTTATCTGAGAGTCACAGAGTAGATTGGCCAACTATAGAGGGAAGCAATTAAGAATATTAGGGGAGATCCAAGGACACAGGCCTGGTGAGACTGCACTTCAAGTAGCCAGGGCACAGAGAGGTCTGGGCCAAACACCTGGAAAGTGCCCTCTTCCCTGATTGGGTCAGGGGAATAGGAACTCTGCTTTAGGGACTTGGTTTCCAAAAAGAGGGACCATGCGTGCAGAACAGGGACTCAGGCCATCTGCCACCAGGAAAAGCAGGACATAGGCCAGGTACATGTGGGAGACGGTAACCAATCATTGTCAACAAGAACATGAACAATCACAGAAAACAAAATGGCAAGAGGAAAGTGTAAGAACTAACCCAAGGGAAACCAAGACAACCTAGCAACAGAAGAACCCAGCTCTCCCATCACAGCAAACAGCAGAATGCCAAGCACTCAGAAAATGAAGACTCAGACCCAAAATCATACCACAAGATGATGAGTAACTTAATTTAAAAAAATCAAAATTAAAAGTGGAGACATAACAACAGAAACTGAGGAAATTCAAGAACTCATCAGAACCTACAAGTAAAGTCTATACTCAACAAAGTTGGAAAATCGAGAGGAAATGGATGAATTCCTAGAAGATACTAAATGCTAAAGTTAAACCAAGACCAGGTAAAGAATCCAAATAATTCCATAACACCTAAAGGAATAGAAGTTGTCATTAAAAGACTCCCAACCAAAAATAAAATAAAATAAAGCCAGGTTCAGATGGGTTCAGTACAGAATTATATCAAACATGTTTTGATGACCTAATACCAATACTCTCCAAATTATTCCATAAAATAGAATCAGATAGAACACTACTTGAATCATTTTTCGAGGCTACAATAACCCTCATTCCTAAGACACACAAAGACCCTACACCAAAAGAGAACTTCAGACCAAACTCACTTATGAACACTGATGCAAAAATACTCAACAAAATCTTTGCAAACCGAATCCAAGAACACATCAAAACATTCATTCACCATGATCAAGTTGGCTTCATCCCTGAGATGCAAGGATGGTTTAATATACAGAAATCCATCAATGTAAACTACCATATAAACAAACTCAAAGAAAAAAACCTCATGGTCATCTCACTAGGTGCTGAGAAAGCATTTGAAAAAATTTAAAACTCCTTCATGTTAAAAGTCTTAGAAAGAACAGGAATCCAAGGCCCATACTTAAGCATAATAAAGGAAATATACAGCAAAACAATAGCCAACAACAAACTTAATGGTGAGAAACTTGAAGCAATCCCAGTAAAATCAGGGACTCTACAGGGCTGCACACTCTCCCCCTACCTATCCAACATAGTACTGGAAGTCCTGTCCAGAGCAATTAGACAACAAAAGAAAATCTAAGGGATACAAATTGGTAAAGGAAGAAATAAAAACATCACTGTTTGCAGGTGACATGGTAGTGTACGTAAGTGACTCAAAAAATTCCATCAGAGAACTTCTACATCTGATAAACAAGTTCAACAAAATGGCTGTATATAAAACAACTCAAAGAAATCAGTAGCCTTCCTCTACTCAAAGGACAAACAGGCAGAGAAAGAAATTTGGGAAAAGATACCCTTCATAATAGTCACAAAAAGTATAAAATACCTTGGTGTGACTCTAACTAAGCAAGTGAAAGCCTTGTATGAAAAGAACTTCAAATCTCTCAAAAGGAAATTGAGGAATATCACAAAAAATGGAAACATCTCCCATGTTCATGTATTTGAAGGATCAATATTGTAAAAATCTTCATCTTTCTAAAAGCAATCTACAGGTTCAATGCAATTCCCAACAAAATTCCAAACCAATTCTTCATAATGTTGGAAAGAGCAATGTCCAAATTTATCTAGAATAACCAAAGACCTAGAATAGTGAAAACCATCCTCAACAATAAGAAAACTTCTTCAAGAATCATCATCCCTGACCTCAAGCTATATTACAAGGCAATTGTGTTAAAAAACTACATGGTACTGGTACAGAAGTAGGCACGTGGATCAATGGAATAGAATAGAAGATCCAGAAATGAGCCCTCACATATATGGTCACTTGATTTTGACAAAGGAGCTGTAAGCATTCAATGGAAATAAGACAGCCTCTTCAACCAGTGGTGTTGGTCCAACTGGCACTCAGCACGCAGAGGAATGAAAATAGACCCTTTCTTATTCCCTTGTACAAAACTCAAGTTCAAGTGGATTGAAGGTCCCCACATTAAACCAAGTACACTGAAATTATTAAAAAGTCGGGAAAACCTTATAACACATAAGCACAGGAGACAATTTCCTCAACAGAACACCAATGGCTCATGCTCTAAGGTTAAATATTGACAAATGAGCCTTAATGAAATTGCTAAGTTTCTCTAAGTCTAAGAACACTGGCAAGAGAACAAAACGGCAGCCAACAGATTGGAAAAAGTTCTTTCCCAACCCCACGTCTGATAGAGGCCTAATATCCAAGATATACAAAGAACTCAAGAAGTTAGATACCAGAGAATCAAAACAACCCTATTAAAAATGGGGTACAGAGCTAAACAAAAGTTCTCAATTGAGGAATATCATCTAAGGAACTGCTTGACATTATTATCCATAAGGAAAATGCAGATCAAAACAACCCTGAGATTCCACCTCACACCAACCAGAATGGCTAAGATCAAAAATTCAGATGACAGCAGATGCTGACAAGGATGCAGAGAAAGAGGAACACTTCTCCACTGTTGTTGGGTTGTAAACTGGTACAACCACTCTGGAAATCAGTCTGGTGATTCTTCAGAATATGGGGCACAGTACAACCTGAAGACCCAGTTATTCGATTTCTGGGCATATACCCCAGAGACGCTACCACATAAAACAAAGATACATGCACCACAATGTTCATTGCAGCTCTATTTATAATATCAGAAGCTGGAAAGAACCCAGATGTCCTTCAGAAGATGAATGGATACAGAAATTGGTATATTTACACAATGGAGCACTACTCAGCTATCAGAAACATCGACTTTATGAAATTCTTAAGAAAATGGATTCATCTAGAGAATATCATTTTGAGTGAGATAACCCAGTCACAAAAGAACAGACATAATATGCAGTCACTGATAATTGGTTACTAACCCCAGAAAGCTCTTAACACCCCAGAAACAATTCATAGATTATATGACGTTCAAGAAAAACACCATAGCCAAAAAAAAAAAAAAAAGAAAGAAAATGAAGAACCATTATTCTTAATCTTTACGCACCAAGAAAACTTTGACTATTTCCAGGTTAACTCTTGTTTTACATTTACTGTATGCTTATTTTAACTAGTAAGATTTTAATGCATTCTATCAAACCTTTAAAAATAAATAAATCAAGTACTAACAAAAATATATTCGCATACTTTTATGCATAAATGTTTAAAATCTGTACATTTGTCTGTATTTTTAAAAATAAAGTTGTTCAGTCTTAAAAAAAGTATATTAGGGTAACATTTTAGCTTTAATTGATGATCTAATTAGTCAGTGTTATAGAATCTTTAAATATTTTACTTTAGACTGTTGTTATACAGACTATGCAAATAAAATAAGGAATAGATAATTTATTTTATAATTCTCAGATGAGCCTACGGACTTAGACATTATTGAATATAAATAACATAGCAATGAAAAATAGAATACAATGTCATGGACCTTATTGTAAAGAACAAATGACATCTACTCTTCTGTGTGTGCCTAAGATACAGGTCTAATCAAAGCTTAGGATTTAACTTCTAAAATATACATATCCCAAAACTGTATCCTAAATTCTTTCATAAATATATCATACAAATTTAAGAGTCTATGAGAAACTACAGATTGAAGTGTCATAATGTTAGATAGTAGAATACATACTAACACAAATATTTAATTGAACATAATTAGGTAAGGTCAAGTTACTGTACTCAGGAACACATCTGATTTAAAATATTCCTACAATCCATACCTATCTACCTCATATAAAATGATACTGTCTATGAGTGCGGTAACAAAAAATAAAACTATGCTGCTATGAGCAAGGAACCTGTAGTGTGACTCCCATGGTAATATAACTGTTTATCCTAGTTCTTATCATATACTTTATTTGTGGGAGTTTCTGTAGTTGACTATTTTTTTTACAATATATTAATTATTAATATATCTAACTTGTCAAAGTATATAATTTATTTTCTCTATGATCTAGACAAGAACATGAATAAATATAAGTATCAAACAAAATCCTAATAATTCTTGCAATTCAATATTTACCCTTGAAATGCAAACCTGAGTTGAACTTCTAAACCAAAACTTGAAAATGTTAAGCAATTAGGTAAAATATGTATCTCATCAAAATACTATAATTTAGAAAACATTGAGTGTACCAAATTATAATCTGGATTGATATAATTAAAAATAAATATGTTTCCTGAAGTGACTTAATTAAGTATGATTTGTAACTGTATGGCAAATGTCCTGTCCTGGAAAATATTACCTACAGTGGTTTTATAAAATGAGTATCTTCTATTGCTCATAGGATTCTGCATAAAAATTAATACATGGGAAATCCACCAAAGATCTATTTGTTCAGATAATCTTAGTCTGGAACCTACACAAGGATGAAGTCAGCACTGCTCTGAAACTACAACAGATTTTTCCCTGGAGGACAGTTTTCTCATTAATCAAGTAACACAGGAGTTGATGGAAGAATTATTAGAGAAGAACTAGAGAGAGGGCTCAGTGGATAAAATGCCTAAACACGATTAAGGTCCTGAATTAAGACTCCATTAACCATTTTAAATACAAGGCTGGAAGTGACTGCATAGGTGTGTAGTTAAACACTGCAAATCTAAGACAAACACAGGCAGATCCCCCCAGAGAAGTGTGATAGAGCGAGACACTCTGTGTCATCATCTGTCTTCTGGATTGAGTTTGCAAAGATTCTCTGTCTATCTGTCTCCCTGCCTCTTTTTCTTGCTCTCTCTCTCTCTCTGTCTATCTCTCTGTCTCTCTGTCTCTCTCTCTCTCTCTCTCTCTCTCTCTCTCTCTCTCTCTCTCTCTCTCTGTGTGTGTGTGTGTGTGTGTGTGTGATTCCCATTTGTACCAGAAGAAGTCCACTGCCTGGCAGCAAAGAAAGTTGAACCATAATTTATGGTTCTAGGGTTAAGAAAAGGACAGAAAGTGACAATCATATCTCAGCACCTGAGGATAAGATCATTCCAGAACACAGTGAGGAGAACTGTGAGAACTAGTGAGAAAACTCTAAGAAAACAAAACAAAGAATCTTGTGACCCTGCTTAAGCTATAACTTGGATTATTTTTGGAATGTTTCTCTGTGCCCAAACCCTTAGATGTAGGAAATAGGAGTCTGTTTATATCAGATCATTACTCTCTTAGTTGTTCTTGTTCTTGTCATGGTTCCAAGGATGTCTAAGGTTCTAAGATTATCTTCCTGACTGTATATAGCCTGAACTCATGTGACTTCTGCTCAAGTAACCTTGCTTAATACCCAGTATATCTACAGGATATAAACTGATGCTCTGGAAAACATTAGCTGTTACATAAGACTTCATTTAGCTGCACTGCCCTCCCCTTTAGGCTCTGATCTCCCAGGTTTATGCTGCTAACTAGAGTGATGACGGTGTCACTTGGAGATGAATAGAGAAAAAAGAAAACTGAGTCTGGGGATCTGGGGCTGCTAGCAGGATGCAGAGCCTTATCTGCTGGTTTAACAATGATCTTTAAGAGTTATTTCTTGAAATTGTTTCTTGAGTGTAAACTGTCTTTATTGTGGTATTTTTTTATTAGTTTTACTTTTTTTACAGTTGAGTCCTTGTCCCCTTCCTCCTCTGCCCTCCCACAGTTCCTCCACCTATTCTTCTTATGGGTTAGGTGAATTTTCTCCCACTGAGGTCAGACCACACAATCCTCTGCTATAAGAATCAGGGCCTCAGTCCAGCTCATATACGCTGCATGGTTGGTTTTTCCATGTCTGAAAGATCTCAGGGTTCTAGGTTAGTTAAGACTGCTGGTCTTTCCATGGGGTCACCCTTCTCCTCAGTTTCTTACATTCTTTCTCTAATTCAACCATAGGGATCTCCAACATCTATGAAGGTGAAATCTGGAGCCTTACCATTTCAATTTACCAATGGTTCTAAGTAAAGATTTTCTGCATCCAGAAGTTAGAATGTAAAAAGCATCCAAGCAAGTGAAGCTGACCTTGTAAGAATGTGATCCTGCAAATCATCCAGGAGTCTTACTTTGCAAAATAGAATGAATGAAATCATGTGCACAATCCCTCTTGACACTTAAAGCTTATAAGTTTGTGAAATTTATTCATATTTAGCATGCATTTTCTACTTTTTTATTAATTGTATTCTGTTATGTGACCACTTCTTGAAGACCATAAATTAATTTTTATTTGTAGATTTGACTTTCATATAGACTGCCTGCTCTTACTTATTGCTAATTCATGTTGTATGTGCTTAGCTCAACCTCTTCTAAGAAACTCTCGTTATCATCTTAATCATTTCACATGTTTCTCTGAATCACCTTCTTACCAATGTTGCCACTGGTAGGGAAGTACCAGGAATACAGAGAATTGTTGTTTTACATTTAGATTATTATTACTTTGCATTTATATAGCCTACTTTTCATTATATATTTTATTCACAGCAGGTCCTTTCTGGTGATTCTCATTAGTGTATTAAATAAAGCCAACAATAGTCCAGCACATTAAAATTTGCAAGAGAGAACCTTATATATTATTTGATTTCAATCTTTTATTTTTAAATATATTACTTAATCTTGTTTTATAATTCAGGTTTTATACCTTCCCAGGCTAACTTGCAACTGCTCCATATCTGACACATCCCCTCCCTATTTCCAAGAAGATGTCCCAACCTCTCTGCTACCACTCCACTAGACCTCCCCACACCCTGGGACTACAAGTCTTTTGAAGGTTAGATGCATCTTCTCTGAATGAGTGCAAACCCACCTGTCCTTTGCTCTATATATGCTGGGGACCTCATATCCTCCTGGTTGGTGATCCAGTGTCTGAGAGATCTTGAGCGTCTAAGATAAGTTAGACTATTGGTCCTCCTCAGAATCCTTCAGCTTTAATCTAATTCAGCCACAGCTTTTGCTCAATAACTGGGTGCACATACTTATATCTGACTCTTTCAGCTGCTTGTTGGACCTTTCTGAGGGCAATCATAGTAGGTCCCCTTTTTTTGTGAGAGCTCCATAGCTTCAGTAATAGTGTCAGGCCCTGGGGCTTCCCTTTGAGCTGGATCCCAATTTGAGCACTGGACCTCATTTTGCTGAGGCTCATCTCCATTTCCATCCCTGCTGTACTCTCAGACAGGAACAATGTTGGGACAGAGATTTTTGACTGTGGGATGGCAACCCCATCCCTACACTTGATCCCTACTCCCTACTGGAGGTGGATTCCACCAATTTCTTCAGTTGGGCATTTCATCTAAGGCTCCTTCCTTTGAGTCCTTTATTGCTTCTACTTCCATTTTTTAATTCTGTGTAGTTTTGTTCCATTCCTTCCCCAATTTGTGTTTTTCTGTATTTCTTTAAGGGACTTACTAAGGACTTTTGTTTATCTGAGTTCTCCTGTATTTCTTTAAGGAAGTATTGATGTCTTTCTTAAAGTCCTCTATCATCAACATGAAATGAGATTTTAAATCAGAATCTTCCTTTTCAGGTGTATTGGGGATTTTGCAGCTTGCTCTGGTGAAAGAACAATGTTCTGATAATGCCAAGTAACCTTGGTTTCAGTTGCTTATGTTCTTGGGCTTGCCTCTTGCCATCCTGTTATCATTGATGTTAGCTAGTTTTGCTGTCTCTGACTATTGCTTGTCTCTCCTGTGAGCCTGTAAACCTGTGGTCTTAGGTATGTCAGCACTCCTAAGAGCAGGACTATCTCAGGGTGGGATTGGAGTACTGTTATCTCTAACCTTAATACATAATACCTCCTGAAAGAGTCCAGAGACTCAATATTTTAGAGCAGATTTTTAAAGAATGTCAATACTCATCAAATTATTCCACAAAATAAAAATTGAAGGAACATTGCCCAGTTAGTTTTAGGAGGCTGGATATCTAAACCATGTAAAGACCCAAAAAGTATAGGGAATAACAGGCCAATTTCCTTTTTAAATGTAGATGTAAAATATCTCCATAAAATATTTAAAAATCATTCCAGTATGATCATGTAAACACCATAACAATGAAGCAGAGATTATTGAAATTACAAAATTAATGCATTTAATCCACAAAATAAACAAACTGAAAGACAAAAATTACATGATCATCTCATTGTTGCACAAAAGACTTTGGAAATATGCAACATTCCCAAAAAGGAAAAAGACCAACATAATAAATGCAGTTGACAGCAAGCCCAAAGTTATCATCTACCTAAGTGGAGAAAAATTCAAAGCAATCCCAATAAAATCTGGAACAAGACAAGTTTGCCCCTCTATCTTCATACCCATTCTGAATAGTACTTAGAATATTGGCTATATCAAAAAGACAAAGAAAAGATCAGAGGGATGCAAATTAGTAAAAATAAGTCAAAGCATTTTTATTCTAAGAAGATATCACACTATATATAAACAACCCTAGAATTCCTACAGCTTATAATCACTTTAAGCAAAGTATTGGGATACAAAATAAACACATAAAAAAGTTTTACTGTTTTCAAAATCAAAGTAACTAAGACTTCAGAAAATCAACACATTTTACATTAGTCTCAAATAATATAAAACATCCTAGGATAACACTGAAAAAGTAATTGAAAGATTTGTATGATAAAAATGTTAGGCTGCCAAAGAACAGAACTAATAAAGATATCAGAAGTTGAAAAAGATTCACATGCTAAGAAAAAGTAAATTTAATATACTCAAAATGGCCAACATATAAAAAGCACTCTAGAGGTTCAATAAAATTTCCATCAAAATTCCAACACAATCCCTCACAGAACTCTAAAAGACAACATTTCTCTTCATATGGAAACCTGAAATCCTCATGCTAGCTAAAACATTCCAGAATAACTGACAAACTGCTAGAGGCATCACCATTCCTTATTTCAATTTTTACTACACAGCTTTATAGTAATAGAAATAGAATAACATTGGCAAAAAAATATTCATGTTGATATGATAGCATACTTAAGTGACCCCAAAAGTTTCAGCAGAGAACTCATAAACCTGAAAAACAACTTCAGCAAAGTGGGTGGATATGAAATTTAACACAAACAAATCAGTAGGCTTCCATCACTCAAATAATAAACAGGCTGAGAAAGAAATTAGGGAATTGTCATCCTTCACAATGGTCACAGAAAATATAAAATACCTTGGTGTGACTCTAACCAAGCAAGTGAAAGATCTTGATGACTAGAAGTTCAAGTCTCTGAGAAATAGAAATAAAAAAACAAATCTCAGAATATAGAAAAATCTCCTATGCTCATGGATTGGCAGGATTAATATAGAAAAAAATGACCATTTTTCTAAAAGCAATGTACAGATTCAATGTAAGCCCCATCAAACTTCCAACTCAATTTCTCTTAGAGCTGGAAAGAGAAATTTGCAAATTCATTTGGAATAATAATTAAAAAAATGGCAGAATAGTAAATACTATTCTCAATAATAAAGAATTTCTGAGGGAATCATGATCTCTAACATCAAGCTCTATTACAGTGGAATTATGATAAAAACTGTATCATATTGGTAAAAATACAGACAATAGATCAATGGAATAAAATTGAAAACTCAGAAATGAACCCGTACAACTATGGTCACTTGATCTTTGACAAAGGACCTAAAACCACCCAGTGGAAAAAAGACAGCATTTTCAATAATTGGTGCTGGTTCAACTGACGGTCAGCATGTAGATGAATGCAAATTGATCAATTCCATCAAACAAAACTCAAGTCCAGGTAGAACAAGGACCTCTACATAAAATCTTATACATTGAAACTAGAGAAGAAGTGGGGAAACAGCCTTGAACACTTAGGCACTGGGGAAATTTTCCTGAACAGATCACCAATGCTTTATGCTCTAATATCAAGAATTGAAAATGGGAACTCATAAAATTGCAAAGCTATTGTAAAACAAAGAACATTGCCTATAGGACACAATGGCAACTAACAGATTAGGAAAAGAGCTTTATCAATCTGATATCTGATAGAGGGCTAATATTCAATATACAAAAAGAACTTAAGGAATTAGACTTCAGAGAACCAAATAATCTTACTAAATAAATGATGTACCAAGCTAAACAAAGTATTCTCCACTGAGGAATATCTAGATGGCTAAAAGCACCTAAAGATATTCAACATGCTTAGTCACCAGGGAAATGCAAATCAAAACAACACTGAGATTCCACCTCACATCAGTCAGAATGGCTAAGATCAAAAACTTAGGTGACAACAGATTTTGGCAAGGATGTGGAAAAAAGAGAACCTTCCTCCATTTTTTTGGTGGGATTGCAAGCTGGAATATCTTTTAGATTCTCAAAGCAAGGACGCCCACACTCCATCCTGGGAGAGGTGACACCCCAAATCACTCACAAGAAGTGATCTTGGGGTAAACTGAAAGAGGATTTTTATTCCAAGTGTGCTGAGGCCAACAGTCTAATGCCACGAAAAGGTAGAGGACTGTGGACCCCAAGTGCAGGATCGGAACAGCTTTTATAGGGTACACAAGGCCCGAGACTCCAAAACCAATCATGGCAAAGTCCTCAAATCACAAACCAATCATTTTAAATTATCTAAGCCTGCCCTTTCTAGGCCAATCATTGTGAACCATCTAAGCCCAGGCTCTGGGGAACAATCATGTTAAACTATCTAAGCCAGCACTCTGGGCACCAATATTGTTTAACTATCTAAGTCTGTGCTCCATGAACCAATCAGTTCCCTATAGTCTCTGAGGTCTGTATTTGCATGGTTTCCTAGGTAGGAGTGACAATGGCAGTCAGGCGAGGTCACTAGGGCAGATGGTTTCTATGGTGCAAGCAGTTTGCAGAAGTCAGATAAGCAGTTAAGTCAGCTTATCTCCTGTTAACTTACTAGGCCTGGCTCATGTATTCAACGGCCTGTCCTATGCCCTTTCACCCAGTTTCATACAGAAAGCAGGTACCACAACAGCAAGGAGTGTGGCCTTACATCTACTTATTGGCAGAGAGCAGGGTCTGGAATTTGAGTTATTTAGGGGTTCTTATGCATGGGAGTTAAGGCTTCTTTAGTGTGAGGTAGCTTGGGGGTCCTTGGAGGGGTTATGCTATATTTTTATTCTTACATAACCACTCTGGAAAACAGTCTGGTGGTTCTTCAGAAAATTAGACACTTTACTACCTAAGCACCCAGCTATACCACTCCTGGGCATATATCCAGACAATGTTCCAACATATAACTACAAACTGTGCTCTACTATGTTCTTATCAGTCTCATTTATAATATCCAGAAGCTGGAAAGAACACAGATGTCTTTCAACAGAGGAACAGATACAGAAAATGTGGTACACTTATACATTGAAGTGCTACTCAGCTTTTAAAAACAATGACTTTCTGAGAAGGATGTGATTGCATCTGGAAAGTCCCTTAGGTTATTACAGCTCAGGTGCTTATGGGTGTCTAGGAATACAGAGCATCAGCAGCATGCACACCACTCGGACTTAGCATTTCATCTCCCATGAGGTTATGACAGAGTGGAAATTATCGGAACCTAAGAGACCTGTTCTTCAGAAGGTTGTACCTCACTCCTTATTCACAGAAGTGAGAAAAAAAAATGACTCCCTAAATTTTTGTAGTTTGTAACAATTTATTATTTAATTCTAAAAAAAAAATAAAATAAATAAAAACAACGACTTTATGAGATTCTTAATCAAATGGATGGAACTAGAAAATTTCATTCTGAGTGAAGTAACCCAGTCACAGAAAAACATACATGGTATGCACTCACTGATAAATGGATGTTAGCCCAAAAGCAAGAAATACCTAAGATACAATTTACAAACCATATGAATTTACAGCTCAGGGGGAAGGAAGACCAAAATGTGGATGTTTCATTTTTTTAGAAGGGGGAACAAAATACTCTTGGGAGGTGAATGTTGGGAGGGACGTTTGAGGAAAATAGGAGGGGGGAAAGTGGGGTGGATCATGTCTGGGAGGAGACAGGGATGATATTCAGATGTTCAGAAATTTGAATAGAGATGTGTACCAATGGGGGATGAAGAATTGAGTGTAGCCACCAGCGAGTCCCAGATGGCAGAAAAGCAAGAGGCTCTCAGGACCTACCAGAGATCATGTGGTGCCCGCACCATGAACAGCTACTCCGGATGGGGCGAAGGCCTGGTAGGGCTTGTAAGAAAAACACAATTCAATTATTCATGTTACCAGAAAATGCTTTACTCTTTCTCCAACTCGAACTGATTCCAACTCCAAAAATATACTTTCAAAGCAAGTACAAAGGCAGAATGTAAATTCCCTAGCTGCTAGGTAGAGGTGTCCTCTCTTAAGGTGAAGTCTATATCCTGAGGTAGCCAAAAGCAGGAAGAGGAACAAGTGTGGAGTAGGCTTTTGACTGGGCATTAGTATTACAAAGGAAGGTGTTTTTTTCCCAAACTCAAGTCATGCAAGTGGGCAGTTAAGCTAATCCTTAGCAGGTGGGGGTTGGGCATAACTCCCAAGAGGATGAAATTAGCTGAAATGCACAACAAAGGAGTGGGGTCACTGTAGAGACCATATCTACAAGTTAGGCAAGGCCAGGATGAGGGATGGGGAGACCCACTCATCTTCAAATTTTTAAACTAGAATGGCTCTTGTCTGAAGGAAATAAAAGAACAAAGTGTGGAGCATAGACTGAAAGAATGGCTATCCAGTGACTGACACAGCTCGGGATCCATCCCATATAGAGACACCAATCCTGTACACTATTGTGGATGGCAAGAAATGCTTGCTTAGAGGAACCAGTTATAGCTGTCTTCTGAGGAGCTCTGCCAGAACCTGGCAAATACAGAGTCAGATGCTCACAGCCAAGTATTGGCCCGAGCACACGGACTCCAATGGAGGAGTTAGTGAAAGGACTGAAGGAGCTGAAGGGGTTTGCTGGAACAGAAGGTGTTTTTCTTTAAAAGCTTATGTGGTTGTTACTAGGGTTGGATTAGTTGTTTCTGTGGATGTCTATGTTCCTGGAATAAGTTGGTGTTTTTTCTAGTATAGGCAAGTAAAATATGAACTGGAGTCTAAAACTAAAATGGTATTTGTCATGTCAAACTGAACTCTTTATTTCTCCATTCACATATACCTAAAAGGACCCAATCATAGAACCTCTATATCTATAGTCTTAAGTTTTAATAGTTGACACTGAGACCTGAGAACTAAGAGTTGTATATCACTGACTTAGTCTCTGACAAAGTTAAGCAGCCTATTAAGGGCCCAAAAGTGAGTTATGGGATCAATTTAATGAGCCACCCAGCTGAAAATGATATCTGGGTATTCATCCATGGAGACCTATTAGACAGATTCTTATACTATCCTTGAGATTGTTCTCTCTCTAGCTGTTTGTATTGTAAACTTTTATTTTTAATTTGGCCATGCATTTGCTAACCACCCTTGTGTATGTACATAAAAAAAATCCCCCGCTAGGATTGCACATACCCCCCCTTGCTGTAGGAAAATTATATTCAAGCCCCTTAAATTTAGCTAAGGAAGAAATGGGATTTTATAGAGCTGTCATTGATTTTTATAGATTTTGGATAACCCCATCAATCACCTCCTGCAAGGAATAGTAATCATTACCCTTTAATGTAAGGAGCGGCTCAGCCACCCTGCCAAAATGGTGCCGACATCCGTCTCGGTTAGAAATAAACAACCTGACTGCTCATGTACAGAACCGCTTCTGGCACCAAACACGCCCACTCGGCATTATGCTAATAAGGTGATCCCTGCTCTGTCAATCCCCGGAGAACTAGTCACGTAACCTCAGTCCAAGAAAGGTAAAAAGAGGGTGCTCTCTCAGCACTCGGGTTCCCCATATCAGCATTGAGGTGTTCCTGAATAAAGGCTGTTGAGAAGAATCCAGGGTGTCATGTCTTCCTTGACGGTCGAGTTGGGTGCGACAACTGGTGGCCCATACGGGGACCTGAGGAAACCCTCGTGGATTCAGAACTCTTCAGCCACAGGATGGCAACATTGGTAAGTTCCCTGTGAAAGGGACAATAAAGCTCTCTGGAGGTAAGCAGAGACTAGAAAAGCCTCAGCCCCAAGTTTAAGGAGGGGAGTTCTAGTAATGCTGTGGGTTGGATTGGTAATTGTGTTTCTTTTTGTTCTTGTTATTTGGATTTGCTTTTGGCTAAATTGTCATTGCCCTGGGCATGAGTGCATTTGCTGGGAGAAGCTAGGCAAGGACCTAGATAGGGAATATCAAGAAGGGAAACTCAAGCCAGGAACAAAGCCGCTTTGGAGGATGATCCGTGCTTGTTTGGAGACAAGCGCTGTGAGGAAACTGTAAGAACAGGGCAAAGAATCTTAGTAGAGCAACAAGAAAGTATGTCAGAGGAGGAAAGAACTCCTAGAGGAGGGAAGAAGAAAAAAAAAGTTAACTATTTCTGAGTTCTTCAAGTGGGAACTTGATGGTCAGGAGACGTCCTTATTTTCTATTTGTCACTGGAAAAATGTCTAATTCTGATTCTGGGTCCCTTAGAATATCAGAGTCCCTTTGACCTGTAAATTCCCTGAATTGGGACAATAAAGTTCCCTGGATTGGGACAATAAAGTTCCTTGGATTGGGACAATAAAGCTCCCTGGATTGAGACAATAAAGCTCCTGGTAATTTGGGACAAAAAATTTCATGGCACGTGACTATTGGAAAAAAAAACATTAGATGTTTGTCTCTTGATTCAGCTTTAACTTGAGTCTAAGAAGATAAAATTAAAGATAAAAAAAAAAAAAAAAAAAACAGGCATTTAGGGCCCTACACCAAAAGTTAGTAGTTTAGCTCAGTTGAAGACCTGCTGGAAGCTGATTTTTAGGCTGTTCCTAGAAAAGGGTGCAGGCATCTTATTCACTTAGAGCTGTTTGATTGCTTCTCCTAGAAAAATCTGTGTTTGTGGAGCTCAACAGGTGACAAAGTTCCCATCTCCTAAAATTACAGCTAATAAAAAAAAAAGCAAAAACATTTATCTAGTTTAAATATATAAGATGTGTGGTTACTTCATGTCTGCTTTCAACTAGTTTTAAAAGGTATAAATATTCTCTGCATGCCTTGGTGGTAAATTATTTGCTTATAAATTGATTCAAAAATTGTAATATTAGTAACAAAAAATTTGTTTAAAACTAGTAACTTGGTTAAAATCACTCTAAACAACATGTGACGTAAACCAACCCAGGTTAACAGGTTTCTAAAATACCTCTAAATTAGATTATATTATATGTAATAAAATAAGATTTAAGACAGTATTGCTGTACTTTAGTGTGTTTGTATAAAAAAAACTAGCAGCCAAACATTGTAGCATGAAGCTAATATGCTCTCACGTACACTATGTGTTGATTTTGGAGAGATTAGATTGTTTAGTTGTTAAGTTTTGCTTTCTAAACTTTTTCAAGAGTTCATTGCCTCAATGGCAGGAGGCTAAAACTTAAAACCCTCAATGTTTAGTTGCCAAATAATTGGGTTATCAGTCTTCCTAGATAACTAAAGATTCAGTGATTCCCCAAAAAATTCAAATTTGTACTGATAAGTTAAAAACACTAAATGATTTTCAAAAATTATTAATAGATATTCAATGGGTTCAATTAACCAACAGACAGCTGCAACCACTCTATGATATTCTGCCAGGTGATTCTGATCTTGATTCTCCCAGACAACTCACTGATGCTGCCCCAGCTGCATTACAAAGGCGCGTAAAGTGATTACACATTGGCTAGAAGCATGGGCAGCCTGGGCTAAACCCAATTTCCTCAAAACTGATAATGGCCCTGCTTATACAACAAAGCCATTTCAGGCCTTTTGCCAATCCCTGCAGGTTCAGCATACCACAGGTCTTCTCGTACAACCCCCAAGGACAAGGGATTGCAGAACAAGCACATCAAACTTATAAAATCCACACTTTTGTCCCTATCCCAGTTGAAGTATACCCAAATGATTTTCATATTGTTCAATTGTTAAGAGAAAAAAAGATATTTTGAGATTACAGCAGCCATTGTCACCACTATTGTGATATCTGCAGCAGCAGCTACAACAGCCGCTATAGCCATGACACAACAAATTCAGGCTGCTGAAGTTATAAATAAAATTGTAGAAAGGACTTCTACAGCACTAGAAATTCAAGAAGAGTTTAACACTCATTTGGTCTCTGGCCTATTATTGGCCAATCAAAGAATTGATTTATTGCAGGATCAGCTTGATGCCTTAAATCTTATGATCCAGTTATCCAGTGTGTCCTCCCACAAAAGCTTGTGTTTACTCCTTTGCCAGCTAACTTTTCTCAGTCTTCTCAGCAGAGCAAAGACCTCTCCAGTTACTAATGAGAAAATTGGTCCCTGAGAGGAGAACAACTTTCAAGACAGCTCCTATTGCAGATTGCGGTCCTGAATAACACCAGACTTGATTCAGTAACATTGGGAGACTTAACATCTTGGATTACCAATGCATTCTCCTTTATTAAAGAATGGGCGCGAATGATCTCATGGGGTCTGATTGTCCTCCTGGGATGTGGAATGTGTCTTTGGTTCCTCTGCAAATTGAAAAAAGAACAAGCCAGACATAAAGTGGTAATTTATCAAGCCATGAAAGCCATGGAAAACAGTGACTCCCCCAGCATATGGCTGGCCTTCCTAAAGGATTAGAGAGTTTGCCCTAAACCAGTTTTGGAAACATGACCGACACAAAAAATCATGAGTATCCAGAGACTGGCAACTTTTCGCAGGGCTTGGACCAACCTAAGCCATGAGGCCCGGTGGCGATAGGGTGACCCTAGGACGAGTAAGGCCAAGAATTGTGTGAAATGACCTAAGACAGGAACCATTATATCAGCGTCCCATTTCCCAGGTCTAGAGCGGCTCTTAAACAAAATAAAAAAGGGGGATATGTAAGGAGCAGCTCGGCTGCCTTGCCAAAATGGCGCCGATATCCGGCTTGGTTAGAAATAAACAACCTGACTGTGAATGTACATAACTGCTTCTGGCACCAAACCCGCCTGCATGGCATTGTGCTAATAAGGTGTTCCCTGCTCCACCAATCCCCGGAGGACTAGTTACATAACCTCAGTCCGAGAAAGATAAAAGGAGGGTGCTCTCTCAGCACTCGGGTTCCCTGTATCAGCATTGAGGTATTCCTGAATAAAGGCTGTTGAGAAGAATCCAGAGTGTCATATCTTCCTTGCCGGTCAAGTTGGGCGCAACACTTTAATATTTAGGGTATTTAATATTTAGGCTGGATTTATGGCTGTACTTGAAAAGAAGTGGATATATGAGGGTGCAGGGTATTAAGCAGTAAAATTTGCTAATGAGTCATGTAGACATTGATTAACAATTGTTCTGGAGGGATTGTTTGGGGGACTTCTTTGACGGTATGTGGTGTGGTGATATATAATTCTTACCCCAGTGTTATTTTTGTCTGTGTCTTATGACTAAGAGAGTAGGCAGCAAACTCGTTGGCTATCATGACGCAACTGGGTCATTTTTTTGTGAGGTAGGTCTGTCAGTTCCATGAGCCTAGCAATTATGTCAAGACACTTTTGACTATATTCTTGCTCTTCTCAACATAGAGGTGGAAGAGCTTAGTCACATCAGGCAGTTCTAGGGTGAGAGCCACTAATGAAGATCTGCAAATTTTAAGTCCACTGAAAGAGTCCTCCTGTGTCTCAGTCCATTTGAAAGTCTTTTTCTTTGATGCATAGCTAGTTCTTCAAAGTTCTAAATCCATAATTGGCAGAACCCTGATGACTCTAAGAACTACTGGACATCTTTTTTTTGAGTTCAGATTTGGGAATTTTAGAATTTTCTCTTTATGGGCATCTGACAGCAGTGCTGGCCTCCCAAATAGTCCAAGTATGTTAACTTTTATTGACATAGTTGGGACATTTTGGACAATGCTTTCAAATTCTTGAATCCCTGGGGTAGCTGGGTATAGGTCAAGTAATTTAAAGGAGAATAAGAGCTGGCACTTAGGTTGCTAGGAGTAGACTGAAGAAAGTATCATTGCAATCTAATACTGTGTACCAGATTTTGGACAGCTTCAGGGACTCAACCGAGTTAGGCATTGTGGAAAGGACAGCTATAACTAGCTTATCTTCTATATCATCCTGCATGGGCCTACAAGCATTGCACTTTGGCCTTTTAACTGGAAGAAATGGAGTGTTTCTTGGGGACTAGAAGGCTTAAAAATCTTTAAGTCCCTGATTCTTCTAATATAGAGAATGATTCTTTCTTATCCTCCTGTGGCAGTGGATATTGTCTAACCTGAGAGAGGATGGACCCTGGTTTAAATTAAATACAAAGAGGGGCTCAATGAGCCAGTACCTCCATTCTCTCATTCTTTGCCCAGGCTGAGAGAAATCATGATAGTCATGTTGAGACCTTCTTCATAGGGTATTTTATTTATTTATGTTTTGGCATAGTATATATTTATCTTTTAAAGATAAAAACCTGTATTGTCTGCCCATCTTTACCTGTGACAGAGATCTCCTTGCGGTTGAAAGTAAATGAGGCCCTAATTTTGGTGATCAGGAGAACCAACCCATGCAATATTTTCTAATTACACAAATCAATAGTAGAGAAATTAGAATATTGCATGGGTTGGTTCTCCTGATCACCTGGAGGCCCTGTGGCCCTAAGGGATAGGGCCAAGGTTATATCTGCTGTCTCATGCCTGACATGTCCAATAGCAATACAAGTGTTGGTGCAAGTTAGGGCTAATTAAGGAAATAACCACCTCTCCTGCACCCTCTGATTTTGCTGCCATTCCATCCCCCTTCAAAGCTGATTATGGAGTGATTTAAGCCAATGGCCATTGCTGGTAAGGAGGCAAGGAGTTGAAAGAAGAATATATACTGTTTTATCCCTGCTATTCTGCAAAGCAAGGTAAACAGAACAGCTGGTTTAGGTTTCTCTATTTGCCTTCATTCACTGTGAGGATATGTCTTGGAGGGAGTAGCAGCTTTATCCAATCTGGTGGTTTTTGTGAGGCTTTACCAGGTTGTGGTATAGAAAACTTGATCCAAGTGGTCAGGCTGATTATAAACAACATTACTCACACTCCATACTATGAAAAGTCCTAGGTCCCTTAAGATGGCCTCTTCAAACTGATAAAAGTGGTTACTCTGTGTTCCTTAACTTCTAGCCTTAGTCTCTATTCCAAGTCTTTAAAGTCCTTAAGTCTGTGTAGTCAAAACAGCAAGGGCACCATCTGGGTCTGTATCATGGTCCTAAGTTCAAAAATCATGATACACAATAAAACAGACTAGAGAAACACAGTCACACGGATTCTGATGGGGTATGATATAAAAAGGAAAAGTAAGACAGTGGCTCGTTGTGACATGGAACATTTCTCCAAAGACACTAAGGAAACTTTCGTTTCTCTAATATTGTAAGGGAGGTCTCCTACCCCTAGCTGATTTGGAAGATCCAGTGCATCCACTTGGGTCTCATGTGGAATTACTTCATTATTAGGTTAAACATATACAGATCTACTAAAATGAAAATGGCCAGATATTCAGACATTCACCAACCATAAACCACTTGCCAATTGTTCTTCCATTATATAAGTTGGGGATTCTGGTGGGAAGCTTGTTATTAGGTTCCCAGACAAGCCCCAAAATGTTATGAGCAGATTGTGAGATCCTAATCAAGTCTTTTTTTAAGCTTCAGTTCAGAGTCTCTAACCTCCAATGAAGTGAATTGGTGGGGAAGGCCCCAAACTGGTGAAGCCTTTTTTTTTTTTTTTTTTTTAATCAATTTGACAGGTATATGATTGGTTGAAATTTATAACTTGTAGCTTTGTGCATTTAAAATGGCTAGTAATGATTTTATTTTGTTGTGAACAATAGTGGCTAGCTTATGTAATCTAGTATAAGACATCTGGAATATTAGGAGCTTTTTCCCTAAGAGCTGATTGGTTGTCACTAGGGTTGGAGTGGCTGTTGCCATAAATGTCTCAGTTCCTGGCACAAGTTAGGGTTTTCTCAGTAAGGAAGTTTAATCTAAGTGCAAGTTAAAGATAAAATGGAGTCTAAAATAAAATGGAGTTTGTAATAGTAAGATGTGGCCTTCAGTCCCTTGCATATATATAATAGTTTCTGCTTTTGTATTTTTATGAAATAATGGGGCATGATTTTTGGTTTTTGTTTCCTATGGCTTTTCCATTGGCTCTCTTTCTTCTGTCTGTATGCTTGTTTTTATAATTCCAACTTGGTTATATTTATCTTATTTTATTTTACTTTATCATGAAATTTTTCCTTAAGTGCCTGTTTGTTTTATAAAAAGAAATAGAACAGATGTGCATAGGTGGAGAAAAAATAATAACCATAATTTATTACAAGATAGAAAGCTATTTTAATTAAATGAAAAGAAATAAGAAATAAAATAAATAAAATAAAAAGGTTTCATAAAGTGGAGGTGAAGCTGATTCAAGGAAAGACATTAAATTTTACTCTGCACCTACAGAGGGATTACATTTTCAGACTCTATGTCAGGCACAGGGTGGATGAAACAGAACATCCCAGAAAACATTTGATTTTTCAGAATGGGGGTTCATTAACATTGCACTTTGAGAGGATTTAAATAAACATTGTTTCTATGGTAGACAACATAAACCCCATGGTCCTTCTCACCAGGGATTCTTTAGCTAATCCATCTCACACTCTGTTTTACTCTTTACTGGCCATGCTATAAGTCATCATACTTTTCAATTTCTTCATCCTAATACTTTTGAGATATAGGGGAACTAATTTGGTGGTTTTATAGACCAAAGTTATCCAGGAACAAAATAATAGATATAAAAGTGGCATTCAACTATATAGATAAGATCAAGTTAGCTCTCAAGTAACAAAGGGAAATAGAAAAGAGTGATCACTTTGTGGGATGGAAAATCAGAAGCAGAACACAGGCAATGTGCATTGTCCCACATCACCACCTACAGCCTGAGGTCTGTACTCAAAAATAATCTGGATTTCTATTTAACTATTTATTTTTACTAATTTTAGTTTATGTATATTCAGAAAAGAATCTAGACTTGAATACAGGTGCTTACAGGGGTCAGAGGAATTGTTGTTATATGTAAGTGTAAATTATATATACATTAAATGCCTCCAATGTCGGTGTGTGTGTGTGTGTGTGTGTGTGTGTGTGTTTAAACAACAAAGCCAGCTTTCAAGCCTGTGACTTAGATTTATGCCTATTTAAAGCAAAATAATTTTAGAAGAAGCCCATATCAAGCAGGGTAGGAGAATGTTAGAAAGAGGGAAACTTGAAAGAGAGAGAGTTAACAAAAGAGAGATGCTTTGAGTGAGTATAAGAGACATTGAGTATGGTTGTGGGCTTCTTAAGAGTGTGAGTCATGCTGAAGTACATTAAAAAATGGTGTAAGTAATTTTGGTGACCTTTTAAATATATGCATCAAAGCTTGCTATGGAACAGCCATGGGATTATAGTGTGGGTTCTGATGTATGCTGAACATATCTGTATCCTGATCTTCACAGTAAGAATCCTAGGTTGGTTTTTACATCATTTAACAACATGTATCCATTCTCCCTCTCTTTTTCTCCCTCCTCCTCCTCCACCTCCTCTTTCTCCTCCTCTTCCTCCTCCTCCTCCTCCTCTTCCTCCTCCTCCTCCTCCACCTCCTCTTCCTCCTCCTCTTCCTCCTCCTCCTCCTCCTCTTTCTCTTCCTCTTCCTCCTCCTCTTCCTCCTCCTCCTCCTCCTCCTCCTCCTCTTTCTCTTCCTCTTCCTCCTCCTCTTCCTCCTCCTCCTCCTCCTCCTCCTCCTCTTCCTCCTCCTCTTCCTCCTCCTCCTTCTCCTCCTCCACCTCCTCTTCCTCCTCCTCTTCCTCCTCCTCCTCCTCCTCATCCTCCTCCTCCTCCTCTTCCTTCTCCTCCTCCTCCTCCTCTTCCTCCTCCTCCTCCTCCTCCTCCTCCACCTCCTCTTCCTCCTCCTCTTCTTCCTCCTCCTCCTCCTCCTCCTCCTCCTCCTCCTCCTTCTCCTCCTCCTCCTCTTCTTCTTCTTCTTTTTCTTCTTCTTCTTTTCTCTCTTCTTTCCTCTCTCTCTCTCTCTCTCTCTCTCTCTCTCTCTCTCTCTCTCTCTCTCTCACACACACACACACACACACACAAACACACACACACACTCAGAAAAAAAAATGAATAGTGGCAAGCACAATGCTTTCTGCATCCCAACTTCCCTTGGCATTTTTATTATACATGTGGGGCTGACAGTATGAGTTTTTTATTTATCTATGCTATTGCATTTTTAATAATACAGATAACAACCTTATAGTATTTATTTTTTTAATACTATAAAAGCATTTATATATTGAGCAAATTATTTCAAATTTATAACCTCTTTTCATTGTACTTCATCTTTGTTCTGGTACTAGTTTTGTTGATGCTATCCCACTTTTAACCTGGTATCTACACTGACATCAGTTAACATGCATCATTGCTGCAATGTGATAGCCAGAAACCATGCCATGTTAAACATTCCATTCCGAGGTTCTTCTTGATCTTGTACTTTTAGGTTTACTGTGTCCAGAGTACTTATTACTGCAAAAGGTCCCTAATATGCATCTTTAAGGAATTAAGCGTTTTATTGTTCATAAAAAGAATGTTAACTTCATGATACAAGCTGTATATTCAATAAGAAAAATAATGGCACCATCTTACAGTGCCTTGTCTTGTCTAGGAGAGATGTTTTTCTATATGCATTACTCTTACACCTTTGTGCCATATGGATCTTCCAAGGACCTCTCCCTCTGCAGAATGTAGGCATTTTATAGATATCTTAGAAGTTCGTCCTCTTACATAGTCTCAGTAAACAAAAGTGTTGAGAGACTTGTGATTCTGTGGCAAATATTGCTCTCACTATAGTAAGCTACAATCTGGACCCCATCACAGTTTGCAATTACTTTGCTGAAATATTGAGATTGTGACTTTAATTAATTAATAACTCTTTCAATTTCTGGATTGTGTGAATTTAATGTGTAATTTCTGGAAGAGAGTTTTTTTAAGGGTTTGAATGAATTTTTAAAAAAAATACTGAAAACTGTAAACAAAATTTACCAAGGCATGGCAAGAATAGAAACAAAATAAGTGGCATATACCATCATTTCCTCTGGTTTATTTTCCTCAGCAACACTTCTAGTATGTGTGAATTTGAAGATATACAATTTTTCCATTTAGCGATATCATTTTCAGTCAGACCATATGATCAGGCATTCAAGATTCAGTGAAAGCAACTGCATCTGCAAAACAGATGCTTTCCTTGAATGATGCTTCAACACAAAGATTATCCAGAGGCTGTACCTACTACAAATGCAAACAGCAGCATATCTAAGATATAGCACAGAAAGAGTCTCAAATTCTGAAAATAACATGCCTGTGTTTTTTTCCTTTAGTGTATAGTCATGCATCATATCTCTCTTGACTTTACAGAGATGCACATCCTTCTCCAAAACTACTTGTATGTGGACAGATATTTTGCACTGAGCAAATATCAAGAAAATAATAAATTGGAAGTGACAAGTGCCTTCAGTCAAAAGTCTAAAGGGAATTGTCATCTTGAAATCATACATAGCAGAAGGAGCCAAGCAAAGAATGAAATGGCCAAATGCCAGACCAGTGTTAATATAAAAATTGAGCTCAGGGGTTGTGTTAGGACAACCTAATTGGACCAGATATGCTCTTTGCTTCATTTTGAATTAAAGTATGTTCAAAAGGAGAGGACATGTTAGAACATTCTCAACCTGATTATGAGAAATAAGACAGCTGAATCGGCTGCATAATTAAATACTTGTTGGAGTGGTAGGTGATTTGTTGAGCATGATAAATAGTTGGGATCTGATTACTCACTGATCACTGATGAGTTTTCAGACAACAGCTGACAGCATTAATCTGAAAAAGGAAATCTTCAAAGTTAAAATATTAATGGAAGGGTATTAACTAAAAACAGTTGAGACAATTCAGAGTTTCAGTTTTGCTCTTACCATCATTCTTAGAATCTACAAAATACAATAGCAACATTGAAATTAACAGCTAACATTATTATGACACTTATTTATTGATTCATTATCTGATTGATTGATTAGGTACAGGGTCTCTTGTAGCCAATGCAAGACTCCACTTTTGAAGTAAAGAATGAATGACCTTAAACTTCTGATATTCTTGCCTTAACTTTCCAAGTGCTAGAATATTAGCTGTATGTCACTACAGCTGATAGTCATACTCAAAGCTTTCTCTATACGAAGCAAGCATTCTCACAACTGAGCTACATCTGCAGCCTATGAGTTCATTGACTATACTGAGAGATACTGATGACTAAAATGCTACGAGCCTCATATGCATACTCTCTTCAATCCTCATAGTTCTAGAAAGTTAGCATTGTCTTTTTGTTATTGAAGAACCTGACTGAACCTTAGTGACAATCATCTATATTAGTCCCTAGATAGTAATGTGTCAATGATATGAAAAAGTTTCATTTCAAAATCAGCAGGATATTCTTCTGCATTAGTGTCTTCAAATGTATATTAGATTTAAATGGTATTAAAGTGTGTTACATTAAAAGAATAAAAGTGTTAACCCTAATCATACCTGATGTTCTGAATATATGGCCAACTACAAACAGAAGACCATGTTTTAATTATATGGCAAAATACAAATTGTCAATACATTTATTGGTTAAAATGATTCAGTTTTTCTAAATACTAGGTGCCATATACATCTAAACTCTTTTATAACTGATATCTTTCAGAAGCAACAAATGTGATCTCCAGTTACAGAATGTGAAATGTAACATAAAAAAAAAAAAAAAAAACAGTATTATGCTCTCTTAATACTAATACCACTAAACTTGAATTTGTTGGAGTGATGTTTTGGTACACTATGTGAAGATATGTTTCCATTCTTCCTTGCCTGCATAAGGCACCTTCTGATTGGCTAAAATAAAAGCCAGTGGTCTACAGTAGAATAATAAGATTATCCATCAAGATAGAGAGAGGAGTACTGTGAATAAAAGAGGCATGGAGTGAGTTGCCACTTAAACTGGGTGGAAGTCACACTTGTGAAACTCAGAAAAACTATCCAGCCTCATGGTAGACACAAAGCAGTATAAACAGGTTAATATAAGTTAAATGCAAGTTTGAGAGCAAGCCTATGCTAACACTAAAAACACTGTAAATAAACAGAAGACTATCGTTATTCAGGAAGTGGGACAGGCATAGAAAAGGCTGGATAGCTCCATGGGTTAATATAATCAATCAGGGCTTAGAAGTCAAGAGGGTCACTTAGATAACTTTAATTGATGTCTTTAATATTTACTATCATCTTATGATTTATAAAAATCCATCTTCTTCAGTCAATTATAAAAATACCAAATTTTAATAGAAGACAGACTTGATTTTTACAAACTTCTTTCTCAAATGCTAGTTATATTGTATTCAATTAAGAATTATACAGAGAATATGGTAGTACACATGTGTAACACCTTGAACCCCAGAACTAGAGGCAAGGAAGAGGCAGGCAGACTCTAAGTTTGATGTCAGCCTAATCTGTGGAGCAAGTTCCAGAGCTAACCTCTAAAAGAAAGGAAAGAAGGAAAGAAAGCATATAGAGTTTTTCGGGTAAATGCAAACTTACAGTAAAAGTGGTCATGCATTCACACAATACAGTTCTACTTGTCTGTGAAATAGTGCACACAAGAAAAGGATCAGTCTTTATGAAGAGGCAAAATAAAATTAGATAAATATATTGCATAATCACCGTTTACTAAAAGAAACAAATTGCTGCTGAGATTTCTGAAAATGAAATGAGGTGGTCAAGTCTCAAAGCAGAGACACTAGGCAGTTTTACTACAAGTGGTTCTATAGTGTTCTGTTAGGATGGAGATTGTGGATAAGCAAGGATTGGCGCCACGGTGTTAGCAGCACTGAGTTCTGGAATGCAGAGGCTAACTAAGTAACTTATCAAACCCAGCGGCTTATTACTTAGGGTCTTCAGAACTAGAAACTTATAAATTTTGAGATTTCTGAAGCCAGACTCAGATCTCTGTGGTTCTATATACTTGAGTCAGAGACTTTCAGGTCTGGGAATTCAAAGCCAAAGATGTGCAGCTCCAGGACCTGGGCCTTAGGTCCAAGTTATAAAAGCCAAGGATTTATAGCTCTGGGTGTTAAGGTCAAAAGTTGACTGCTCTGAGATTCGAGTGCCAGTGATTCAGTGCCCAACAGGTATTGTGAAGATTCTTAAGTTCAGATACTTGGACCTTCTGCTTTAATACTGACTGCTTTTTTGTATTTTCTATAGAATTGTGCTCTGTAGTTCAACTAAATTCTTCACATAACAAGTTCTTAAATAATGTGGTTCTCCTACTCCTCATTCTGTCCTGGTATTTCCACAGAACTTCACAGTATCCAGGCTCTGCTTCTAAAAATATCTCCTGTTGTCTCTCTGCTTCAGGGTAAATCATGAGCTTAGATTTTCAGAACTCACTCCAATGCTCTTATGGTTTCATCTATCTCAACACAGAACTTTGCTGAGTTTATCAATCTTGCTTGAAATTTATTTACATGTAGATCTTTAAGTAGGTCATTCCATGAAATATTGTACTTGAGGGATTTCAATTAGAGGCTGGATGTTAAATAATATTTCTGTTTTTATTTGTGACTTGTTATTTTTACCTTACAGTTTTTAATAATGTCTACTTATTTTACTATAGCCTACTTTTAATTTTATTACAGTAGCTTAAATAAGGTCATTTTCATAAAATCAATGATGTTCTCTCAGAAATTTTTCACCCTGGTTGTTCCCTTCATTTTCTCTTCTTTTTAATATCTTTCTGTTTCTAAGTTTAGGAAGCTTTATATTGAAATTTAATTGGATCAATTGTCTATTTCGTGCGAATTTATCTCAGCATCGACCTTTAACTTATTTATTCTTTTAGGCTTATCCTCTGAGTGACACCCTGCTGTGCTTTGAAGTTTCTTATTGTGTTTGCTTGATATTTATTCTTAGAATATACTTCCAAATATTTGTCATACTTTTGTTTCTTATGTTTGAAGTTATTACCCTGCTTAGTCTCCTCTGTGGGTGATGTTTTTCATGGTTATTTTTGTTTAAATGATCGATTCTCTGTCC
Source organism: Micromys minutus (assembly GCF_963924665.1). Lineage (NCBI taxonomy): Eukaryota > Metazoa > Chordata > Mammalia > Rodentia > Muridae > Micromys > Micromys minutus. The sequence goes on from NC_137953.1 coordinate 53,616,667, forward strand.
TAAATTATGTCTGATTCTTTTCTGTGTCTCTGATTTTTGTGCTGTATTGTTTTGTACTTGTTTAATTTCTTTTACAAATTATTGTTTTATTTTATTGTCCAACTATTGTAGGTCTGGAATTGATGTCTTCCCTTGATTAATCTGCTGTTGTACTTTATAAAGACAACAATCATTTTAAAAAGTAAAAATCTGAAATCTTGAGAGAGCTTACATCAGCAACCTGACAGCACAGCTAAAAGCCCTAGAACAAAAGGAAGCAGATATACCCAAGAAGAGTAGACGGCAAGAAATAATCAAAATTAGGGCAGAAATAGACCAAATAGAAACAAAAAGAACCACTGAAAAAATAAACAAAACCAAGAGTTTGTACTTTGAGAAAATCAACAAGATTGATAAACCCCTAGCCAGACTAACTAGAGGGCAATGAGAGAGTATACAAATTAACAAAATCAGAAAGGAAAGTGGAGACATAACAACTAACACTGAGAATATTCAAGAAATCATCAGATCCTACTACAAAAACTTATACTCCACAAAATTGGAAAATCTGGAGGAAATGGACGAATTCCTAGACAGATACAATATCCTAAAGTTAAACCAGGACCAAGTAAACCATCTAAATAATCGTATAACACCTAAAGAAATAGAAGAAGTCATCAAAAGCCTACCAATCAAAAAAAGCCCAGGTCCAAACGGGTTCAATGCAGAATTTCATCAGACATTTATTGCGGATATAACACCAATACTCTCCAAAGTATTCCAAAAGATAGAATCTGATGGAATACTACCTAACTCATTTTTTGAGGCCACAATAACCCTCGTACCTAAAGTACACGAAGACCCTACAAGGAAAGAGAACTTCTGACCAATCTCACTTATGAACATTGATGCAAAAATACTCAACAAAATTCTTGCAAACAGAATCAAAGAACACATCAAAACAATCATTGATCATGACCAAGTAGGCTTCATCCCTGGGATGCAGGGATGGTTTAATATAAGGAAATCCATCAATGTAATCCACCATATAAACAAACTCAGAGAAAAAAATCACATGGTCATCTCACTAGAGGCTGAGAAAGCATTTGACAAAATTCAAGACCCCTTCATGTTAAAAGTCCTGGAAAGAACAGAAATCCAAGTCCATACCTAAACATAATAAAAGCAATATACAGCTAACCAACAGCCAACATCAAACTTAATGGTGGGAAACTTGAAGCAATCTCACTAAAATCAGGGACTCGACAAGGCTGCTGACTCTCCCCCTACCTAATCAACATAGAACAAGAAGTCCTGGCTGGAGCAATTAGACAGCAAAAGGAGATCAAGGGGTTACAAATCGGAAAGGAAGAGATTAAAACATCACTCTTTGCCGATGACAGGATAGTGTACATAAGTGACCCAAAAAATTCCACCAGAGAACTCCTATACCTGATAAGTTCAGCAAAGTGGCTGGATACAAAATTAACTCAACAAATCAGTAGCCTTCCTATACTCAAAGGACAAACGTGGAGAATGAAATTAGAGAAAAGGTACCGTTCACAATCATCAGAAAACCTATAAAATACTTTGGTGTGACTCTAACTAAGCAAGTGAAGGACCTGTATGACAAGAACTTCAAACCTCTAAAGAAGGAAATTGAAGATGATCTCAGAAAATGGAAAGATCTCCCATGCTCATGGATTGGAAAGATCAACATTTTAAAAATGGCCATCCCACCAAAAGCAATCTACAGATTCAATGCAATCCCCATCAAAATTCCAACCCAGTTCTTCATGGAATTGGAAAGATCAATGTGCAATTTCATATAGAATAACAAAAGACCTAGAATAGTGAAATCCATAAGCAACAACAAGAAAACATCTGCGGGAATCACTATCCCTGACTTCAAGCTATATTACAAGGCAACTGTGCTGAAAACTGCATAGTACTCATACAGAAATAGGCATGTGGATCAATGGAAAAGAATAGAAGATCCAGAAATGAGCCCTCACATATATGGTCACCTGATTTTTGACAAAGGAGTGGTAAACATTCAATGGAAAAAAGATAGCCTATTCAACAAATGATGCTGGTCTAACTGGCACTCAACATGCAAAAGAATGAAAATCGACCCTTTGTTATCTCTTTGTACAAAGCTCAAGTGTAAGTGGATTAAAGATCTCCACATTAAACCAGATACAGTGGAACTATTAGATGAGAAAGTAGGGAAAACCTTAGAACACATAGGCACAGGAGAAAATTTCCTGAACAAAACACCAATGGCTCAAGCTCTAAGGTCAAAGATTAACAAATGGGACTTAATGAGATTGCAAAGTTTCTGTAAGGCTAAGGACATCGTCAAGAAAACAAAACGGCAACCAACAGAATGGGAAAAGATCTTTACCAACACCACATCAGATAGAGGCCTAATATCCAAGGTGTACAAGGAACTCAGAAAGCTAGACACCAGAGAATCAAATAACCCTATTAAAAAATGGGGTACAGAGCTAAACAAAACGTTCTCAGTTGAGGAATATTGAATGGCTGAGAAATATCTGAGGACGTGCTCGACATCCTTAGCCATCAGGGAAATGCAAATCAAAACAACCCTGAGTTTCCACCTCATACCAGTCAGATTGGCCAAGATCCAAAACTTAGATGACAACAGATGCTGGTGAGTTTGCGGAGAAAGAGGAACACTTCTCCACTGTTGGTGGGGTTGCAAACTAATACAACCACTCTGGAAATCTGTCTGGTGATACCTCAGAAAATTGGACATAGTACTACCTGAAGACCCAGCTATTCCACTTCTGGGCATATACCCCAGAGACACTTTAATACACAACAAAGATATATGCACCACAATGTTCATAGCAGCTCTATTTATAATAGCCAGAAGCTGGAAAGAACCCAGATGTCCTTCAGAAGATGAATGGGTACAAAAATTGTGTTACATTTACACAATGGAATACTACTCAGCCACCAGAAACAATGACTTAACCAAATTCTTAAGAAAATGGCTGCATCTAGAGAATATCATCCTGAGTGAGATAACCCTGTCACAAAAGAACAGACATAACATGCAGTCACTGACAGTGGAATGCTAACCCCAGAGGCTTGCACTCCCCCAGAAACAACTCACAGACTGTATGAAGTCCAAGAAAAAAAGAAAACAAAACAAAACAAAAAAAAATTAATCATGCTCAATCTTTACCCTCCAAGAACACATTGACAAATTCCAGGTTGTACCCTGTATTACATGTACTGTCTGCTCATTGTATTAAAAAAAAATCTTTACACACTAAGAAAACTTTGACTATTTTCAGGTTGCAGCTTTTTTCTTGTTTTACATGTACATTATGCTCATTGTTACTTGTGGAATCTTTATCACACTATCAAACCTTTAAAAAAAAAACAAGTACTGACAAAAATGTATTGTATAATTTTATGCAAAAATGCTTAAAAGCTATACATTTATCTTTGTTTCGTAAAATAAAGTTGTTAAAAAATATAAATAAAAATAAAACATGGATAAAAAATCTGAAATCTTTCTCATTTCACTTATCCAGTTATTTTTAGTGTTTGATATTGAAGAGCTATGTGTTTTTACCTGTATCAAACAGGTTTTTGCCGCATAGTTTTGAGCTATTTGTATTATTGTGCACATCTGTGATATGCAAAATATGATTCATGAATCATTAAAGGTTTTCTTCTCAGCCTTCTCAGCCTCTATGTTATTTTTGACACAGTGGGCAACAGACAGGTATGGAAGTCTTGAATTTGTACTAACTAATCAAAAGAATATAATCTACAGTTTAACAATTTATTCCTTTCAAAACCCATAGTTGGAAAATCTATTAGACATGCATTGGGGGGCTGCTGGCACTATAAAATAAAAACGCACGAAACATCTGCTATCATCTCACAGGAAGTAAATTACCATTCACATTGCTTGTTTTCACAGAAGCTGGGGATTTGCCTGCATTGAGGGACCATTTTGTTTCTCATGTTGTGTGTTGGTGAAGGTTAAGTGGAATTCTGCTAAGTACTTAGCAGTTCAATATAAGTAATCCCTTCTCACACTTGTTCAATAGACAACATAAAAACTGAAGTGTCCTGTGCACAGGGATGGTTATGGTCAGGAGTTACCACTGGAAAATCAATTGACTTTAGGAAGACTTAGTCTAAATAACATGCAAAGAATCATTCCCCAAATCAGCAATTAAGAGAAGATAAATTGCACATTATAAACCTCCCTTTTTCTGAGGGAGAAAATTTTGGCCAGCCTGTCTCCTTTATTCTGAAGTACTAACTCTTATTTCTATTCAAACAAATTCTGATCCTCTGATACCCTAAGAAACTTTCTTCTTGGATGGAAACTCAAGGCAAATGATGTCTCCAGAGTATACCATCCAGGAAAGTCTTTAAGATCATATCTTTTGCATATTATTTTGAAAAAAGATTTCTGAAAGTGAACCAGTTATAAAAACGATCCATTAGTACATATCTTTATCTTTAAAGCTGTGTTCATTCTTTCATAGAAAATACATAGTCTGTGTAGATTCTTAACAAAACCAATATCTCTTATGCTATAAAGCAAATTTTCCCTTCCCCACCACACCCCTTTCTTTCTGATAGAAGGGAGCTATCACTCTGTTCAATTTTTGAGGAACCACAAAACTGATTACCAGCTTGCAATACCACCAGCAATCAAGGAGTGTTCCTCTTTCTCCAAATCTTCACCAACAACTGCTGTCACCTGAGTTTTCTGGGTTTTTGTTGTTTATCTTAGCCATTCTGACTTGTGTAATGTCAGGGTTGTTTTGATTTGTATTTTCCTGATGAATAAGAACGTTGAACATTTCTTTAGGTGCTCCTCAGTCATTTGCTATTTCTATGTTGAGCATTCTTTGTTTAGCTCTGTACCCCATTTTTAATAGGGTTATTTGATTTTCTGGAGTCCAACTTTTTGACATCATTGTATATATTAGATATTTGCCCTCTATCAGATATAGGATTGGTAAAGATCTGTTGGTTGCCATTTTGTCCTATTGTCAGTGACTTTTGCCTTACAGAAGCTTCACAATTTCTAAGCATATACACAAAAGATTCTCTAACATATAACAAGAATACATGCTCCACTATGTGTAGAGCAGCCTTATTTACAAAAGCCAGAAGCTGGACAAAGCAATATGGTACATTTACACAATAAAGTACAACTTAGCTATTAAAACAATGACTTTATAAAATTCTTAGGCAAATAGATGGAACTAGAATATTATCCTGAGTGAGGTAGCCCAGTCACAACAGAACACACATGGTATGTATTCACTCATGAGTTGATAGTAGCCCCAAAGCTGAGAATACTCAAAAAACAATTCACAGACCATATGAAACTCAAGAAGGAAGACCAAAATGTGAATGCTTCATTTCTTCTTAGAAGGAAGAACAAAATACTCATGGCATGAAATACAAGGACAAAGAGTGAAACAGAGACTAAAGAAAAGTCTATCCAGAGAATTTCATACTTGGTGATCCATCTCATATGCAGCCACAAAACCTAATCTGTGGGGCGCTGCCTGCACATTCTCCATTACAAGATGCCGCTGACATCCGGCTGGAGTTAGCAGTAAACAAGTCATGTGTGCACGCTCTGGGTAACTTTCCACTCCTTGAGCTCTGCCTCTCCGGTGGCATCATAGGGCCTGATGAGTTTCAACCAATCAGGGGGCTCCATGTCCAAGGCGAGGACTGATCCCTTTATAAGGGGATGGGCTAGATAGTTCAGGGTCTTCTTCGTCTTCACGTGTTGCAAACTTATGCTCTGCCTCTCGAGAGCATTAAAGTTTACCGCAGAAGAATCCTATTTCGTGTGCCGCGTTGTTCTTGCAGGCGAGACAGTTGCACGGGACACTAGTGGGACACTAGTCACTGTTGCTGATGCCAAGAAGTACTTGCTGACCAGAGCCTGATATAGATGTCTCCAAAGAGGTTCTGCCAGAATCTTACTGATACAAATGAAGATGCTTAAAGCTAACCATTGGACTGAGCAGGGACCTTAAAGGAGGAGTTTAAAAAAAAAAGGTATTTAGATGAAGGGGTTTGCAACATCATAGGAATAACAACAATATCAAAAAAACAGATTCCCCAGTGCTCCCAGGGCTAAACCACCAACAAAATAGTACACATGGAAGGACCCATGACTCCAGCTCTATATGTAGTAGAGGGTGGCATTGTCTGGCATCAATAGGAGGAGGAACCTTTGGTCTTGAGAAGACTCATTTCACCAGTGTAGGAAAATGCCAGGGTGGTGAGGTAGGGCTGGATGGCTTGGAGGAGGCGCATCCAAATAGAAGCAGAAGGAGGGAGAATGGTAGAGGGTGAACCCATGAAAGCGGATAACATTTAAAATGTAAATATATAAAATATCCATTTTTTTAAAAAATAAAATGATAAAAACCAGTGGTGCCATTATCAAATCTGTTCTAGAAGTGTTCTTTGTTTTGTAAGGTATTTTTAGCTTAATGCCTTTAAAGAATTGCTTTTAAATTAAAAAAAATAATATACTTATAGTGACTATATGTTTTCATATATAAGTAATATTTATTAAGTATATCTTTTACTGACACCGAATTCCCATTTCTCTGATGCTATAGCATAACATTTGTTTTTTACCAAATATGAATAGAGGTGTCATTACAGAAAATATGGTGATTTTTAAATTAGCAAATGTAAAATATTATTTTAAAAGTTACATTTTCAAAATAATTACTTAAGTTTACCATATTTTCTAGTCCAACAGATAAAACAGCTTTATATCATTATATTTAAAGTCTTTGGATTAAAGTGAAAGGTAAGATTTGACCCAGTCCTTTTTTTCTCACTACCTGAGTGATTTCAGCCATATTAACATTCAATTTTCTCATCTTCAAGAGAACAAAGCATTTAGTTTAGATGGACAGGAATATAATTAATTTCACAGAAATGGCAAGTCATTTGAGCTTGATTATTTTTTCCATTATCTAATGTTGTGTATTCAAATCTCTATGACCTCAGAAGGGTTTGGCCAAGCTTTGTACTTGTTGCTTGAGGCTGTGGCCTTTTCAGGTTTTAAGAAATATTAACTCTGCCCATAAATAAAGTGATTAGATATTCCCATAAGAAATTACCCAATTTTATCTTCAAGCTAGAAACATTTTTTCCTTGAATTATCATGATTTCTGAATCATTTAGATACCATTTCAAACCCATAATATTCATTTCAGTTCTGAGAATGTTATATTAAAAATAATAAAATTAGATTTTGTTTTTTAAGATTATTTTTTATTCTAGAAGAACATAATTTGATTGGAAATCTCAAAATTGAACATTGCTAAGCTATGTTGTCCTTAGAAAACTGTAAACATTTGAACTCACAGTGCCTTGATATAATCCATGAGGACAAATATTTATTGAAATGTTTGTTATGTGCCATGGTTCATTTACATAACTGTTAAGTCTATTCTCTTCTTTCTACCACACAGACATGATCAATATTACCTTGCAGTTCTGTATTAGTCACTGACTCAGCGGATAAATCAACTGAAACAACACTTTTTTATAGGGTAAATTCATTAGAACTAACAAAACAAATTATGAAAATTCAGCTAGGCAGTACAAGACAAATGGAAGTGTTATTTTTACCATGTAACTATTGGACAGGCCTCTTTATGTAATGAAGACAAAATTTAACCAGGAAAAACAAAGAAGACAGCCACGACTCATCAAATTCACACTCATGGTTGCTTGTAGAGTTCTTTAATGAAAGCTATAATTCAAATAAACTATGCTCACTTTAATAATATATTCATGCTTTTATTATAGTACACACTTATTAATCACTATTTTCTTTACCCTTCACTTTAATACCAGAGTCCTGAAGGAAAAAAGAAGGTGCCAATTTTTTTCTAATCAGCACGGGACCAGGGTCAGTAGCCTTCTCCTGTTCTGCTCTGCTTTCTGTATTAGTCACGCTTTCCCTCTTTCTTCTTCTCTGAAATATGTGAGCACTGGCTAAGCAGTGAGCACCATGTTTGCCACTATCTGCCATGTCATAAAATGGGGTACTTTCCTTTTCTCTCTTGCCTCATCACTAGCAAAACTAAACTAACATATTTCTGAGAGGTGGCCATGGCACTTGTGAACACCCATCCTACTCAGGTAAAACTGGCCTTAGAATGGATGGTTTTACTACATCAGTATGCCATTGAAGGAAATCTGCTCCTGGCTCAGAAAAGTTAGGAGCAATTACTACATGCACACCATTGGCAGAAGGTAGTGGGAGAGGATGGTGTAAACATGATTGATATTTACAACTTTCTGTTGGTTCCACAGTAAATCCAACTATTCACAGGACCACTAAATGACATAAATAGAGGTTTTTGATATTATTTTTCAAGAATTAAGATTATTAACTGAATAAATACAGCAAAAAAGAAATGTATATCATACATTATAAAAGGAGCATTATTGACATTATCATTATGAATTGTATAATAATTACATGATATAATTAATGATATATTTGCTTTCTCTGATCAGTGTACTTCAAAACTGATGATTCCTGATTTACATTATAGCTTCTAATTAAAATTAATTGAAGCAGCAGAGTAAATTTTGCATAAATGTAACATATGAATATTTAAGCTATGTAAAATTACTTCAAGAGGAAAACTCACAAACCATCATATTCTCTGGGATTTTAGCAACAATCTTAATATACTTACCTCTCATCTTTTTTGCTTTTATTTTGTTATTAGTCAGGCTCTACTAAGCTAGTAAATAATTTAAAATTCTGTTCAGTGCTCCAGTCTGCACATGCCATCCATTCATTCTGTACTTGATAGAAAATCATTCAAGTGAAAATACATCGCCAAGATTCTGAGCAATCTGAATGCAAATTAAATCAATACAATAGCTTAGAAGAATTTGCCCTTGGAAATCATTCAAGTTCAGGCAACTGTTAGAGTCTTTATTTTTATTCTAGTTAATCTGGAGCAGCGTAGATGTACTTAAAACATTCACTGGTAACTCCATTATCAAGTATGGAAAAACCTAGAGCTGAAAGATTTATTTTATTACATTTATTTAGGGGGGGAGGGAGTAAATGCATGCCAACCACAGTACATGTATAAGGGTTAGATGAAAACTTGCAAGAATTGCCACTTTTCCTTCTGCCACATTGGTTCCAGAGATTGAACTCAGTTTTTTTAGCACTTGGTGACAGAGTGCCTTTATCTACTGATCCATCTTCATATTCTTGGTGAAAAATTAATGTATAAACAAAACAGAACAATCTTTGGAATTGGATATCACTTCTAATTTCACAATAACCCGAATGGTTTACCCTTTCACATGAAAAGCACCAGACTTAATAGTATAAATAAATATAAAAATACTACAATTTGTGATCATTTATTCACATAACTACCATTGCTTGAGAATACTTAAGTTTTTCAAAATATGTATTATAGCTATAAAACATGTTTAGAACTCATAATGAATAATTAAAAACAGCCTTAATATGATGTTTTGTGACTAGTCTATTGGATCTTATTATTCAGTGTTTGGTTGATGACCTTCAGAAGCCTGCCCCTTTCTGAATTAAAAGAGGAGCCATGGAAGAAGGGAGGTTAATGAATATTGCTGGAAGGAGTGAAGGGACAGGAAACTGAGATCCAGATATATTGTATGAGAAAATAATAAATAAAATAGACATATTGACATATTTCCCGTTTCTTGTAGGTAAGCTTTTTCTTACGATGAGAAAAGATGCCAGGTAGTACTAAATATTTAAAAGAAGGTAATTCACCATCCCATGAATTTTAATATAAATGCTATTTAAAGAACAGAAGTATTCTTTGTAAGTTCACTGTATACCTTAGTAGTTTTGAGAAACATAAGTTCAAGCATCATTATAAACATATCCCTTATTTAAGTATCATAAGAGTCCTGAGATCTCCACTATTATAACTACTTTAGGACTAGGGATCAGCATGCTTAGCATAAATCCCTTTCAGCAACCCACCATCCTCGGGACATTGGCATCAGACTCGCAATATAATGGGCAACTATAGGAAGTAGCCATAAAAAAGGGGGTCTAAAGATACAAGGAGACACTAACAGGACGAAGAACGGGAAGAAAAAATGGAGGGCCACCACCCCCAGAACTTCCTTCTCACTCAGATATTGACTATCAGATTCAGGAACAGAGGACAAAAAAAGTATATGACCCAGTTGGGAAAGTGTAGTCATGTGGTTCCAGATTTTTTATGTAGCTTTTATATTTTTTTTTAAAAATGACATATTGATGAAACTCTTCACCAAGTTTAAAGTAATATGTAATCACACACACACACACACACACACACACACACACACACACACACACACACACACACACACATACAATCAGTGAAGATACTTCCATGTGTTCTGACCGCTGACCCAGAAAGATTGATTATGGAGGATAGAGACTAGGATCCAAGGATCAGGCACTACCCTTCCTTGGATTGTAGAGAAAGAAGGAATGTGCATAAACAAAGAACTCCTGAACAGTATAGCTGTGCACAGACCTCATTGTCTAGAACAATAGAAGAGAAACTGTTTTACTTCCAAATGAGAATGAGGGAGAGTCATTATTGCTTCAAATTTATAAAAATGAAAATTATAAGAACTTTGGATGAACTTGCATCAAAAGCTGGAGTCCAGTGAAAGAGATGGCTTTTTCAAGGTTTGGGAGCATCTTGAAAAGTAGGAACTGTCAAGTAAGTAGTCATGACTCCCACACATGTAGGGCAGTTAAAACTCAAACTATGTTTTAGTATTTTCTGAACCTAATAGTAAGAAGTTTTATGTGATGGGCTTACTACACATGAGTTCTGATCACACAGGCTCGAGACCCATTCTGTAGTGGTGTTTTCAATTGGCAACAAGAAAACAATAAAAACATATGCCTGAGTTTCAATTCTCTCAGCAAAAGAAAGTACTTCACTGCAAATAAAAAATTCTAGCACTAAAGTCTCTAGTCCCTGCCTTCCTCCCTCCTTCTCCCTCCCTTTCTCTTCTCCTCTTGCCTCTCTCCCTCAGCCCTAGCTTTTCTTCCTGCTGTCTTCTCCCATTTTACCTTTCTCTTTTGTTCTCTTTGCCACACCAATGTTGCAAGTGGAGCTTCAGGACATGTAAGTAAACAGCCCCCCCATGCATTTCTGTTATTTCTTTGAGGAACTGTAGCCAAGAAAAAAAATGTACATATACTGAAGAGTTGGCTTTCAGAATCAATGAGTCAAGACAGGATTCTAAGTGTGGTGATGGAAAAATCAAACTACGACCAGAATTGAAAGAACGTAAACTGGAAAAAGAGCCAAAATGTGCCTGAAGTTGACAATGGAGAATATATCATGAAAGGCTTTAAGGTTTCCTCCCTCTCTCTGGACTCATGTTTTGTTATGCTTGATACTGACAGATCTGTTTTCTTGATGTCCACTATCTCCTCTAACTCTGACACACTTTCCCCCACCTCCTCTGCAGAGTTTTATTCAGAGCACTTAAGGAAAGAATTTGATGGACTTATCTCATTTAAGACCAACTGTTTCAGGGTCTCTTATTTTCTGCATATTGTCTTTCTGAAGGTTTCTGTACTTGTTCCTACCTGCAGGAGGAAGCTACTCTGAAAATGTCTGAGTGAGGCTCTGAAAAATGGATATAACAAAATGCCATTAGGAATCATTTTATTGTTTTCTGGGACATTAGAATTGGATTTACCCTAGGTTTTTATGCCATCTAGTCTCTGGCTCTTGGTTGTCCAAGCAATATTAGGAATAAGTTCCATCTTTTAGTGGGACTCATAAGTCAAATCAGGCAGGACATTATTATAAATCAAGTGGTTTGTGGATTCGTTGGTGTTCATATTTCTCCCTTGGTTAGTCTCTTTCTATAGCAAAAGACATTGAGGGGTGAAGACTATGCGGATACCAGACTGACTCCTCCATGTTCATTAAGTTATATAGATATTATATTCAACAATGGAACTTTGTAGTCAATTTGTGCAGAACAAACTATAATCTTGACAATAGTATGAGTGGTTTTGTATTCTCATGGGACTCTTTGGGCTGACAATACAATTAGATGTAACCCAAACTCTAGACTTGAAGCTTCATTAGGTGGCAAGAGTTAACCATGATGGTGGTGGTGATATTGGTGTTGGTGATAATGGGGAGTGTGTTTGTGTGTGTGTGTTTAACATTTTGTTTGATTGGCACATTTATTCTCCCATATTTTCTTCAATGCCTTTTATTCTGTCATCTTTTCTATTTTCAATGTATGGTTTTCATATTCCTTTAATGTTTATGTTCCTTTCCTTCATTTACAGATTTTTCTCAATTTTTAGAATTACTATTATTGTATTTGTTTATACATTCTAGACTTGATCTGTTTTATTCCCTTCCACTCTTTTGCATGTATGTTTTCATAGATTCCTTTATAAAATTTTAAAATTTTCTCTTTATGGAGCTCTATATTACTCATAAGGCTATGATACATTCTTTATTTTGTGCTTAAGCTATGTTAAAATAGATATATATTGACTTGACAATGACTTATTAATTGCATTTTATCATTGGCTTGATTCATCTGGGTTTGGGAAGATTGGTCTTGTTTTCTTGGGTGGGTCTTTTGTTCCTTGGTTTTTATTGCTATTTCTGGTTCTTAGGTACTTGTGGTAAAGGTGTGCTGACTGGTAGAGAATTCTTCTGTGATCTTACTCCATATGACCACTGTAGGTCCCAGGCAGAAATTATTTTTAGGTATTGGAAGCTGATGCTAAGGAATAGGTATTGGCCAGGAAGGTGGTAGCTAAGGGAGTCCACGGGAGGGAAGAAAGGAGGGTGTTCTACCAGGATCTGATTAGACTCCCGAGAATGCTATTAGAAAGTGATGAGAGGCCAGCACAGGTAGTCTGTACAGCCCTGGCATGAGAGTGGGAGGCTGAATATGAAAGAGAGGAAGGGGAATGAAGATTTGAAATTTACTTTACCAGTTTCCCAGACTGATGTCTTCCCATGAAAAACTTTCTAGTGTTGGGGGGTACAATCACAGAATTATTTTGTACAATTGTTGGAAGAAAATCTATATCACCTGCTGGAGATGGTAGTATAGAGGAGGAGGATGCCACAGAAAGTTGTCTGCTACAGAAGGGCAAATGTGGGACTAGGACTGGAGAATTGTATTTGGAGAAAAGAAAAAAATTAGTAAACATCTGCAGTTACTTCTCTGGCCAGAGTGGCCTGTGGGTTTCCAAGGAGTGTCTGCTGTAGTTGGGGGCTGGAATAAAGAAATGGATGGAAATTATTTTGGGAAGGGGTATCTGTGTGATCCATGGATTTGGAAGCAGTGAGGGAAGGAGGTTGATTGATTCTGCTACAGAGCTGGAGATATGGACAGGGAGAATGCATGAGGGACTGTATGTGAAAGAAAGCAAGAAGAAATTTTCTATCCTCATCCCTAGCTGGAGTACTAGTATCAATTCTTTCTATCGTTCAATTAATATCTGTTGGATTAGTAGAAACAGGGGATAAGTGTATGTGATAAATACTATCTGATGTTGATTATATGTCACAGTAAACAAATTGATTTGTTAAGAGGACAGCTGAAAGTGTGTGGCTCTTGCCTGAGAACTGTTTTAACTCCTGTCTCTTTTTACACACAAACAAAGTTTGCTTCATTCCAAGAATTTCATTAGCTAATAATGAAGAGTAAGGTTTGTTTAGAAATAAAATTTTACTTCTATAATTGATAAACTTACATCCATTGAGTTATGTATCAACTATATGTCAGCTGTATAAACTAATAGCTGCCAGTGAATGAAGTATGTCCCTTTGTATACTGTTTTATGTGTGTGTACAAACAAGTTTTCAAGTGAAACAACATATTCAGTCATTCTCTTCAATAGGTTGCACTTGCAAAAAAGCATACATGATCATAATGCTGTAAATTTATTTTTCATAAAGGAATGCATAATCTATCTACCACAAAATGACCTTTCTAAGCTTTTCAGCATGGTCAATACTTCATAAAATCTTTTCTCATAGAAATACTTTACATGGTTCACCAGGAGGTGTTTGAAAGTGGATGTGACACTGCTATATCTGTCTCCGAGACAGCATAGATTTCCTCAGTTAAGTGTCCTAAACATATCTCAAGACTGAAAAGGAAGGCATGTCCTGGGTAATGACTACAGTTCCCATCATATATAACGTCTTAACCACAGTTGTCATCACACATCTTCATACAAAGAAAAAGGTATGAAAATAAATTAAAGTGTTTAGTGCTCTGGAAGGTATAAAAAAGACTACCATTAAATGTTACTTTATAAAATGATGTGTTAAATTTGTCCTAGGAGAAGGTATTCCAGCTAAACACCTCTGTGAATGTCAAATATTTGCCAGATGCTAACACAGAAAATGTGCAATTGTTCCTCACTTAGTTATGGAAATCAAGTCTGGCTGCTGGCCGGTTTGCCATTATTGTAACAAAACCCTTAAGATAATTGGCTTACAATAGGGAAAGACTGATAAAGGGTAGTGGTTTTTGGTGATTTTAGACTCTACTTTCTTGGCCAGATTGATTTTAAGCTGGTGGCAGGATATGTGGGATAGAGGTAATTTATTTCCACCTCCTCTTATGAAATCAATGAAGAAAAGACAAATTTCAAGAAGGTATTAGAATGTTCCAATATACCTTTCAAAGCTATGTTGTTATTAGCACCGCAGCATGACCAGTACATTTGTAAAATATAGGCCTTTTAGAAGATATATATGGTTCAGTGATAATAACTCTCATGATAGGAATAGGAGATTTTCATACTTGTAAAAAATATCATAGCATCAGTTCATATCTGAAGGATAAACAGAGAATACTTTGAAGGTGTTAATGACACCTTCCTCATGGCCCCAAGGGAATGTATGTCAGAAATTGTTTCTAAACACATCTATTCTCAGGCCACGTCTATTGGAACAATAGATCTTGTGAGGAGGACTTGAGAACAGGAGCCCCCGTCCATTCTTCATTAAGGTATGCTTCCATTTAGAACCCATCAACACAATTCCATTTCTCAAAACTTGGGTAAAACACAGCTGCACTGTCCCTTCCCCAAAGTTATTCATTAATTTTACAGAGTAAATGAACACTGCACAATCAATTTTTAATAGAGTAAATTTGTGTCTGAGTGATGTGAGGGGATTTTTTTTTTTAAAAAATTAAGTTTTTAAATATATTTTTCCAGATTCCATTTAGATAGAGATTATTCAATCATTGTCAATATAATTTCCTAAGGATATATGCAATAAAATTTTCTTCAAGACTATACTAAGGGCTGCATATTAAATAATGCACGGGGTATACTGATTTCATATATACTGAGACACATTAAACATAAAGCAATATGTTAGTGAGTTTAAAAAATAATGCAGTGTTGGGAGAAGATTGTTGAAAAGGTAAAATACATGAAACACAACATATGGTAGAAATGTAGATGAGAAAATGAGATAAATCAACAGAGGAATGGATTCAGAAATTGTGGTACATATTTACAATGGAGTACTACTCAGCTATTAAAAACAGTGACTTCATGTTTCAAGGAAAATGAATGAAACCTGAAGCTATCATCCTGAGTGAGGTAACCCAGTAACAAAAGAAAACTCATGGTATGTACTCACTTATAAGCTTATACTAGCCCCCCCCCCCAAAAAAAAAAAAACTCAAAATACCCAAAAAATCATTCAGAAAACTTATGAAGTTCAAAAAGAAGAAAAACCAGAATCTGGATATCTCAGTCCTTCTTAGAAGGGAGAACAAAACAGGGGAGGAAATACAAGGCCAAATAGAGGAGCAGGGATTGAAGAAAATCTACAGAGACAGCCCCACCTGGAGAACCACCACATACGCAGCCACCAAACCCAAGCAGTATTTCTGATGCCAAAAAGTGTTTACTGGCAGGAACCAGACATGGATGTTTCCTCAAAGCCTCTCCCAGAATCATACAGATACAGATGAGGATGCTTGCAGCTAAACATCAGACTGAACACGGGGACTCCAATGAAAAAGCTAGAGAAAAGACTCAAATAGCAGAAAGATTTGCATCCTCATGGGAAGTACAACATCACCATCAGCCAAGGAACTAAGGAGGAGAGGATGATTGGGAGAGAGAGCACCTACATGGACACAAGATGAGGGGAGGAGTGAGAGGAGTAGGAGGAGAAGGGTATAATATTTTAAAGATAAGTATCCAATAAAAATTTTTAAAAATACCTTGAAATTGAAATAGTCATCAGTAGTCTCCCAACTAAATAAAAGCACAAGACAAGATGAATTTAGTACAGAATTCTGTCAGACCTCCGAAGAAGACCTAATACCAATATTCTTCAAAATATTTTTTTAAAAAAGGAACAGAAGGAACACTACCCAATTCATTCTTTGATCCTGCAATTACATTTATACATAAACCACACAAAGACCCAAAAAAGAAAGAGAACTTCATATTAGTCTCCCCTCTAAAAAATTTATGCAAAAATTTTCAATAAATTTCTCACAAATCAAATCCAAAAACACATCAAGATGATCATTCATCATAATCAAGTAGGCTTCATCCAAGGGATGTGGAGATGATTCAATATATAGAAATCCATCAACACAATCCACTATATAATCAAACTTGAAGAAGAAAACCGTATGGTCATCTCATTAGATACCGAGAAAGCATTGGACAAAATTTAACACACCTTCATGTTAAAAGTCTTGGAAAGTTCTGGAATTCAAGACTCATGCCTAAACATAGTAATAAACAGCAAACATGTAGCTAGCATCAAACTAAATGGAGAAAATCTTGAAGTAATTCCACTAAAATCAGTAACTAGACAAGGCCGTCCACACTTTCTTTTTTTATTCAATATAGTACTCAAAGTCCTAGCCAGGGCAATGAGACATGTCTTTTGTTAAAAGACATGAACAAGGTACAATTTGGAAAGGAAGAAGCCAAAATATCACTATTTGAACACGATATGATAGTATTCTTATGTGACCCCAAGAATTCCATGAGGGAACTCCTATACTTGATATACAGCTTTAGCAAAGTGGCTGGACACAAAATTAACTCAAACAAGTCAGTAGCCTTTCTCTACTCTTAGGCCTCACAGGCTGAGAAAGAATTTTGGGAGATGACACCCTTCACAATCGTCACAAACCATATAAAATACACTGATGTGACTTTAACAAAACAAGTGAAAGATCTGTATGACTATAACTTCAAGTCTCTAAAAAGAAATTGAAGAAGCTCTCAGAAGATGGAAAGATCTCCCCTGGTCAAGGATTGGTAGGATTAATATAAGAAAAATGGCCATCTAGCCAAAAACAATGTACAGATTCAATGCAATCTCCATCAAAATTCCAACTCAATTTCTCTTAGAGTTGGGAAGAGCAGTTTGCAAATTCATTTGAAATAACATAAAAACCAGGATAGCAAAAACTATTATCGACAATAAAATAACTTTGTGTTAATCCCCAACATCAAGCTGTATTACAGAGGAATCAAGATAAAAAAAAAAAAAAACAAAACAAACAAACAAAAAAAAAAAACCACTGTATTGTATTGGTACAGAGACAGGCAGGCAGAATGATGGAATATAATTCAAGTCCCAAAAATGAGCCCAAATACCTATGGTCACTTGATCTTTGACAAATGAGCAAAAAAAAAAAAAAAAAAAAAAAAACAGCATTTTCAACAAATGGTGCAAATGGTGCTGGTTCAACTGGCAGTCATCATGTAGAAAAATGCAAATCGATCCCTTCTTATCTCCTTGTACAAAGCTCAGGTCCAAGTGAATCAAGGACCTACCATAAATGCTGATACACTGAAATTAATAAAAGAGAAAGCTAGGAAGAGCCTAGAACACATAGGCACAGGAAAAATTTTTTCTGAACAGAACATCAATGACTTATGCTCTAAGATCAAGAATCTATAAATGCAACTTCATAAAATTGCCAAGTTTCTGTAAGGCAAAGGCCATTGACAATAAGACAATATGACAATCAACCAATTGGGAAAAGATCTTTATCAATACTATATCTGAGAGAGGGAGGGCAAATATCCAATCTAACAAATGAACTCAAGAACTTAGTCCCAAGAGAATGAAATAGCCCTATTTATAATAATGTAAAAAACTAAAAAAAAAAAATCTCAGTTGAGGAATATTGAATGGCTAAGAAGCATTTAAAGAAATATTCAACATCCTCAGTCATCAGGGAAATGCAAATTAAAACAACCCTGAGATTCCACCTTACACCAGAATGGCTAAGATCAATAACTCAAGTGACAGCAGATGTTGGCAAGGATTTGAAGAAAGAAGAGCAATTCTCCATTGTTTGGTCAAATTGCAAGCTCATATGACCACTCTGGAACTCAGTCTGGAAGTTCCTCAGATGATTGGACATAGTGCTACCTGAAGACCCAGCTATACCACACCTGGGCATATACCCAAAATATGTTCCAGCATATAACAGAGACACATGCTCCACTATGTGCATATCAGCCTTATTTATAATAGCATGAATCTGGAAAATACCCAGATGTCTTTCAACAGAAGAATGAATACAGAAAATGTGATACTACTCACCTTTTAAAAACAATGACTTTATGAAATTCTTAGGCAAATGGATGGAACTAGAAAATATCATCCTGAGTGAGGAAAAGCAATCACAAAAGAACACACATGGTATGTACTTTCTGATAAGTGGATATTAGCCCAAAAGCTTGGGTTACCCAAGATACAATTCACAAACCACAGATGCTCAAGAAGTTGGAAAACCAAAGAGTAGATGCTTCAATACATTTTAAAAGAGGAAATAAAATATCCACAGGAGGAAATACAGAGACAAAGTTTGGAGCAGATACTAAAAGAAGGGCCATCCAGAGACTGTGGGGATCCATCCTATGTACTATTACCAAACCCAGACAATAATATTGATGCCAAGAAGTGCATGCTGAAAGGTCCCTGATAAAGCTGTCTCCTGAGAGTCTGTGCCAGAGCCTGAGAAGTACAGAGTAGGATGCTCTCAACTAACCATAGAAATGAGAATGCTGTCCCCAATAGAGGGGTTAGAAAAAGAACTGAAGGGGCTGAAGGGGTTTGCAATCCCTCAGGAAGAACAGCAATGTCAATCAACCAAACCCCCAAAGGTCCCAGAGACTTAACCACCTACCAAAGAATACATATACAGAGAACCATCATTCCAGCAACATATGTAACAGAGGATGGTCTTATTAGGCATCAATGAGAGGGAAGGTCCATGGCCCTGTTAATGCTCAATAAGCAGAGGGGAAGGCTCGGAAATGGCAGGAAGTGGATGGGTGGAGAACACTCTTATAGAGGCAGGGTGAATGGGGATGGGATAGAGGGATTCCAGAGGGGAAACCAGGAAAGGGAATAACATTTTAAATACAAGTAAAGAAAATATCAAATAAAAAATATGGAGAAAAAAAAAACTTGACAAGCGCTGAGATGATAAACCAGTAAAAGATTGGCCTTGGTGGTTATAAAGGTCTAATTTATGGTTTCCAGAAATTATGTATACATCTGCATTCGGTGGCACATGTCTGTTAACCCAGAACTGGAAAGAGAAGTGGAGAGATAATGCAGATCCATGGAAGCTTGTGGACTAGCCAGTTGGGCTACAATATCAAATTCTAGGTTAAGGAGAAATCCTTCACCCATGGTTAGCTTGTGACCTTCACATAGCTGCTTTGATATCAGTACATACAATTAAATGTATCCCCACCTACAAACTACTACATAGGAATGTGCGTACACATATACAACATATATGGATGTATATTATACATGAACAAACAACATACATGAATATACATTTCTGTGTGTAATGACAGACCACACCCTGGACCACACATAAAGACAAGAATAACTAAAATGTGCTGTGGTGGTTGCATTGGTGATGGCATGATTTCCTGACCGTCAGTCACCTCATGAATATTCCAGACCTTCTTTCATGTATCAGAAAAGTTGGAATTAGTATAGCCATTTCTCTAAAATAGCTGCTCTTTTAAAAAAAAATTAGTTACTCAGTCTTAATGTAAGTCCCCTAACAACTGGTGCAGGGGCTGTCCATAAAAGTGTTGCCTGTATGTGGAACATATCCCCCAACAGAGCTGCGAGCTGCCTTGTCTGGTCTCAGTGGGGGAGGATGTGCCTAACACGGCATGAATTTGATGTGCTAGGGTTAAAGGGTACCTTGGGGAAATTAACCTCTCACAAAAGAAGGGGAAGGATGATGGGAGATGAAGGAAGAACTGGATGAGGTAGAGGTCAAGAGGGGTCAGTTATTCATATGTAAAAATAAATGATAAATGAATAACAAGTAAACATTTTGAAAATTATTGTTAATTTACAAACATAATAAGAAATTAAAGCATGCTTGATAGTAACATAGTATGTAGTATAGTATATAGTATTGAATATAGTTTAGATTACTGGTATGCTTTATTACACTACAAAATGAAATCACTTTTATTTTCTATATCCTGATATATTGATGAACTTTGTTACTAGAAATTTATAAAATATTTATATTTTATTAGAAATCTTATAAAATGTAACTATGAAGTGCTAATTACATATGCCTCCTTAAAAAGTAAGAAAAGTCTTTCAAATATTTAAGATGAAAATCAATGTGCTATTATAAAATTGGTACTTTTATGTAATGCAGCCAGAAATGTGTTGTTCCTCACCATACTCTTTCCCAAAAGCCCATTTGTGGCCAAGTTATGTTAATAATTACCAATACTGCCATGCTAACATATGATTTAAAATGGAAATTTTTTGATGATGATTTATCAGAGACAAATAGATCTTTTTATTTGATATACTTCTTTTCACGAAGATACTCATATGCCAGCTTTGGATTTCAGCATTTTAAGCTAAACTTTTCTTTCTCTGATGTACAGAGGAGCTGAGTACATGGTGGCCATGTGTGGGTACCCAAGGGAGTCTGCACTACACACCATTCATTCAGCTTAAAAGTTACCAAGCAGTAAATGCACCTATTGAGCTGCCCATCACCAGTAAAGATTCTAAAGCAGGCATTCATGGCTTGTGACACAGGACTTCTGGCCAACAGGAACTAGATGTGGCAAACATTGTGAAAAGGCAAACAAAAGAAGAATATGTACCACATTAGTGCTATGATGTTTGAGATGGGGTCTACATGGCCCTGACTGTCTCGGATAATCTGTCTAGTGAGCAGGACAGTCTCTGTTATGGCCTGCAGAGTTGAGTTTTTACATTTTTGAGAGTTGTATGTTAATGGATTGGTTTACCAATCCATATATGACGTATATCCATTTCAATTCAGTAAAGGTTATAAGGGATCTGATAGTACAGCTGTATGAATATACTGAGCCGAATGAATACAATAATAGCTGTGTAAAACAGCTAGTCGACATGTTTGTGACTGTGAAATTGGTTATGAATGTCATTCATCAGTGGTTACTTGCTAGTGTTTCAGTAAATATTTATTTTCAAAAAGAGAAAAAAAGAAAAAGAATGTCCAGTTCTGATCATAGAACCTACAGACCTCAAGTTTCATGGCACATTCAGCTGGTCAGATTGTGTTTGATCATCTAGCTGACAAATGGCATTTATAAACAATAAGAGGAGAAGTAGAAGGTCCTCAGTTTCGATGATCAGGGATGAGCATTATCAAAACATTCTTCTTTAGAGTAATTGTTACAAAGAAATGTTTCTCAGACCATGAAATAATGTAACAGAGTAGGGTTAATGAAGAGTTGTAAATAACAAATCTCCTTTCTAGGATTATGTACTTTAACTACACTCTTCTGTCCCTGTTCCAGGTCTTTGCACAATGTTCAATGATCCTCTTTCAAATATATTTTCTGATTCCCAGAGTGGGATCAGAACCTTACTGGAGGCTGGGTTTCTGTAGATTGATACTGGCTGTGATTTCTGTTGTCATGGTTATGCCCTGATTCTCATTGTTTCTAGAATATTACTCAGTAATGATGTCTTTTTTCTGCTTCTCAAATTATTTCTTCACCTCAATTTGACATCTACTAAATATGATGATTTGAATGGTCAACCTTATATTTCTTTTCCCACAATAATTTCTGGTGGTCATGATCTGTATAGCTGTCCTCTTCTCTTTCTGAAACCAAAGAAACAAATCTTCACTCCCACATTTTCACAGCAATCCACAACTTGCTGATACCACTGTTCTATTTGGCCCTTCATCCACTTATTGCCATCTATCTTTATCCAACTTACATTCTTAATTTTTATCCCTGTCTACTCTCTTTTGTTACCTTATTCTGGAAAAAGATAGGTCTTTGTGGTAAAAGAAATCTTCATGTAAATTGTGTTTCTTCTTTACCAGGAGACATTTTGGAGAAAACGCATGCTGAATGAAATGCTTGCAAATGTGAATCTTACTTGGGAACACATGACCACTGAAAGGCTGTCAGAAGTGCTTACAGTTAGGAAATAGATATAAATGTCTCTTCAGAGGCTCTGCTAAAGATAAAGAGATAGAGCTGAGGATGCTTGCAGCTAAATATCAAACTGAATGTGGGACTCTCAGTGAAGGAGCAAGAGAAAAAAACTGAGGAGCTGAAAGGGTTTCCAACCTCAGGGTAAGAAAAACATTATCTATACAAAGAACTCAAAAAGCTAGACACCAGAGAATCAAATAACCCTATTAAAAATGGGGTACAGAGCTAAACAAAACGTTCTCAGTTGAGGAATATTGAATGGCTGAGAAACATCTGAGGAAGTGCTCAACATCCTTAGCCATCAGGGAAATGCAAATCAAAGCAATGCTGAGATTCCACCTCACACCAGTCAGATTGGCCAAGATCCAAAACTCAGATGACAACAGATGCTGGCGAGGTTGCGGAGAAAGAGGAACATTTCTCCACTGTTGGTGGGGTTGCAAACTAATACAACCACTCTGGAAATCAGTCTGGCGATACCTCAAAAAATTGGACATAATACTACCTGAAGACTCAGCTATTCCACTTCTGGGCACATACCCCAGAGACACCTTAGTACACAACAAAGATATATGCACCACAATATTCATAGCAGCTCTATTTATAATAACCAGAAGCTGGAAAGAACCCAGATGTCCTTCAGAAGATGAATGGATACAAAAATTGTGGTACATATACACAATGGAATACTACTCAGCCACCAGAAACAATGACTTAACCAAATTCTTAAGAAAATGGCTGAATCTAGAGAATATCATCCTGAGTGAGATAACCCATTCACAAAAGAACAGACATAATATGCAGTCACTGATAGTGGGATGCTAACCCTAGAGGCTCGCACTGCCCCAGAAACAACTCACAGACTTATGAAGTCCAAGAAATAAAGAAAACAAAACAAAAAAAATAGTCATGCTTAATCCTTACCCACCAAGAACACATTGACAAATTCCAGTTGCACCCTGTATTACATGTACTGTCTGCTCATTGAAAAAAAAAATCTTTACACACCAAAAAAACTTTGACTATTTCCAGGTTGCATCTTGTTTTACATGTACTTTATGCTCATTGTTACTGGTGGGATCTTTTTCACACTATCAAACCTTTAAAAAAAAAAGTACTGACAAAAATGTATTGTATAATTTTATGCAAAAAATGCTTAAAATCTGTACATTTATATTTGTATTGTAAAATAAAGTTGTTAAAAAGAAGAAAAAAAAACCATTATCAACCAATCAAATCTTCCACAACTTTCATGGGCTAAAATACCAACCAAGGAGCACACATGGGGAGACCCATGGTTCCAGTTGCATATGAAACAGAAGATAAAATTGGCTGGTATCAATGGGAGAACAAGCTTTTGGTCCAGTGAAGGCATGTTTTCCCAGTGTAGGGGAATGCCAAGGCACTGAGGTAGAGAGGATGGTTGGGAGAGCATGCACCTTCACAGAAACAAGTGTGTGTGTGGGGGGTGTGATGGGGGTGTGGATAACATTTGAAATGTAAATACAGAAAATATCCAATAAAAGAAATTTTAAAAAGAATTCCACCATCTACATAACAACTATTTTACCTTGTTCACAAATATATCACTACATCTTCTGAAAAATATTCTTATATTTACATATGCAAATGAGTAAATGCACTCCATCATATAGCAAACTGAGAGACAAAACCACATGATTATCAGATATAGAAAAGACCTCTATTAAATCCAACACTCCTTTGTAATAAGATTTCTGGAGAGATTTGGGATACATTAGAAATAACTAAACATACTAAAGATAATTTATAACAGGTTTATAGCTAACATTAAATTAAATGAGGAGAAATGCAACATAATTGTACTAATATTGGGAACAATACAAGGCTGTCCACTCTCTTCATATCTATTTAATAAAGTATTTGAGCTTTTAGTTAGAGCAATCAGAAAACTGAGAGAAAAAAGAGACTACAGATTGGAAAAAAAGAAGCCAAAGTATCTATATTTGCAGATGATATTATAGTAATCTAAAAAATAATAATAATAATGTGCCGAGAAACTGCTGCCTCTGATAAACACTTTCAGAAATGTAGCTTGTTACAAAATTAACTCACGGAAATCAGAACCTTCTTATATACAAATGGCAAAATTGCTATGAAAGACATTAAGAAAACATTACCTTCCACAAGTGCATTAAAAATATAAAGTATCTTCATGAGTTAGTCACCCTTTCCCAGCCTGGGCTTGGTGTGCAAGTAAGAAATACTTAGGCTTACCCTGTTCTGTCCTACTACTTAGCTTTCCTTTCAAGATACTTAAGGAAGCTCACCACTGAGAGGATGAAGTAAAGATCTGTAGAAGTTTAGTGGAAATTCAGGGCATTGTTCTTTATTTCTTGGCAAGCATCCTTTGACAGTTTTGAAAACAACAAAAAGAAAAACAAAACTGTATAACTGTCATGTGTTCTATTTGAACAGCTGAGATGAATTCACACCTGAGTCTTTCAATTTCATTCTTAGTGGTGTTGAATCTGAGGACCTGCCCCTGAACATCTCCAGAGAAACACTCCTCCAAAGCAAAGTCCTGAAAGCCCACGGCAAAACCACTGTGAAGTAGTGCCCTGAGCTCTTCTCTGAGATGGCTGACAACAAAGAAAAATTTTAAGGCATTTTCCCAAAATTTAAAGTTTGAATTGATGAAGATTTCACAAACTGCTTGAACCTTTTTGAGCTCCTCCACTCACACTTCTGAATTTGAATATGATACGTCTGATATGACTTCCTCATTAGAAAATGTGTATTGATGAAGGAGACAGTGACGTCCATCTATATCACTGGTGAGAGCAAAGAGTGGGTAGTGAACTCAGCCTTTGTAAAGTATGTGCAGAAATGGGTCTTTGAAGTGATGTATATAGCCAAGCATACTAACTAATATTGCATGCAGCAACTCAAAGGATTTGATGGAAGGTGCCTGGTTTTATTGACAATGGAGGGCACGGAGATATTAGAGAATAATGAAGAGATGAGCAAAATGAAGAAAAGCAAGCAAAGCTGAGAATCTCTGCAAGTTAATCAGAGGGGTCTTACAAATAAGTTTGTAAAAGTGACAGTTCCCAATGGGATTCAACCTGATGTATTATGACAAGCACCTATGACAGAAGAGCAAATATAGAATAGATCATGAGGACCCAAAAGTTATAAGACAACTCTACAATGGACTACAGGATGATAGGGAATAAAACACCACCCAACTGTACAGACCCTGCAGCATTTAAGCTGAGGAATATGAAAATGATAAAGCTGTGAAGGAAGCTATGCTTCCCTCTGGTTTATCATGGGAGGATCCAAAATGTACTCAAATATTTGTGTGTGTGTGTGTGTGTGTGTGTGTGTGTGTGAATCTTGTAATCACTAACAAATTAAGTGAAAGACCTGTATAATAAAATTTGCAAGGCATTGTAAAAGAAATCAGAAGATGGGAAAATCTCCAATGCTCAAAAATCAATAGAATTTATATAATAAAAATGTTTATTCTACAAATAGTAATCTGCACATTCAATGCAACCCTTATAATCATTCTAACAAAATTCTTTATAGATCCCAAAAAGAAAATTTTCATCTTCATATGGAAACACAGAAAAAGCAAAACAAAACGAACAAACAGGAAAACTAAAATCACCAGACATAAGAAAAGAACTAATAAACATATAACTATCTGTGTTTTCAACTTATACTACAGAGCTATAGAAATAATAATAGTATGTTAATGGAACAGAGTTAGACACAATGATCAACAGAATTGTATTGAATGCACAGATATAAATCTACATAGCTACAGACACCTATATTTTATAGATAAGCCAGAAACACTTTCTAAAAAATGTCAGTATCTTCAACACATTTTGCTAATCAAAATGGATATAAAAGAATGCAAATAGATCCAAATGCTTGAATAAACTCAACATAGGAAAAAGAACCTGAATCAAATAGGAAACAAATGGGGAATAGATTTTAACTTATTAGCATATGAGACAACTTCCTTAACAAAGCAAAATTAGAGTAGGTTTGAGGATAAAAACAAAAAAATAAATGGTACTTAACGAAACTGAGAAGCTTCTGTACAGCAAAGGATATCATGATTTAGACATAGTGGCAGTCTTAAGCATGGAAAATTATTCTTTTCCAATATACATTGAATAAAGGATTAATATCCAAAATATATATGTAGATCTAAAAAAAACTAAATATTAAGAAAACAATCTAATTTAAAAAAAAATAGTAAAGGTATAAACAAAGAATTCCCCAAAGATTTGAATTTTCAAATTAATGTGAAATAGCAAAACACTCATCATTTTGAGTTGTGATGGTTTGCATATGCTTGGCACAGGGAGTGGCACTATTAGGAGGTGTGGCCTTATTGGAGAAAGTGTGTCACTCTGGGGGTTGGCTTGGAGATCTTTCTCCTAGCTGCCTGAGGATACTTACTCTGTTCCTGGTTTCCTTCAGATGAAGATGTAGAACTCTCATCTCCTCCAACATCATGCCTGCCTGGATGCTGCCATGTTCTTGCCTTGATGATAATGGACTGAACCTCTGAACCTGTAAGCTAGCACCAACTAAATGTTGTTCTTAAAGACTTGCCTTGTTCATAGTGTCTGTTCACAGCAATAAAATCCCAAATAAGACATGAATCATCGGTGGGAGACCTGGGATGCTGGGGAGCAGAGAGATTTCTGCGGAGTGCACACGGAAAGTGCACCCCCTTCCTTGCCCTACCCTGCCCTGCCTGAGTCAGCGACCAGAAACAGAACATTGGAACTTCTGCTCACACCCGACGACTCTGAGGCATAGAACAGGGCTCGGCCCATCTGACACCTGGACAAGTGGATATCCAGGGACAGAGACCAGATACAATGGAAAGGCAAGAACATATCACTAACAAAAAAATGGAAAGAGGAAAGCGAAAGAGTATATCCCAAGGAAACCAAGACAATCTAGCAACACCAGAACCCAGCTCTCCTATAACAGCAAACATCAGAATTCCAAACACTCCAGAAAAAGGAGACACAGACCTGAAATCATACCTCAAGATGCTGATAGAGATATTTAAATGAGAAAGGGAGGAAAAGCAAAGAGATTCAGAAGCTTTTAAAGAAGAAACAAGAAAAACACTCAAAGAACTCAAAGAACTAGAGGAAAACAGAACCAAAGAAATAAAGGAATGGAAGAGGGAAATTGAAACAGAAATTGACACAATAAAGAAAAAGCTAAAAGAGATAACCCTAGAGGCAGAACACCAAAAAAAGAAATCAGGAGTCACAGAAGCAAGCATTTCCAATAGACTACAAGAGGTCGAAGAGAGAATCTCGGGTACAGAAGACAACATTGCAAACATAGACAAAACAGCCAGAGAAGATGCAAAAAACAAAAAGCTTCTAACCCAAAATGTACAGGAAATCCAAGACACAATGAGAAGACCCAACCTAAGGATAATAGGAATAGAAGAGGGAGAAGAGGATCAACTAAGTGGCACAGTAAATATCTTCAACTAAATTGTAGAAGAAAACTTCCAAACCCTAAAGAATGAGATGACCACAAGCATAAAAGAAGCCTTCAGAACTCAGAACAACAAAGATATATGCACCACAATGTTCATAGCGGCTCTATTTATAATAGCCAGAAGCTGGAAAAAACCCAGATGTCCCTCAGAAGATGAATGGATACAAAAATTGTGGTACATATACACAATGGAATACTACTCAGCCACCAGAAACAATGACTTAACCAAATTCTTAAGAAAATGGCTGCATCTAGAGAATATCATCCTGAGTGAGATAACCCAGTCACAAAGGAACAGAGATAATATGCATTCACTGATAGTGGGATGCTAACCCCAGAGGCTTGCACTTCCCCAGAAACAACTCACAGATTGTATGAAGTCCAAGAAATAAAGAAAACAAAACAAAACAAAAAAAATATGTCAAAATCAAGAAAACTTTAACTATTTCCATGTTACATTTTGTTTTACATGTACTTTAGCTCATTGTAACTATTAAGTTTTCAAGGAATACAATCAAACCTTAAAAAAAATTAAGGACTGACTAAAAAATATATTCATATAGTTTTATGTAAAAATTATGTTAAAATCTGAAAAAAAAGTACTGACAAAAATTTATACTTTTCAGCAAAAAATGTTTAAAATCTGTACATTTATTCTTGTTTTGTAAAATAAAGTTGTTTTATAAAAAAGAAAAAGAAAAAAAACCTATGAATCCTGTTTTCAGTTTTACCCACTTACTGCCACCTATAAGTCTTTATCTTTTTACCTGTTCAGCATGTGGCACTGTGGGCACAAACGTTTGGGACAGTTGGTTGGGCCTAAGGTTGTTGCAGAAGTGGGACAACTTCTCTGTGATTTTGTGACTTTTTCTATATTATATCACATTTTCGTCAAAGGCAATAGGAAGAGAATTTCTCAGGAAAATACTTTCTCTGAGTGTTGAATGTTGCTTAGACAATGCTATTTAAAGAAATGCGGCCAGTTTTTGGTCATTTTCCTCTCTGTCTGTGATTTGATGTCAGTGAAAGTGTAATATTGTGCTCATATTTTACCAATATTCAGTAAAATGTG
This sequence comes from Micromys minutus, assembly GCF_963924665.1. NCBI lineage: Eukaryota > Metazoa > Chordata > Mammalia > Rodentia > Muridae > Micromys > Micromys minutus. The sequence goes on from NC_137953.1 coordinate 53,645,868, forward strand.
ACTTGTTTCTACTTATGGAGAAAAAAAAAAAAAAAAAAAAAAAAAAAAAAAAAAAAAAAACAAGTGCCCAAAGCAAAGAAAGAATACTAAAAGCAGTAAGGGGAAAAGGTCAGGTAACATATAAAGGCAGGCCAATCAGACTCACACCCAATTTCTCAAAAGAGACTATGAAAGCTAGAAGAGCCTGGACAGACATCATGCAGACCCTAAGAGAGCACAAGTGCCAGGCCAAGCTGCTATACCCCTCAAAACTATCAATAACCATCGATGGAGAGATGAAGATATTTCAAGACAAATCAAAATTTACACAATATCTGGCCACAAACCCAGTACTACAACGAATTATAGGTGGAAAACCCAATACAATGAGGGAAAATACAGCCTAGTAAAAACAAGAAAACTCCTAAACAAGAAAACTAAAAGAAGAAAAAAACACAGACACAACTCAACCCAAAACAGCAATAATGACAGGAAACAGAAACAACTATTCCTTGATATCTATTAACATAAATGGACTCAACTCCCCAATAAAGAGACATAGACTGTCAGACTGGAAACATAAACAAAATTCAGCCTTTTCCTGCATACAGGAAACTCATCTCAGAGACAGAGACAGACACTATCTCAGAGTAAAAGGGTGGGAAAAAAACTTCCAAGCAAACAGCTCCAAGAAGCAAGATAGAGTGGCTATTCTAATATCGAATAAAGTAAATTTCCAACCAAAAGTTATCAAAAAAGATAAGGAAGGACACTTTTTACTCATTACCAGGGAAATCTGTCAGGAGGAACTCTCAATCCTTAACATATATGCTTCAAATAAAAAAGCACCCACATTCATAAAAGAAACCCTACTAAAGCTCAAAAAATACATTTCACCCCACACAATAATAGTGGGAGACTTTAAAAACCCCTCTCACCAATGGACTAATCATGGAAACAGAAACTGAACAAGGACAATACAAAACTAGCAGAGACTTTGAACCAACTGGAATTAATAATATATACAGAACATATTATCTTAAAGTAAAAGAATACACCTTCTTCTCAGCACACCACTTCACCTTCTCGAAAATTCACCACATAATTGGACACAGAATGAGCCTCAATCTATATAAGAAAATTGAAATACTCCCATGCATCCTTTCAGATCACCATGGTCTACGGCTGGTCTTTCAGAACAACAAAGACAACAAAAAGCCCACATACACATGGAAACTAGACAACAGTCTGTTATGTGATAGCAGGGTCAAAGAAGAAATAAAGAAAGAAATTAAGGATTTTCTAGAATTCAATGAAAACAAAAAAACAACATACCCAAACCTATGGGATGCAATGAAAGCAGTATTGAGAGGAAAACTCATAGCCCTAAGTGCTTCCAAAAAGAAACTGAAGAGAGCTTACATCAGCAACCTGACAGCACAGAAAAAACCCTAGAACAAAAGGAAGCATATATACCCAAAAAGAGTAGTCGGCAACAAATAATCAAAATTAGGGCAGAAATAGACCAAATAGAAACAAAAAGAACCATTGAAAAGATCAACAAAACCAAGAGTTGGTTCTTTGAAAAAATCAACAAGATTGATAAACCCATAGCCAGACTAACTAGAGGGCAAAGAGAGAGTATCCAAATTAACAAAATCAGAAAGGAAAGTGGCAACATAACAACTGAAACTGAGGAAATTCAAGAAATCATCAGATCCAACTACACAAAGCTTATACTCCACAAAATTGGAAAATCTGGAGGAAATGGACACATTCCTAGAAAGATACAAGTTCACAAAGTTAAACCAGGAACAAGTAAACCATCTAAATAACCCTATAACACCTAAAGAAATTAAAGAATCATCAAAAGCCTCCAAACCAAAAAAAGCCCAGGTCCAGACAGGTTCAATGCAGAATTTTATCAGACATTTATTGGGGATATAACACCAATACTCTCCAAACTATTCCAAAAGATAGAATCAGATGGAATATTACCCAACTCATTTTTTGAGGCTACAATAACCCTCGTACCTAAACCACACAAAGACCCTACAAAAAAAGAGAACTTCAGACCAATCTCACTTATGAAAATTGATGCAAAAATACTCAACAAAATCCTTGCAAACTGAATCCAAGAACACATAAAAATGATCATTCATCATGACCAAGTAGGCTTCATCCCTGGGATGCAGGGATGGTTTAACATTACGAAATCCATCAACATAATCCACCATATAAACAAACTCAAAGAACAAAATCACATGGTCATCTGACTACAGGCTGAGAAAGCATTTGACAAAATCCAACACCCCTTCATGTTAAAAGTCCTTGAAAGAAAAGGAATCCAAGGTCAATACTTCAACATAATAAAAGCAATATACAGCAAACCAACAGCCAACATCAAACTTAACAGTGGGAAACTTGAAGCAATCCCACTAAAATCAGGGACTCAACAAGGCTGCCAACTCTCCCCCTACCTATTCAACATAGTACTGTAAGTCCTGGCTGGAGCAATTAGACAGCAAAAGGAGATCAAGGGGATACAAATTTGAAAGGAAGAGATAAAAACATCACTCTTTGCCAATGACATGATAGTGTACTTGAGTGACCCCAAATATTCCACCAGAGAACTTTTACAGCTGATAAACAATTTCAGCAAAATGGCTGGATACAAAATTAACTCAAACAAATCAGTTGCCTTCTATACTCAAGGGACAAACATGTGGAAAAAGAAATTAGGGAAACGGTACCCTTCACAATCGTCACAAAAACTATGAAATACCTTGGTGTGACTCTAACTGAGCAAGTGAAGGACCTGTATAACAAGAACTTCAAACCTCTAAAGAAAGAAATTGAGGAGGATCTCAGAAAATGGAAAGATCTCCCATGCTCATGGATTGGAAAGATCAACATCTTAAAAATGGCCATCCTACCAAAACAATCTAAAGATTCAATGCAATCCCCATCAAAATTCCAACTCAGTTCTTCATGGAATTGGAAAGATCAATGTGCAATTTCATATGGAATAACAAAAGACCTAGAATAGCGAAATTCATCCTCAACAACAACAACAACAAAAAAAAAACATCTGCGGGAATCACTATTCCTGACCTCAAGGTATATTACAAGGCACTTGTGCTGAAAACTGCATGGTACTGGTACCAAAATAGGCATGTGGATCAATGGAATGGAATAGAAGATCCAGAAATGAGCCCTCATGTATATGGTCACCTGATTTTTGACAAAGGAGCCTTAAACATTCAATGGAAAAAAGACAGCCTATTCAACAAATGGTGCTGGTCCAACTGGCACTCAGCATGCAAAAGAATGAAAATAGACCCTTTCTTATCTCCTTGTCAAAGCTCAAGTGTAAGTGAATCAAAGATCACCACATTAAATCAGATACACTGAAACTATTAGATTAGAAAATAGGGAAAACCTTAGAACACATAAGCACAGGAGAAAATTTCCTGAACAAAACACCAATGGCTCAAGCTCTAAGGTCAAAGATTAACAAATGGGACTTAATGAGATTGCAAAGTTTCTGTAAGGCTAAGGACATCGTCAAGAAAACAAAACGGCAACCAACAGAATGGGAAAAGATCTTTACCAACACCACATCAGATAGAGGCCTAATATCCAAGGTGTACAAGGAACTCAAAAAGCTAGACACCAGAGAATCAAATAACCCTATTAAAAAATAGGGTAAAGAGCTAAACAAAACATTTGCAGTTGAGGAACACCGAATGGCCGAGAAACATCTGAGGAAGTGCTCAACATCCTTAGCCATCAGGGAAATGCAAATCAAAACAACCCTGAGATTCCACCTCACACCAGTCAGATTGGCCAAGATCCAAAACTCAGATGACAGCAGATGCTGGCGAGGCTGTGGAGAAAGAGGAACACTTCTCCACAGTTGGTGGGGTTGCAAGCTAATACAGCCACTCTGGAAATCAGTCTGGCGATACCTCAGAAAATTGGATATTGTACTACCTGAAGGCCCAGCTATTCCACTTCTGGGCATATACCCTAGAGACACTTTAATACACAACAAAGATATATGCACCACAATGTTCATAGCAGCTCTATTTATAATAACCAGAAGCTGGAAAGAACCGAGATGTCCTTCAGAAGATCAATGGATTCAAAAATTGTGGTACATATACTTAATGGAATACTACTCAGCCCCCAGAAACAATGACTTAACCAAATTCTTAAGAAAATGGCTGCATTTAGAGAATATCATCCTGAGTGAGATAACCCAGTCACTGAAGAACAGACATATTATGCAGTCACTGATAGTGGGATGCTAACCCCAGAGGCTTGCACTCCCCCAGAAACAACCCTCAGACTGTATGAAGTCCAAGAAATAAAGAAAACAAAACAAAACAAAAAAATATATTTAGAAATCAAGAAAACTTTAACTATTTCCATGTTACATTTTGTTTTACATGTACTTTATGCTCATTGTAACTATTAAGTTTTCAAGGCATACTACCAAACCTTTAAAAAATTAAGTACTGACTAAAAATATATTCATATAGTTTTATGTAAAAATTATGTTAAAATCTGAAAAAAGTACTGACAAAAATGTATAATTTTAAGCAACAAATATTTAAAATCTGTACATTTATCTTTGTTTTGTAAAATAAAGTTGTTTAAAAAAAAAGACATGATTCATCATTAAAATGTAAATCAAATGTACTTTGAGATTGAAAGAGTTAAATTTTTAAGATGGCCCCACTCACCCTGTCTTGAGGACAAGTATGTCTCAAGGCTGAGAACAAAAACTGAAGACCACCTGGTCTCAGTAAGGTCTGACTCTGAACTTCTGAGAAAAACCAGTATGAAGGTCAGTGTGTCCTAAAACCGGGTGGTCTGGAGTTGAATAATGTCCAAAATAGTCAGAGAATTCCAATTTGAATGAACCAATGAAATTGATATGTTCCTTTTGCTAAGTGCTTATGTGTTTTTACCTAAAATTATTTCTTCCCATTTGAGTTTGGGGTCGACTTTTCTATCTCCTGCATGAGATATGTGTCTTCTCCAGAACACTGGCCTCCCCCCCCACACTCCCAAATAAACCTCTCGCCTGATTGCAGCGAGATAGGCTCTCTGTAAATTTTTGGGTTCATTTTCTCCAGATACTTGAGATAAGGGATTCCTCAATTCAGGGGTCTTTCAAGACTTCACCTTATACCAGTGAAAATAGCTGACAGCAATAAAACAAGTGACAACTCACCTTTGGGAGGATTTAAACTAAGGAGAAGACTCACTAACCACTAATGTGAGTGAGTGTGCACAATATGGAAAACACTTTAGCAGTTCCCCAGATGATATTTATCATCTCTTACAACATCCATATCAACTACTGATGAGAATATACCCAAAAAATACCTTGTTCTACCACAGAGATACTTGTTCAACCTTGTTCAATGCTCTATTCATAATAGGAAAAAAATAGAAACAACCATGAACTCCTTCAACAGAAGAATAGACAAAGGAAATGTGGTTCATTTACACAATAGAATATTACTCAGCTATTAGGAAATGACATCATAAAATACACAGGTAAATGGATGGAATGAGAGAAAAAATCTTGAGTGGGGTAACTTAGACTCAGAAAAAAAAAAGAAAAAGAAAGAAACATTATAGGCATTTACTTGTGTGTGAATACTTTCTATTACATTAATTATTACCAAACTACAATCCATAGAAACACAGATGTTAAGGATAGAGTAAGATCACAGTGTACAGATAGATATCACGAGAAAAAGAAAATAGAATAAATAGGTATAAATGGATGGAGGAGTGAACAAGAAGGTCAGCTGAGAACTGGAGAAGAGAGAAAAAGAGACAGGGAATTCTTGTAAAGACAGATAAAATTAAGGCTACTACAGGGTGGTAGGGAAAACTAATACAGCAGAAGCTTCCTAAAATATGTACAAACATGAAGGTGATCACTGCTTCCCTAACTCTTGTAAAATTGGTCTTTTTTTTGCCCATACCTGCATCTTTCTCTTCCTTGAATGAACATCTAAAATTAGGTTGCAAGTATAACTCAGAGTTAAAACAGATATTTGGCATAATGGTGATAATATTAGTTCTCACTGCAAGTTAAGTTGATGTTTCACAAATAAAATAAACAAACTCCCATATAAAGAATCAAAGGGAAATGCAAATCAAAACAACCCTGAGTTTCCACCTCACACCAGTCAGATTGGCCAAGATCCAAAACTCAGATGACAGCAGATGCTGGCGAGGCTGTGGAGAAAGAGGAACACTTCTCCACTGTTGGTGGGGATGCAAGCTAATACAACCACGCTGGAAATCTGTCTGGTGATACCTCAGAAAATTGGATATAGTACTACCTGAAGACCCAGCTATTCCACTTCTGGGCATATACCCCAGAGACACTTTAATACACAATAAAGATATATGCACCACAATGTTCATAGCGGCTCTATTTATAATAGCCTGAAGCTGTAAGGAACCCAGATGTCCTTCAGAAGATGAATGGATACAAAAATTGTGGTACATATACATAATGGAATATTACTCAGGCACCAGAAACAATGACTTAACCAAATTCTTAAGAAAATGGCTGCATCTAGAGAATATCATCCTGAGTGAGATAACCCAGTCACAAAAGAACAGACATAATATGCAGTCACTGATAGTGGGATGCTAACCCCAGAGGCTTGTACTCCCCTAGAAAATTTCCATGTTGCATTTTGTTTTGCGTGTACTTTACGCTTATTGTAACTATTAGGTTTTCAATGCGTACTGTCAAGCCCTTGAAAAAAATCAAGTACTGACTAAAAAATATATTCTCATGGTTTTATGTAAAAATTGTTTTAATGTCTGAAAAAACAGTACTGACAAAAATGTATAATTTTAAGCAAAAAAATGTTTGAAATATTTACATTTGTCTTTGTTTTGTAAAATAAAGTCGTTTAAAAATAAAAAAAAAAAAAAAAGAATCACTAGGCAGTCTATCCAGTAGGATACCATGAGTGTTTTGTCTATGTTTGTATACACAAAAAGGATGCTTTTGTTTAAATAACATGTATGTACCTACACTTACGTTATTGTACAAATAGCAAACTGTCTTATTCTCTGACCCTTCTACTCAGGTAGTAGATAAGATCTACTGAGAATTAAGGCATATAGTTTTAGAGAGTTGATTTGACTTAAAAGCAAAGCATTTGCCCAGAGGCCTGTCGATTTTATCAAAACATGCCAGGGCACTCTTTGTAATTCTCATTTGTGCTTACTGTTGGTGATGGGGGTCCACTCAGATTGTTTTTGCATAAATATTTATGGTATCATATTTGCTGTTTACTTTTTTAAAAATGACTTACTTTGCCGGGGTTATCTGGGCTTGTTTATCTTCTTGGTTAATAGTAAAAAGATACGGCAGGGTTTATATTTTAGAAATGTTGTTGGATTGGAGATCAAAGTTCACTTGAATTTATTAAAATTTTTAAAGGGAGAAGAAAGCCGTATGGACTACTCAGGTAAAGGCCATGCCCTTTTTGAGACTGGTGTATATGTGATGAGCAGCAGCTGTATGGGAAATGAACATGTTGTCTTGACAAGCATGTTAAGAATGTTCTTGTTTGTGTATTTGTTTGTTTCTTTTTTCACTTGTCCCCATTTTTTAGCTGTCAAATCCAATGCTATGTGCCTCACATTTAAACACAGTCTTATATGTGCTACTGATTTTCCTCATCAGAACCAGGACTATTAGGTCCATAAAACTTGGTTCTCACAGTTAACTGTTTTTAAACAGAGCTTCGAGAAAGATATATCATAAGTAATGTGTCTTTACCTATGAAGTATAGAATTGTAATATCTCTGTGTAGAGGTGAGAATTCACATCAAGATATACCCAGAGTGAAATGAATGGTATTAAAGACACATTTATTAAATATACTTAATTTTCTTGAGAATGTTTGTGTAATATTCTATGTATAAGTACTATTATTAAACTCATTTTATTTTTAATTGGCTGTGAATTACTGATGGAATAATACCTTGGATACACTTTTCCGGCCCAGCTACAGGGCAGAGTGACCACAATCAAGACTCAGGACCCGCGTGCACATGGCTAAGACCCCAGAGAAATCTTGAAATAGCTCTCTCACCTAAGGCAATGTGACCTTGCTACAAGCCCTTCAGGCTGCCTTAGGACAATAGTCTGGAGCATCTGGAGGTCAGCTAGTGTGGTGCACTCTGGGAACCGGTCATTTCTAGCCCCTGGAGAAGGCAGAGTGATAGCCATCAAGACTCAGGACCTGCCTACACACCACTGAGCCTCCAGAGAAGTCTTGCAAAGGCTCTCCAACTTGAGCCCACAGAGACAGAGTGGAGCCACTATAATAAGAACTCACTACATGCCAGCAAAGAGACAAACATCCAGAAGCAATTTTCTTCCTGAGCCTACAGGCCCTCAGATCCACAGGAGAGACAGGCTCCAGTCATAGACAACAAGAGGACCTATAATCACAGACAACAAGATGGCAAGGGGAAAGAAAGCAAAAGAACCTAAGCAATGGAAACCAAGACAACTTGGAAACATCAGAACCCAACTCTCCTAACCACAGCAAATAGTGAATTGACAAACACACCAAAAATATAAGAGCTAGACTTGAAATCATACTTCATATTGGTGATAGAGATTTTGGAGAAGCACATAAATAACTCCCTTAAACAATTACAGGAGAACCAGTAAAAATTATTTAAAGAACTACAGGAAAATACAACCAAACAGATAAAATAAATGAAAGCTGAAATAGAAACGATAAAGAAAACACAAAATGAGACAACCCTGGAGATAAAAAACCAAAAAAAAAAAAAAAAAAAAGAAATCAGAAATCACAGATGCAAGCTTCACCAACAGACTACAAGAGATGGAAGAGAGGATCTCAGGGGCTAAAGACAACATAGAAAACATAGACAAAATATTCAGAGAAGATGCAAAAAACAAAAAGCTCCTAACCCAAAATGTCCAGGATATTCACAACACAATGAGAATACCAAACCTAAGAATAAGGTGTAGAAGAGGGCAAAGTATATCAACTAAAAGGCACATCTTCAAAAAAATCATAGAAGATTTCCCTGCCCTTAAGAATGGGATGATGATGAATATACAGGAAGCCTACAGAACTCCAAATTAATTGGACCAGAAAAGAAACTCCTCCCAATACAAAATAGTCAAAATACCAAATATTTGAAGCAAAGAAAGAATCCTAAAAACTGTAAGGGGAAACTGACAAATAACATCTAGCGGCAGACCAATCAGAATTACACCAGACTTCTCAACAGAGACTGAAAGCTGGAGGATCCTGGACACATGTCATACAGACCCTAAGAGAACACAAATGCCAGCCCAGGTTACTATATCAAATAAAACTATCTCCATAAATAGAGAAACCAAGATATTCTAGAACAAAACCAAATTTACACAACATCTGTCCACAAATCCAGCCCTACAAAGGATGATAAATGGAAAAATCAAACACAAGGAATAAAACTGCACCCAAGGGAGAGCAAAAATGATCACACAAAGAAACCAAAAAAGAAAAGCACAGAAACATAAGACTACCTCTCACAACAAAAATAACAGGAAACAAAAATTACTATTCCATTATTTCTCTTAATATCAATGGACTCAACTCCCCAATAAGAAGATATATACTATCAGATTGGATATGAAAACAGTATCTAACATTTTGCTGCATACAGGAAATTCATCTTAGAGACAAAGACAGAAACTACCTCAAGTAAAAGACTAGGAAAAAAATTCTCCCAAGCAAATGGGCCCAGGAAACAAGCTAGAATAGCTATTCTCATATCAAATAAAGTAGAATTGTCAAACAAAAGTTATCAAAAAAGATAAGGAAGAACACTTTTTACTCATCACAGAAAAAATTTATCAATATAAACTCTCAATCTTGAACATCTATGCTCCATGTATAAGGGCACCCACATGTATAAAAGAAACCCTACTAAAGTTCAAAACATATATTATTACACCACACACAATAATAGTGGGATACTTTCCCACCCTACTGTCATCAAAAGACAGATCATGGAGACAGAAAGTAAACAGAGACACAGCAAAGCTAGCAGAGGTTATTAATCAACTGGAATTAACAGATATCTATAGAACATTTCATCCAAAAATAAAAGAATATGCTTTTTTTTCTCAGCACCTCATGGTACCTTCTCCAAAATTGACCATAGAATTGGTCACAAAACAGGCCTCAATGGATACTAGAAGATTAAAATATTCCTATGCATTCTAATATATCATGATAAACTAAGGCTTGTCTGTAATAATAACAAAAACAACAAAAAGCCCACATACACATAAAAGCAGAACAATGTTCTGCTCAATAATAACATGGTCAAGAATAAAATAAAAAAATAAATCAAGGTGTTTAGAATTTAACAAGAATGAGACCACTACATACACAAACATAGGGGATACAAACAAAGCAGTACTGAGGGGAAAAATTTGACTGCTTCCAAAAAGAAACTGGAGAGAGCATACACTAGCAAGTTGATGGCACAACTGAAAGACCTAGAAAAAAATAAGAAGATACACTTAAGAGGAGTAGACAGCAGAAAATAACCAAATTTAGAGCAGAACTGAACCAACTAGAGACAAAAAGAACTATACAAAGAATCAATAAAACCAATAGCTGTTTTTTTTTTTTTTTTGAGAAAATCAATAAGATCGATAATGCCTTGGCCAGACAAATTAGAGCACAAAGAGAAAGTATCCAAATTAACAAAATCAGAAGTGAAAAGGGAGATATAACAACAGAAACTGAAAAAATTTAACAAATCATCAGATCCTACTGCAAAAGCCTATATTCAACAAAACTGGAAAATCTGGAGGAAATGAATAAATTTCTAGACAGATACCATATACCAAAGTAAAATGAGGATGAGCTAAACCATCTAAACAGTCCCATAAAAACTAAAGAAATAGAAGCAGTTATAAAAAGATTCTCAACCTAGAAAAGCCCATGAACAGATAGATTTAGTGGACAACTCTAACAGACTTTTTTTTAAAAAACTTTATTTTAAAAAACTAGGAAAAAAGAAAAAATATTTTAAACATTTTTCATAAATGTATGCAAATACATTTTTGTCAGTGCTTGACTCTTTTTTTTTCCTTTTTTTTTTTTAAGGTTTGATACTCTGCATTAAGGTCTTACTAGTTACAATGAGCAAAAAGTACATGTAAAACAGGATGTAATCTTGAATTAGTCAATGTTTTCTTGGTGTGAATGGATTGAGCATAATGTTTTTTTGGTTTTGTTTTGTTGTTGTGGTTTTGTTTTGTTTTCTTTTTTTCTTGAGCTTCACACAGTCTGTAAGTTGTTTCTGGGGCAGTCAGAGCCTCTGGGGCTAGCATCCCATTATCAGTGACTGCATATTATGTCTGTTCTTTTGTGACTGGGTTATCTCACTCAGGATGATATTCTCTAGATGCAACCATTTTCTGAAGAATTTGGTTAAGTCATTGTTTCTGATAGCTTAGCAGTATTCCATTGTGTAAATGTACCACAATTTTTGAATCCATTCATCTACTGAAGGACATCTGGGTTCTTTCCAGCTTCTGGCTATTATAAATAGAACTGCTATGAACATTGTGGTGAAGGTACCTTTGTTGTATATTGGAGTGTCTCTGGGGTATATGCCCAAAAGTGGAATAGCTGAATCTTCAGGTAGTACTATGTCCAATTTTCTGAGGAATCGCCAGACTAATTTCCAGAGTAGTTATATGAGTTTATAACCCCACCAAAACTGGAGATGTGTTCCTCTTTCTACACAAACTGGCCAGCATCTGCTGTCATCTGAGATTTGGAACTTGGCCAATCTGACTGGTGTAAGGCTGAATCTCAGGGTTGTTTTGATTTGCATATCCCTGATGGCTAGGGATGTCAAGCACTTCCTTTGATGTTTCTCATTCCATATTCCTCAATTGAGCCCATTTTGTTTAGTTCTGTACCCCATTTTTTTATAGGGTTGTTTGGTTCGCTGGTGTCAAGGGTCTTGAATTCTTTGTATACCTAGGATATTAGGCCTCTATCTGATGTGGAGTTAGTAAAGGTCTTTTCCCATTCTGTTGGCTGCCGTTTTGTTTTCTTGACAATGTCCTTAGCCTTACAGAAACTTTGCAATTTCATTAATTCCCACTTGTTAATCTTTGATCTTAGAGCGTGGGCCATTGGTGTTTTGTTCAGAAAATTTTCTCCTGTGCCTATGTGTTCTAAGGTTTTCCGTATTTTCTCTTCTAATAGTTACATTTTATCTGGTTTAATGTGGAGATCTCTGATCTACTTACACTTGAGCTTTGTACAAAAAGATAAGAAAGGGTCTATTTTCATTCTTTTGCATGCTGAGTGCCAGTTGGACCAACACCATTTACTGAATAGGCTGTCCTTTTTCCATTGAATATTTACAGCTCCTTTGTCAAAAATCAGGTGACCATATACATGAGGGCTCATTTCTGGATCTTCTATTCCATTCCATTGATCCACGTGCCTATTTCTCTACCAGTACCATGCAGGTTTTAGCACAAATGCCTTGTAAAATAGTTTGAGGTCAGGGATACTGATTCCTGCAGATGTTTTCTTGTTAAGTAGGGATTTCGCTATTTACGTCTTTGGTTATTCCAGATGAAATTGCTCATTTATCTTTCCAACTCAAATAATTACTGGATTGGAATTTTGATGGGGATAGCATTAAATCTGTAGATTGCTTTTGGTAGGATGGACATTTTTAAAATGTTGATCCTTCCAATCCATGAGCATGGGAGATCTTACAATTTTCTGAGATCTTCCTTGATTTCCTTCTTTAGAGATTTGAAGTTCTTGTCACACAGTTCCTTCACTTGCTTAGTTAGAGTCACACCAAGGTATTTCATAGTTTTTGTGACGATTGTGAAGGGTACCTTTTCCCTAATTTCTTTCTCCACATGTTTGTCCTTTGAGTACAGGAAGGATACTGATTTGTTTGAGTTAATTTTGTATCCAGCCACTTTGTTGTACTTGTTTATCAGCTGTAGGAGTTCTCTGGTGGAATTTTTGGGGCCACTTAAGTACACTATCATGTCATGTGCAAAGAGTGATGTTTTTACTTTTTCCTTTCTGATTTGTATCCCTTTGATTTCTATTTGTTGTCTAATTGTTCCACCCACGACTTCCAGTACTATGTTGAACAGGTAGGGGGAGAGTGAGCAACCTTGTTGAGTCCTTGATTTTAGTGGAATTGCATCAATTTTCCCACCGTTAAGTTTGATGTTGGCTGTTGGTTTGCTGTATATTGCTTTTATGTTTAGGTATGGACTTAGATTCCTGTTCTCTCCAGGACTTTTAACATGAAGAGGTGTTGAATTTTGTCAAATGCTTTCTCAGCATCTAGTGAGATAACCATATGATTTTTTTCCTTGAGTTTGTTTATATGGTGGATTACAATGATGGATTTCCTTATATTAAACCATTCCAGCATCCCAGGGATGAAGCCTACTTGTTCATGGTGAATGACCATTTTGATTTGTTTTTGGATTCAGTTTGCAAGAATTTTGTTGAGTATATTTGCATCAATATTCATAACTGAGATTGGTCTGAAGTTCTCTTACCTTGTTAGGTCTATGTGTGGTTTACAAACGAAGTTTATTGTAACCACAAAAACTGAGGTAGGTAGTATTCCATCTGATTCTATCTCTGGGAGTAGTTTGGAGATTATTGGTGTTATGTCTGCAATAAATGTCTTATAAAATTCTGCACTGAACCCGTCTGGACCTGGGCTTTTTTGTTGGATGGGAGGATTTTGATGACTTTTTCTATTTTTTTATGTGTTATGGGATTATTTAGATAGTTTACTTGGTCCTGGTATAATTTTAGGAACTTATATCTGTCTAGGAATTCATCCATTTTCTCCAGATTTTCCAATTTTGTGGAGTATAGTCTTTTGTAGTAGGATCTGATGAATTCTTGAATTCCCTTAGTTTCAATTGTTATGTCTCCACTTTGCTTTCTGATTTTGTTATTTTGTATACTCTTTCTTTGCCCTCTAATTAGTCTGGCTAGGGTTTTATCAATCTTGTTGATTTTTTCAAAGAACCACCTTTTGGTTTTGTTGATTCTTTCGATGGTTCTTTTTATTTCTATTTGGTCTATTTCTGCCCTAAGTTTGATAATTTCTTGCTGTCTAGTATTCTTGAGTGTATCTGCTTCCTTTTTGTTCTAGAGTTTTTAGCTGTGCTGTAAAGTTGCTGATGTATGCTCTCTCCAATTTCTTTTTGGAATCACTCAGGGCTATGAGTTTTCCTCTCAGTACTGCTTTCATTGCATCCCATAGGTTTGGGTATGTTGTGTTTTTGTTTTCATTGAATTCTTTAAAATACTTAATTTCTTCCTTTATTTCTTCTTTGACCCTGCTATTGTTTAACAGAGCATTGTTCAGTTTCCACGTATATGTGGGCTTTTTGTTGTCTTTGTTGTTGTTAAAGACTAGCCATAGACCATGGTGATCTGAGAGGATGTGTGGGAGTATTTCAATCTTCTTATATCAATTCAGGCTCCTTCTGTGTCCAATTATGTGGTCAATTTTTGAGAAGGTGCCATGGGGTGCTGGGAAGAAGATGCATTCTTTTACTTTAGGATGATATGTTATGTTGATATCTATTAATTCTAGTTGGTTCATTGTCTCTGCTAGTTTTGCAGTGTCCTTGTTCAGTTTCTGTTTCCATGATCTGTCCATTGATGAGAATGGGGTATTAAAGTCTCCCACTATTATTGTGTCTGGTAAAATGAATTTTTTGAGCTTTTGTAGGGTTTCTTTTAAGAATGTGGGTGCTTTTGTATTTGAAGCATATATGTTAAGGATTGAGAGTTGCTTTTGACAGATTTTCCCTGTAATGAGTAAAAAGTGTCCTTCCTTATCTTTTTTAATAACTTTTGGTTGGAACTTTACTTTCTTCTACATTAGAATAGCCACTCCAGCTTGCTTCTTGGTGCTGTTTTCTTGGAAGTTTTTTTCCCAACATTTTACTCTGCGATAGTGTCTTTTTTGTCTCTGAAATGGTTTCCTGTATGCAGCAAAATGCTGGATTTTATTTATGAATCCAGTTTGATAGCCTATGTCCCTTTATTGAGGAGTTGAGTCTATTTATTTTAATAGATATCAAGAAATAGTGAGTGCTATTTCTTGCTATTATTGCTTTTGTAGGTTGAGTTGTGTCTGTGTCTCTTACTTCTTTTGGTTTTTTTGCTTAGGTGTTTTCTTGTTTTTACTAGGATGTAGTACCCATCATTGTATTGGGTTTTCCACCTATAATTCATTGTAGTGCTGTGTTTGTGGTCACATATTGTGTAAATTTAGTTTTGTTTTGGAATATTTAGTCTCTCTATCTGTGGTGATTGAGAGTTTTGCTGGGTATAGTAGCTTGGTCTTACACTTGTGCTCTCTTAGGGTCTGCATGATGTCTGTCCAGGCTTTTCTAGGTTTCCTATTCTATCTTGAGAAGTCCAGTGTGATTCAGATGGGTCTGCCTTTATATGTTATCTGACCTTTTTCCCTTACTGCTTTTAGTATTCTTACTGCACTTTGGACATTTGGTGTTTTGACTATTATGTGTCGGGAGGAATTTCTTTTCTGGTCCAACCTATTTGGAGTTCTGAATGCTTCTTTTATGCTCATGGTCATCTCATTCTTATAGGTAGGGAAGTTTTCTTCTACAATTTTGTTGAAGATATTTACTGTTCCTCTTAGTTGATATTCTTCTCCCTCTTCTATTCCTATTATCTTTATGTTTGGTCTTCTCATTGTGTCCTGGATCTCCTGGACATTTTGGGTTAAGAGCTTTTTGGTTTTTGCATCTTCTCTGACTGTTTTGGCTATGTTTACAATGTTGTCTTCAGCCCCCAAGATTCTCTCTTCCATCTCTTGTAGTCTGTTGTAAATGCTTGCATCTGTGACTCCTGATTTCTTTTTTAGGTGTTCTACCTCTAGGGTTATCTCTTTTAGTGTTTTCTTTATTGTATCCATTTTCGTTTTAAATTACTTCTTCCATTCCTTCATCTCTTTTGTTATTTCTTCCTCTAGTTCTTTGAGTTCTTTGAGTGTTTTTCTTGTTTCCTCTTTAAAAGCTTCTGGTTCGTTTTGCTTTTCCTTCTGTTCTTGTTTAAGGATATCTATCATTGTCTTAAGGTATTATTTTATGTCCGCGTCTTTTTTTTTCTGGAATGTTTGGCATACCAATGTTTGCTGTGATGGGAGAGCTGGGTACTGGTGTTGCCAGGTTTTCTTTGTTTCCTTGGGATATAATCTTTCACTTTCCTTTTGCCATCTTGTTGTCACTGATATGTTCTTGCCTTTCCCTTGTACGTGATCTGTGTCCCTGGATCTCCGCTGGTCCTGGTGGCATATGGTTCGAGCCCTGTTCTGTTCCCTGAAGCTGCAGGGTAGGAACAGAGGTACCAATCCTGGGTTCCTGGTCCCTGGATCAGGCAGGGCAGGGGCGCGCTTTCTGTGGGCACTAGGCAGAGATCTCTGTGCCCCCTGGCTACTCGGATCAACTTCTCACCAGGCCTGTACCTTTGGGAACTTCTGGTCCAGGTGGCAGATGGGTCGAGCTCTGTTCTGTGTCCTAAAGCCACAGAGTGGGAACAGAGATCCCAATGCTGGGTTCCTGGTCCCTGGATCAGGCAGGGCAGGGGCGCGCTTTCCGTGCGAACTCAGCAGAGATCTCTCTGCCTCCTGGCTACTCAGATCAACTTTTCACCAGGTCTTTATATTTTGGAACTCCAAATAGATTTTTATAGAAGACATAATATCTATATACTCTCCAAACTATTCCAAAAATAGAAACAGAAGGAACACTACTCACCTTGCTTGAAGCTACAATTATGCTTATACCTAAATCACACAAAGACACTACAAAAAAAAGAGAACTTCAGAACATTTTCTCTCATGAACATTGATGCAAAAGCACATCAAAACAATCATCGACCATGACCAAGTAGGCTTTATATCAGGGATGCAGGGATGGGTCAACATACAGAAATCCATCATAATCTACCATATAAACAAACTTAAATAAAAAAACCACATGATCTTCTCACTAGATGCTGAGAAAGCATTCAACAAAATTCAACACCCCTTCATGATAAAAGTCTTGGAAAGATCAGGAATCCAAGGTCCACACTTTAACATAGTAAAAGCAATATACAGCAAACCAATAGCCAACATCAAACTAAATTGATTGAAACTTACAGCAATCCCATTAAAATCAGGGACTAGGCAAGGCTGCCCACTCTCCCCCTACCTATTTAATATAGCACTGAAAGTCCTGGACAGAGCAATTAGACAACAAATAGAAATTAATGGCATTCACATTGGAAATAAAGAAGTCAAAATATTACTATTTACAGATGAAATGATAGTATACTTAAATGACCCAAAAACTTCACCAGAGAACTTTTACAACTAATAAACTACTTCACCAAAGTGGCTGGCTATAAATTAACTCAAACAAGTCAACTGTCTTCCTCTATGAAATGGATAAACAAGCTAAGAAAGAAATTAGGGAATGTACACCCTTCATAATTGTCACAAAGACTATAAAATACTTTTGTGTAACTCTAACCAAGCAAGTAAAATATCTGTATGACAAGAACTTCAAGACTGTGAAGAAGGAAAATGAAGAAGATCCCAGAAGATGGAAAGATCTCTCATGCTCATGGATTGGCAGAATCAACATTGTAAAAATTGCCATCTTGCCAAAGGTAGTCTACAGATTCAATGCAATCCCCATCAATATCCCAACTCAATTATTAAGAGATTTAGAAAAAGTAATTTGCAAATTTATCTGGAATACCAAAAACCTAGAATATTGTAATTTATTCTCAACAATAAAATCACTTCTGGGGACATCACCATCCCTGATCTCAAGCTATATTAAAAACCAACTGTGATTTTAAAAAATGCTTGGTATTGGTACAAAGATAGGCAGTTAGATCAATGCAACAGAATTAAGGACCAGAAATGAACTCCTATGGTCACTTGGTTTCTGACCAAGGAGGTAAAAACATTCAATGGAAAAAGGACAGCATCTTCAATAAATGGTGTTGGTTCAACTGGCAGACAGCATGCAGAAGAATGCAAATCAATCTTTTTCTATCTCTTTGTATAAGTGGATCAAAGATCTCCACATTAAACCAAGCACACTGAAACTATTTGGAAAACATGTGGAAGAGCTTAGAACATATAGTCGCAGGGGGAAAATTTCTGAACAGAACACCAATGACTTATGCTCTAAGATCAAGGCTAGACAAATGGGACCTCATGAAATTGCAAAGCTTATGTAAGGCTAATGACACTATTGAAAAGACAAAATGGCAGCCTACAAATTAGAAAAGGCTCATTGCCAATTCTACATCTTATAGAGGGCTAGTATCCAATATATACAAAGAACTCAGAAAGCTTGACTATAGAGAGTTAAGTAATCCTATTAAAGAATGAGGTACAGAGCTAAACAAAGAGTTTTCAGTTGAGGAACTTTGAATAGCTTAGAAGCACCTAAAGGAATGCTCAACATCCCTAATCATCAGGGAAATTCAAATCAAAACAACCCTGAGATTCCACCTCATACCTGTTAGAATGGCTAAGATAAAAAAATTAGGTGACAGCAGATGCTGGCAAGGATGTGGTAAAAAAGGAATTCTCTTCTACTGTTGGTAGGGTTGTAAGCTGGCACAACCACTCTGAAAATTAGTCTGATAGTTTCTCAGAAAATTGGACATAGTACTACCTGAAAATCCTACTATTCCACTCCTGGGCATATACCTTAAAGATGCTCCAACATATAAGAAGGGCACATTCTCCACCATGTTTATAGCAGCCTTATTTATAATAGGCAGAAGCTGGAAAGAACTCAGATGTCCATCAACAGATGAATGGATATAGAAAGTGTGGTGCATTTACACAATAGAATACTACTCAGCTATTAATAATAATGATTTCATGAAATTATTAGGCAAATGGATGTAACTAGAGACTATCATCCTGAGTGAGGTAACCCAGTCACAAAAGAACACACATGGTATACACTCACTGATAAGCAGTTACTAGCTCCAGAAAGCTCTGAATACCCAATATCCAAGAAACAATTCACAGACATTATGAAGCTCAAAAAGAATGAAAGCCAAAAGGGAATGTCTCAGTCCTACTTAGAAAAAAGAACAAAACTCTCATGTGAGGAAATGCAAGGTCATATTGAGGAAGAGGGATTGAAGAAAAGAACACCCAGAAGCTGCCTCACCTGGAGATCAACTACATATGCTGTCACCAAGTTCAAGCACTATAGCCGATCCCAAAAATTACTTACTGGCAGGAACCAGACAGAGATGCCCCCTCAGAGACTATGCTCATGTCCTTTAGATACAGCTGAGCATGCTTGCAGCTAACCATTGGTCTGAACTCGGGTATTTTGATGAGGTTGCTAAAGAAAGGTCCTAAGGAGCTGAAAGGGGTTGCAACCTCATGAGAAGATAACATTATCAACCAACCAAACCCTCCAAAAATCCAATGGAGTAAAACACCAACCTTTGTGTGCACTTTGAGAGACCTATTAATCCATTTGCATATGTAGCTGAAGATAGTGTCTGGCATCAATGTGAGAAGAAGCTCTTATTCCAGAGAGACATTTTTTCCCAATGTAAGGGAATGCCAAGGGTAGAGAGGGGGACAAGAAGGGAGTGCACATTTGTAAAGACAACTGGAGGGGGAGGGTGATTGGAGCAGAGTGGGGTAAAGGGATAACATTTCAAATGTAAGTACAGTATATCTAATTAAAAAAAGAGAATTAAAAGAATCTTGGTTACACTTAGCATGCAATGTAATAATTGGAATAGTGTATGGATAGATACTTTGATTAATTAATTTAGTTTTCTCCTTTCACTGCTAAAAATTAATATTATAAATAAGAATATACGTAGATGAAAGAGTAAGTTTTCTACATGTTAATTTAAAGCCTTGATCCTGATGTGGTGTGCTGCCATTGATCAACACCAGCCAAAAGGTCTTCAAAGCAATTCCCTTTCACCTATTTGAACCCCTTACATACCACTTCTCATGTGACTTCAGCTACTATCTGTCCAGCCTCTATTACTGTACAACAGACCATCAACCCGAAGTTGTGATCCTTTTAGAACCAAGTTCTCATTGAATATTGATTCAGTAGACAAACATTTGTTCTGTAGTTATGTAACGACTTTTTAAATTTATAACAAAATATCTTTAAATTAACACTGAATCAATAATGCTAACCAACCATGTGCTTTCCACCTCTCTAAATGACATGCCTATGTATGAATTACTTCAACTAATATTAAAACATTGCAAGTTGTTATTAATTCAGTTTTATCAATACAGAATGAAAATAACATAGAAACTACGAAAAATGCTCTAGGTCAACCAATAATAGAACAGTTGTTACGGATAAATTAGATATCATAAAAATTCATCATTTTAATTACTTCTTGTGATGGTGAATATGTATACCTTACTGGGTAGAGTTTAAAAATCACCACCAAAGTGCACTATATGTTTACTAGGGCACTTCCAATATAGTTTAATTGAGATGAAGGAATCATCATCTCTTTGACTGCTATATCAGACTGACTGAAAACAGAGCTAAGTATCAGAGCATTCACCTCTCTCTGCTTTCTGATTGCTGTCATGATTTTCCAAACACAATCGACTGTTTCTTCCCAACTGTAAGCTCAGATTATTCCTTCTTCTTTTAAATTATTTTATCTCTCTTAAGATGCTTTTTTCAGGTACTTGCTTAAGGCAACAAGGAAAGTAATCAATATAATTTTCTACTGCAACTCTCATAAAGTTTCCAGTTTTCCTATAAGAATTACCATTATTTTAATATTTTCATGACACCTACTCCTACTTCATATTCTTTACATCTGTTTTGTTTATCTATTATTGATAATGTGCTCCTTTTCAAACCACGGAGTCTTCCATCTTTAACTATGTTTCCCTGATGCTTTTCTGTTTTCAAAGGTTCTGGTGTCTGGAGTAGCACCAACCCTGTAGGAAACAGGAGAAAGCACATGCTGGGGAATGAATTAATGACCTAGTGAATGTGTTCTTGTCAGGATGTCAGATTCATCCATTGGGGTGTAGAATTGTCTCCGGCCATTCATCTCAGGTTAATTACAATCTTTATTTGTGAATTTACATTGAGGGGAACAAGCCTGAAGATTCGCTCTGATCTAGTTGAAGAGACTGACTTACACATCAAAGTGACAACTTATTAATTAATTCTGAAGAATATTCTTGTCAGCCAGAGTGAATCTTCACCACTTATTCGAGAAGCCTCCATAGAAACTCAGATCAGAAGGTTGTTTAGACAAATGTAAACTCAATGTGAAAAATATTTGAAGATATTGCAATATATTTTCATCAAGCAATGGCAGTTTCACAAGTCACTATTCCCACATGTCCGACTACTCTTACCTAAGGGCCAGATTTTTTATTGAACATGCTCTCTCTTTCTATTATATCTATTTTGGCCCTCTGATTTTTCAGAAACCTTTATTACCCTACTAACCTGAAGTTCTTTGTATTGTTTTTCCATTTCCTTAGGTCCAGAGAAGTATCCACAAACATTAATATTTCTGAAGGGAAAATCCCTTTGCTTTAGATGACCTGCATTTGACTTCTTGTCTGGTGACTTAGTTGATTCAGCCTGACAATGGCTATATTCATATTCTCCTGATATATACAAATTGATCATGACTAGTTTTAGACTGATGTTCACTGGCTAATTTTTATGAAAAAGCAGAAGTAAGCAAATACAAAAATTGTACAAACAATCCAGCTACTACTTTGGGGAAGGGTGGATTTTTCTTGGAAGGGTGTAAATTTTGATAATCAATGTATGCTATATCTAGGAAATGTCTAGACATTACTTTAATGATCTAATAATATACATTTAATGTCTATGTTCACTTTCAAGTCATTACAATGCCATTTTTATATTAGTAATCACTGTTATAGTGACATTATGACACAGTAAATAAGAGGGCACACTGTAAAATAACATCACTTAATTTGTCTTCCAAACCTCAAATGTGATATGCCAATGTTGTTATATATCAGACTCTTCATATTATAGTAGTTTACTCACAAGTATTGTCATATCAGGAAGCCCTTCTCAGTGTCCAGCACGTGATAAGCATATGTTACACATTAAAGGCAACTAATAAAGCAATAATAAACTTCCTTGTGTGTACATGGATCACAATTGCTCCTACATACATAGAGTAGAATTAATATTTCCTATCTTTTAAAACAAAAACTAATTTTAAGCAAGAAAGTACAGGCAAATTAGTGTTTATACAAGCTCTTTTAGCTAGCTCTAGTTGTATAGTCTTTGCACTACAGTTATAATTAATGTGACAAGTAATGACCACAGGTGCATCAGAGGTACAAACATTGTAGGGATAATCAACAATATTCTAATTTAATTCAAAGCCTACCTCACAGAAGCAAAATCATGGCTGGCTCTACAAATATGGCCAAAATGTATAACTGGAATATAGGCCTCATAAGGTAAAAGCAACAAATATTATTTTGATAAATCAACGTATCTCTACCCTCTAAATCCACCTATCCCTACCTACAGACTATTTCAGTTCTCAGATGTTATCAAAGAGATTTTCTTGTGTGGTGGATATTGGTTACACAGAAACGTCTACATGGTCAAAATGCAGACAACCATTGAGTGGAGTACTCAGAAACAAATGGAACATATATCCCTTTTCCAAAGACTGGAGATCATCATGTAAGACAAGGGGAAGATAATGTAAGAATAAGAAGTAGAAGAGGACTTGAGAAAGTCAGTTTCTTCAGAAAATGATAGGATCTTTTCACTCATAAACACACAGTAGCTATGGTTGCCTATATAAGGCCACATAAGTCAACATTTCAGTATTGTGTAGAAGGGGTTAATGAGAAGCAGCATAAAATGTGAAACTATAGATATCTGATGGCTTCTGGAAGGTCAACTTTCTTTAAGAGTGAGACTCCATAACGACAATCAAGATCTAGTAAATGACACCAAATTACGACATATATAGACAGCACAAATTAATAGTCTGGGCTATTAAATTTAAAAAGAAGGTTAAAAAGTTAGGAAAGCGGGATGCTTGGGAGGAAGTAAAAGGTGCAAAGGGGTGTGATTATTGTGTAATACATTGTATGAAAATCACAAATAATAAGTATAAGATTTCATATAATGTATAATAATGCATATGAAAGGAGAAAATAATATCTTTTGAAGTGGAAAAATTAATCTGTTGACTACCTTAAAAACAACGATAAATCCCCACATACTCTATTATTTTCAAATTTATGTTTGTTTTCTCATGCTAATAAAATTGTGTGGGAATATCTTACAATATAACTTTTGAGACAACTCTTAATTTGGCTTGCTATTCTTCCATTATACTTTAAATCGTATGCAGAAACTAAAATATCTTTCCACAGATCACTTCACAAATATATTTATAAGGAACCAGACTAATGACCTCTCTAATGTGATGATTCCCACTATGCAGTCACCAAAGCCTTTAGATTTGTACTTAAATATGGTAATGATTGATTGAATCATATCAAACTCCTTGCTTGTCTGGGATGCAAGATTATTGAAAAAGAAAGTACAGACAAGTCATATGAGGATGAATTGGACTCCTTGATTAGCTTTGAAGATGGGAAAAGGTCATGAGCAAAAGAACATGGCAGCATTGAAAATCAGAGGGAAAATGTCTGCTGACAGTGAGGACACTGAGACTCTGATATTACACCAGAAGACCTGGCTTTTGAAATCAGCTCAAATGAGCACAGAAATAGTTCCTTTCAGAGGGCACAGTAATAGATCACCAAAGGCCATGGACACTGTACTTTCAGCTGAAACCCATAACAAACTTGTAACATACAGCATTGGAGTTTAGTAGATCCAGATCATTTAACTATCTGAGCTTGTAACAATT
This sequence comes from Micromys minutus, assembly GCF_963924665.1. Lineage (NCBI taxonomy): Eukaryota > Metazoa > Chordata > Mammalia > Rodentia > Muridae > Micromys > Micromys minutus. Next base: position 53,669,945 of record NC_137953.1, read on the forward strand.
CATTAAGGAAGCAGGAGTCAGTCAGTAAAATTATCTTCAGAAAGAAGATTTTGAGTCTAACCTCCACATAGACTACTTTATATATTTGTCACACATGTATGAATACATGTTATTCTTACAACTAATTAGTGACAGTTGCTATCATTTTCCCCAGTGACAGATTAGGAAGTAAAACAGAGAGGTTAAGTGTCTTGCCTTGAAATTTACATGTAGTAAGTAGCAGGGCTAAATTTCATATGTAGGTCAGGTGCCTCTATATTCCTGTCTCTGACCCAAAGGGAGAACAAGTAGAGAAAGTGAGTTATAAGTAATATTGTCTAGTTTCATTCAAAAAATTGACCCCTCATTTAAAACAAAAAGTAGTTGTAAAATAATATATAATATATGTTTATACATACACATACATATAGATAAAATAACGGTGCACTTTTCAATACTTTTATCAGGAAAAAAATGTTGAGGAATATAAAAGTGTTTTTTTTCTTTCATTCATTCAAATGATTATCTAACATTTCCCTTTATGTTCATTTGTTTGGTTCATTACATTTTTAGACTTACAAAGATATTATTTAAATACATATTATATGATATGTTTTTGTTTTATGTATTTATTTTATATAATGTATATGTGAAAGTTTATATATAGACCTAGACCAGCGGAGCCCCAGAGAAAAAGGTCAGGTGAGAAAGTGATCCGAGTAGCCAGGGGCAGACAGATCTCTGCCGAGCACACACAGAAAGCGTGCCCCTGCCCTGCCTGACACAGAGACTAGGAACCCAGCATTGGGACCTCGGTTCCCACCCAGTGGCTTTGGGACACAGAACAGGGCCCGGATCATCTCCCACGTAAACCAGAGGAGATCAAGGGACACAGCACAGGTACAAGGTAAAGTCAAGAACCTATCACTGACAGCAATATGGGAAGAGGAAAGCAAAAATCATATCCCAGGGAAACCAAGACAACCTGGCAACACTAGAACCCAGCTCTCCCATCACAGCAAACAGTGGAATGCAAAACACTCCAGAAAAAGAAGATTTAGACATGAAATCCTGCCTCAAGATGATGATGGAGATCCTTAAACAAGTACAGGCTGGAAAGAATAAAGAATTAGAAGCTTTTAAAGAAGAAAAACATTCAAAGAACTCAAAGAACTAGCAGAAAACAGAACCAAAGAGAGGAAGGAATAAAAGAAGGAATTTAAAACAGAAATGGACACAATAAAGAAAACACTAAAAGAGACAACCCAAGGCGTAGATATCCTTAAAAAAGAAATCAGGAGTCACAGATGCAAGCATTTCCAACAGACTACAAGAGATGGAAGAGAGAATCTCAGGAGCCGAAGAAAACATAAACAAAAGAGTCGGAGAAGATGAAAAATCAAAATGTTCCTAACCCAAAATGTCCAGGAGATCCAGGACACAATGAGAAGACCGAACCTAAAGATAATAGGAATAGAAGGGGGCAAAGAATATCAACTAAGTGGGACAGTAAATATCTTCAACAAAATTGTAGAAGAAAACATTTCTACCCTTAAGAATGAGATGACGACAAGCATAAAAGAAGCCTACAGAACTCCAAATAGGTTGGACCAAAAGAAATTCCTACCGAAGCATAATAGTCAAAACACCAAGTGCCCAAAGCAAAGAAAGAATACTAAAAGCAGTAAGGGATAAAGGTCAGGTAACATATAAAGGCAGACCAATCAGACTCACACCCGACTTCTCAACAGAGACTATAAAATGTAGAAGATCCTGAACAGACATCATGCAGACCCTAAGAGAGCACAGGTGCCAGCCCAAGCTACTATACCCAGCAAAACTATCAATCACCATAGATGGAGAGATGAAGATATATCAAGACAAATCTAAATTTATAAAATATCTGACCACAAACCCAGCACAAAATCAAACTATAGGTGGAAAACCCAATACAATAAGGGGAACTACATCCTAGTAAAAATAAAAAAAAACTCCTAAGCAAGAAAACCAAAAGAAGAAAGAGAAACAGACACAACTCAACCTACAAAAGCAATAATAGCAGGAAACAGCAACCACTATTCTTTCATATCTCTTAACATAAATGGAGTAAACGCCCCAATAAAAAGATATAGGCTATCAGACTGGTTACATAAACAAAATCCAGCATTTTGGTGCATACAGGAAACTCATCTCAGAGACAAAGACAGACACTGTCTCAGAGTAAACGGTTGGAAAAAAAAAACATCCAAGCAAACAGCCCTAAGAAGCAAGCTGGAGTGGCTAATTTAATATTGAATAAAGTAAATTTCCAACCAAAAGTTATCATAAAAGGTAAGGAAGGATACTTTTTACTCATTACAGGGGAAGTCTGTCAAGAGAAACTCTCAATCCTTAACATATATGCTCCAAATACAAAAGCATCCACATTCATAAAAGAAACCGTACTAAAGCTCAAAATATATTTCACCCCACATAATAATAGTGTGAGATTTTAATGTACTAACTCACCAATTGACAGATCATGGAAACAAAAACTGAACAAGTACACTGTAAAACTAGCAGAGACTATGAACCAACTGGAATTAATAGATATCTACAAACCATATCATCCTGAAGTAAATGAATACACCTACTTCTCAGCACCCTATGACACCTTCTTGAAAATTGACCACATAATTGGACACAGAACGAGCCTCAATCGATATAAGAAGATTGAAATACTCCCAGGCATCCTCTAAGACCAACATGGTCTAAGGCTAGTCTTTAACAACAATAAAGACAACAAAAAGCCCCAACACACATGGAAACTGAACAATGCTCTGTTAAACAATAGCAGGGTAAAAGAAGAAATAAAGGAAGAAATTAAGGATTGCATAGAATAGAATGAAAACGAAAACACAACATACCCAAACCTATGAGATGCAATGAAAGCAGTACTGAGAGTAAAACTCATAGCTCAGAGCGCTTCCAAAAAGAAACTGGAGAGAGCATACATCAGCAACTTGACAGCACAGCTGAAAGTTCTAGAACAAAAGGAAGCAGATACACCCAAAGATGTAGACAGCAAGAAATAATCAAACTTAGGGCAGAAATAGACCAAATAGAAACAAAAAGAACCATTGAAAGAATCAAGAAAACCAAGAGCTTATTCTTTGAGAAAATCAACAAGATTGATAAACCCATAGGCAGACAAACTAGAGGGCAAAGAGAGAGTATCCAAATTAACAAAATCAGAAAAGAAAGTGGAGACATAACAACTGAAACTGAGGAAATTCAAGAAATCATCAGATTCTACTAGAAAATTATATACTCCACAAAGTTGGAAAATCTGGAGGAAATGGATGAATTCCTAACAGATAGAAAATCCTAAAGTTACACCGGGACCAGGTAAACCATATAAATAATCCCATAACAACTAAAGAAACAGAAGAAGTCATTAAAAGCCTCCCAACCAAAAAAGCCCAGGTCCAGACCGGTTCAGGGCAGAATTTTATCAGATAATTATTGCTGACATAACACCAATACTCTACAAATTATTCCACAAGATAGAATCAGATGGAATACTACCTAACTCATTTTTTGAGGCTACAATAACCCTCCTTCCTAAACCACACAAAGAACCTACAAAGAAAAAAAACTTCAGACCAATCTCACTTATGAACACTGATGCAAAAATACTCAACAAAATCCTTGCAAACCTAATCCAAGAACACATCCAAATGGTCATTTGCCATGACCAAGTAGGCTTCATCCCTTTGATGCAGGGATGGTTTAATATAAGGAAATCCATCAGTGTAATCCACTATATAGCAAACTCAAAGAACAAATTTACATGGTCATCTCACTAGATGCTGAGAAAAAATTTGACAAAATTTAACACCCCTTCATGTTAAAAGTCATGGAAAGAACAGCAATCCAAGGTCCATTCCTAAATATAATAAAAGCAATATAGAGCAAACCAACAGCCAACATCAAACTTAATGGTGGGAAACTTGAAGCAATCCCACTAAAATCAGGGAGTAGACAAGGCTGCCTACTCTTCCCCTACCTACTCAATATAGTACTGTAATCATGGCTGGAGCAATTAAACAGCAAAGGGAAATCAAAGGGATACAAATCAGAAAGGAAGAATTAAAAACATCACTTTTTCCAGATGAAATAAAAGTGTACTTAAGTGACCCCACAAATTCCACCAGAGAACTCCTACATTTGATATACAAGTTCAGCAAAGTTGCTGGATATGAAATTAACTCAAACAAATCAGTAGCCTTCCTATGTTCAAAGGACAAACTTGTGGAGAAAGAAATTAGGGAAAAGATATCCTTCAAAATAGTCACAAAAACTATGAAATACCTTGGTGTGACTAATACTAAGGAAGTGAAGGACCTGTATGACAAGAACTTCAAACCTCTAAAGAAGGAAATTGTGGAAAATCTCATAAAATGTAAAGATCTCTCATGCTCATGGATAGGAAGGATCAACATTTTAAAAATTGCCATCCTACCAAAAGCAATCTACAGTTTCAATGCAATCCCCATCATAATTCCAACCCAGTTCTTCATTGGGTTGGAAAGATCAATGTTCAATTTCATCTGGAATAACCAAAGACCTAGAATAGTGAAATCCATCCTCAACAACAAGAAAATATCTGCTGGAATCACTATCCCTGACCTCAATTTATATACAAAGCAGTTGTGCTGAAAACTGCATTGTACTGATACAGAAATAGGCACATGGATCACTGGAATAGAATAGAAGATCCAGAAATGAGCCCTCACATATATAGTCACCTGATTTTTGACAAAGGAGCTGTAAACATCCAATGGTAAAAGGACAGTCTATTCAAAAATTTGTGTTGGTCCAACTGGCACTCAGCATGCAGAAGAATGAAAATAAAGCCTTTCTTATCTCCTTTTACAAAGCTCTAGAGCAAGTGGATCAAAGACCTCCACATTAAACCAGATACACTGAATGTATTAGATAAGAAAGTTGGGAAAACCTTAGAACACAGAGGCACAGGAGAAAATTTTCTGAACAAAATGCAAATGGGTCAACGATTAACAAATGGGACTTAATGAGATTGCAAAGTTTTTGTAAGGCTAAGGACATTGTCAAGAAAACAAATTGGCAGCCAACAGAATGGGAATAGATCTTTACCAACTCCACATCAGATTGAGGCCTAATATCCAAGGTATACAAAGAACTCAAAAAGCTAGACACCAGAGAATCAATCAACGCTATTAAAAAATGGGGTACAGAGCTAAACAAAACATTCTCAATTGAGGAATATGGAATGGCTGTGAAACATCTAAGGAAGTTCTTGACATCATTAGCTATCAGGGAAATGCAAATCAAAACGACACTGAGATTCCACCTCACACTACTCAGATTGGCCAAGATCCAAACCTCAGATGACAGCAGATGCTGGCAAGGTTGTGTAGAAAGATGAACAGTTCTCCACTGTTGGTGGGGGTATAAACTGGTACAACCACTCTGGAAATCATTCTGGAGATTCTTCAGAAAATTGGACATTGTAATAGCTGAAGATCCAGCTATTCCACTTCTGGGCATATACCCCAGAGTCACTTCAATATACAGCAAAGATACATGCACCACAATGTTCATTGCAGCTCTATTTATAATAGCCCGAAGCTGGAAAGAACCCAGATGTCCTATTAGTTGATGATTGGATACAAAAAGTGTGGTACATTTACACAATTGAGTACTACTCAGCTCTCAGAAACAATGACTTAACGAAATTTTCAAGAAAATGGATGCATCTAGAGAATATCATCCTAAGTGAGATAACCCAGTCACAAAACAAGAAACATAATATGCAGTCACTGATAGTGGGATGCTAAACCCAGAGGCTTGGACTGCCCCAGAAACAACTCACAAATTGTGTGAAGTTCAAGAAACAAGAAAACAACAAAAAAAAAATTAGTCTCAATCCTTACACACTAAGAAAACATTGACTAATTCCGGGTTACATCCTGATTTACATGTACTATTTGCTCATTATAACTAGTAAGATCTTAATGCAGAGTATCAAACCTTAAAACCATGCTTAAAATTTTGTACATTTATCTTTGTTTTTTTAATAAAGTCACATTGATGTATTTCCATACATTAAATTATCCATTCATAGCAGGGTTGAAGCTTTCTTGATAATGGTGAATAATATTTTGATGCATTCTTGGATTCGGTTTGCATGAATTTTGTTGAGTATTTTTACATCAATGTTCATAAGTGAGATTGTTCTAAAGTTCTCTTGCCTTGTAGGGTCTTTGGGTTATTTTAGCCTCAAAAATGAATTAGGTAGTGTTCCATCTGTATCTATTTTGTGAAATAATTTGGAGAGTATTGTTATTAGGTTGTCAATAAATGTCTGACAAAATTTTGCCTTGAACCCATGTGGACCTGTTTTTTTTTTTTTTTTTTTTTTTTTTTTTTTTTTTTTTTTTTGGTTGGGAGGTTCTTTGATGACTGCTTCTATTTCTTAGGTGTTATGGGACTATTTGAATGGTTTACCTGGTCCTGGTTTAACTTTAGTAGCTAGTATCTGTCTAGAAATTCATCCATTTCCTCCAGATTTTCCAGCTTCGTTGAGTATAGGCTTTTGTAGTTGGATTTGATGATTTCTTGGATTTCCTCAGTTTCCATCGTTATTTCTCCACTTTCCTTTCTGATTTTTGTTAATTTGGATAATCTCTCTTTGCACTCTAGTTAGTCTGGCTTGGGTTTATCAATCTTGTTAATTTTCTCAAAGAACCAGCTCTTTTTTTTGTTAATTCTTTGAATGGTTCTTTTTGTTTTTATGTGGTCTATTTCTGCCCTAAGTTTGATTATTTCTTGCTGTCCACTCCTCTTTGGTGTATATGCTTCCTTTTTTTCTAGAGCTTTCAGCTGTGTGTCAAGGTGCTGTTCTATGTTCTCTCCATTTTCTTTTTGGAAGTATTCATAACTATGAGTTTTCCTCTCAGTACTACTTTCATTGCATTCCATAGGTTTGGCTATTTTTTATTTTTGTTTTTATTGAATTCTAGAAAATCCTTAATTTCTTTATTTATTTCTTCTTTGTCCCTGCTATTGTTTAATAGAGCATTGTTTAGTTTCCATGTGTATATGGGCTTTTTGTTGTCTTTGTTGTTATTAAAGACCAGTCTTAGACCATGGTGATCTGATAGGATGCATGGGAGCGGTTCAATCTTCTTATATCTATTGAGGCTCTTTTTGTGACCAATTATGTGGTCAATTTTTGAGATGGTGCCGTGAGGTGCTAAGAAGATTGTGTATTCTGTTGTTTTAGGGTGATATGTTCTGTAAATATCTATTAATTCCAGTTGGTTCATAACCTCTGCTAGTTTTACAGTGTCCTTTTTCAGTTATTGTTTCCATGATCTGTCCATTCGTGACAGTGGGGTATAGAGGTCTCCCACTATTATTGTGTGGGGCTCAATGTATTTTTTAAGGTTTAGTAGGGTTTCTTTTATGAATGTGGATGCTTTTGTATTTGGACCATATATGTTAAGGATTGAGAGTGCCTCCTGACAAATTTCCCCTTTAATGAGTAAAAAGTGTCCTTCCTTATCTTTTTTGATAACTTTTGGTTGAAAATCTTCTTTATTCAATATTAGAATGGCCACTCCAACTCGCTTCTTACGACCATTTATTTGGAAGTATTTTCCCAACCTTTTACTCTGAGAGTGTCCCTCTTTGTCTCTGAGATGAGTTTTCTGTATGCAGCAAAATGTTGTGTTTTGTTTATGTATCCAGTCTGATAGACTGTATATTTTCATTAGGGAACTGAGTCCATTTATGTTAAGAGATATCAAGGAATAGTGGTTGCTTTTTGCTGCTATATTTGCTTTTAGATTTTGAATTTTGCCTCTAAATGATTCTTCTTTTGCTTTTCTTGTTTACAAGTTTTCTTGTTTTTACTAGCATGCAGTTCCCCTTTGTGTATTGGGTTTTCCACCTATAATTCGTTGTAGTGCTCGGTTTGTGGTCAGATATTGTGTAAATTTAGTTTTGTTTTGAAATATTTAGTCTCTCCATCTGTGGTGATTGAGAGTTTTGCTGGGTATAGCAGCTTGGTCTTACACTTGTGCTCTCTTAGAGTCTGCATGATGTCCGTCCAGGCTTTTCTAGGTTTCATATTCTCTCTTGAGAAGTCCAGTGTGATTCAGATTGGTCTGCCTTTACATGTTACATGACCTTTTTCCCTTACTGCTTTTAGTATCTTTTCTTTGCTTTGGGCACTTGGTGATTTGAATATTATGTGTCAGGAGTAATTTCTTTTTTGGTCCAACCTATTTGGAGTTCTGTAGGCTTGTTTTATGCTCATGGTCATCTCATTCTTAAGAGAAAGTAAGTTTTCTTCTATAATTTTGTTGAATATAATTACTGTGCCTCCTAGTTGATATTCTTTGCCCTCTTCTTTTCCTATTTTTCTTAGGTTTGGTTTTTTCATTGTGTGCTGGATCTCCTAGACATTTTGGGCTAGGAGGTTTTTGGTTTTTGCATCTTCTCTGACTGTTTTGTCTATGTTTTCAATGTTGTCTTTGGCCACCGAGATTCTGTCTTCCATCTCTTGTAGTCTGTTGGAAATGCTTGCATCTGTGACTCCTGGTTTCTTTTTTAGGTTTTATACCTCTAGGGTTGTTTCTTTCAGTGTGTTTTTTTTTTTTTTTTTTTTTTTTTTTTTATTGTGCCCATTTCCATTTAAAATTCCTTCTTCCCTTCCGTCATCTCTTTGGTTCTGTTTTCCTCTATTTCTTTGAGTTCTTTGAGTGTTTTTCTTGTTTACTCTTTAAAAGCTTTTAATTTTTTATGCTTTTCCTCCCGTTCTTGCTTAAGGATCTCTATCATCATCTTGAGGTATGATTTCAGGTCTGAGTCTTCTCTTTCTGGAGTGTTCGGCATTCCGCTGTTTGCTGTGATTGGAGAGCTGGGTTCTAGTGTTTCCAGGTTGTCTTTTCTTTCCTCTTGACATCTTTTTGTCTGTGTTTATACATGGTCTTGTTGTCAGTGATTGGTTCTTGCCTCTCCTATGTTCCTTGCTTGTGACCCTGGATCTCTGCTGTTCCTGCTGGCAGGTTGTCTGAGTGCCTGTTTTGCACCTGAAATTCTCCATCTGAGAATGGCCCAATGCCAGATATCTGGTTCCCAGAACCAAGCAGGGGGTGGGGGTCACAGTTTCCATGCACTCAGCTGAGATCTCACTGCACCCCAGCTACTTGACATACCTTCTTGCCAGCTATAAATTTCTTAACTTGAAGCAATTAACCACACAGTTTATTGAAATTGTCCTTCATCAATGTTCTCAACTCCACAAATCATTACAATAGATTTATTAACAAACAGGGTAGAAAAAAAAGACATTGTTGAGGGTATGCATGATCATGTGCTCCCAGATATGCACACAGATACACATAAACATACCTACTCAAAAGCCCATAACACATGCACACATGTCTATAGTCTGCTCAGAATCTACTCCTTAGAGGCTGTCTGGATCACACCAATTGCCACAAGATGTATTTGTCCCAATATAATTGACATATTTAGCACACACATATAAAACATTCAAAGCACAAGTCATTCCGAATACATAAAGGGTCCTTCATATCAAGTCTTAGGTAAGTAAAATTATGACTCTTATGGTTATAGGTGTGGGAACTGTGGGTCAGGTAATAGGACCTGTCCAAGGCACAAGAGTGAATTAATAGAGACAAAGGCCTTTGTACCTTACTCTGTATGCTAAGGAAAAACATTCATTTTCTAGATCTGTCATAAGTCAAATAAATAAAAACTTAAATTCTGCAGCCTGGGTGGCTATCAAAGTAGGCACTCATGCTCTCCCTGTCCAGGAGAAGGAATAGCTATAGAAACAGAAATCTGCACGCTCAATGCTCTGGGGGTAAATCTTCTTGAGGACCATCAGAGGTTTCTGTCAAAGGATTGCAGAAGTATCCTCCTCATTCTATCGTCGTATGTTGTGACCTATGCTATGCAAGTACATCTCGGGTGTTCCTGGATTTAATGCACTCACGTTTTATCTTCTTCCAACAAGTTTTCTAACATGGTCTCATTTCCAGATGAAAAAAAATCACACTCTGAAGCTCTCTTGGTGAAGTCTTCAACAAATGGATTTGAGGAACTTTTAAGTTTATAATTGCACAAGTTCAAGTTGAAAGTGAATGTGCATTATAAATGTTTATTTTTTTAACTACTGGGGACTAGGGAGAAGGTTTAGCACCTAAGGGCACTAACTAATCCTGCAAAGGACCTGTGTGCAATTCCCAGAATCCTCATGACTGCTCACAAGTGTCTGAAACTTTAGTTCCAGGGTGTCCAACACCTTCTCATTTCTGTGAGCACCAGAAACTCACATAACACACATCCATATACTCAGGCAAAGATTATACACATTTTTAATTAAAATGCTTTAATTTTTTATACAGAAAGCCATATTTTCATACAAAAATCCGATTTCAGCACTATGACAGTGTAACAATTTCTCCTGTTTGCTATTTTATGTATACATAATACCTATTAGTTGTTTTGTTTTAGTTACAAATGAAATAACTTATTTTGAAACTGTACATGTTATACTTATGTATAGATTTGAATCTGCCAAGTAGGACACATTCACTTAATTCTCCTTTATATAAATGATCTGAGCATAAAAACACTCTGAGATCAAAGTAGGTGCTTTGGCTTTTATATAAAATATGCATAATTCTATTACAAACAGGATGTTTTAGGAAGTAAGTTTGAAAATAAATACCAGTAAGAAATTGAACATTCTATGGCCTTTCGCACAAGATTCTAGACTGAACAAGACAACAATCCTTTCTTAGACATTAACTGTGGCTGTTCAATCTGTTTTCTTTTTAATTATTCAGAATAAAAGCCATTTAGAAGGACCTTAAAACTTGATTATATCTTATTCTATCCTCATTTATTTTTATAATCTTACCAAGGTAATTCCAAATTTATCAGACAGGAGATTAATCACAGGGACTCAGGGCAATTTCTAAGAAAATGTTTCATGTAAATACTTTGGTTTGCATGTTTTGTAATTTGAAAAGAACCTGCAAAAGACAGGATAATCTGCATGCTCGTTATTACTCTGAGTCAGCAGATTGGTATTAAAAGAGAGCTGTCAGTTGGGTTACCTCCTAAAGTGGTAGGGATTTTCAATAACTTTGGAGTGTATCATTTTTATTTTAGCTCCTCAATTGGCATCTACTACCTATTTAGAGGCTAACCCCTAAGTCCTACTGATTTTGAAAAACATTACTGCAATGATTATTACTGTATTTTTTCCTCTCATAATATTTTATTTCTTTAAAAGCAATTTAGGTTTGTTCATTTTATTTTGTACATGTGAGTGTTTTGCCTCCATATATGTATGTGTACCACTTTCAAGCCCAAGGTATGAAGCATCAAGAATGTCAGAGACCCTAGAACGTGAGTTACAGATAGTTGTGATATATATGTGGGTCCTCTTTAGGAGCAGGAAGAGCTTGTAACCACTGAACCATCCCCTCGATATTGAATACACTTCTTGAGTGCAGAAATAAATCATTCTCTAAAAAAAGATATGTCAATAATTTATAAAGAAGCCTTTCAAATTTGAAGTATAATCTCTTTAGTGTCTAGTAGTATAATAAACACAATTATTTCTCCTCTAAAAATATTTAATTACATTAAACGAGCTATTCTGGAATGTCAAGATAGCTCAGACCAGATTCTGCTTATGTTTGATTCTTATAAAATAACTGCATTTTTAAAGCACCACTTCTACAAAACAAACCTAACATGTGAAAGCATATTCTATATAATGCTCATCTTGAAAATTAACTTTATCTTTCCTGAGGAAAAGAAAAAAGATGCAGTGTTGTTGGTGTTGTTCTTGTATAAAGTAGGGGCAGAACTGATGGTAATCCTTATTTCACACTGTCTGCAAGCCGGGCTAATTGGCCGAAGCAGTCTAATGCCCAGGACTCAGAAAAATCAAATAAAATAAAATCAAGTCAACTAAAATCAAATCCAGGAAGTTCAGCTTAGAAAGAGGAAGATAGACAGATAGATGCAGACAGCAATTCCACAGTCCTGCCCTCAAGCACATGGACACTTACTTATCACTAAGCTGCATAGCAGGGAAGGAAGATGTCTCCCAGAAGCCAGCCAACCATGTGGTCAGTCTTCAGTGGGAAGCCACCACAATGTGTATGTGGTGGGCAGATGAGACAGAGAGAGAAATAGAGCAACTTGAGCATTATGGAGAAATACAACCAGAGACTTGAGGCTAGAGAGGAGTACCTTGTTCTGAGCTGCCAGTCTTGCCACATAGGCCAAAATAAGGTCCCAGTCCAAGCTGCCACAGCAGGCATGTCTAAGGCTTCAGCTACACAGGGGCAGGGTCTGGTGTCAATATCTGAGATTCATTACCTAGAGAACATGGGGATATTCCTAGTCAGGGCTCCCACCAGGGACCACATGGACATCCAAAATCTGTGTTTAATTAGACCAACCTCTCACAACACTTAGGGGAGCAGGTTAGCAACCCCCAAAGGAAGAGCTCAGGAGAACTGTTTTTTCCACTTGTCTGGCATAAGGTTGTATAGGTGTGGGAGTAATTTCCTTTCCCTTCTTGCCTGAACAGCTAAGAGAACTGACCCTGGGGTCATCAGAGCAAGACAACTATTTCTGTCAGCTTATGTTCACTGGCTGTGCCACTTAGGTGAGCAGGTCCTGCACCACGAGTAGACAATACAATGGAACTGGCCCTGATGATACAGAAGTAGCAAAGCCAGCCTCAAGAGAGTAAGAGGAAGGGAAATATCCCAACCCTCACAGGCTGCCGAACTTGGGAGAGTAGATCTTGACCCTTGACTAGACAGCACAGTGCAGCTGGGTTTGGAGGCACTAGTGTAAATATGAAGACCCTGAGAGCAGGAAAGCAAGAGAGCAGGAGATCTGAGCCTGGCTCTAATTGATAGTGACATTGGGTTCGCCTAGCAGGAACAATGTCAGAGAGTTCACCTTGATGGTACAGATAACCAAGAGCCAGTGTGCTGACCACTTATCACCCATGCTAAGATCCAGGGCTCTTAATTGACCCACCCCAAATCTATATCATCTGTGAATGGTTAGATTGCCTGGAAGCCAGTTCTGCTTTTCCAAAATTGCAAGATCTCTATGACATGGGGCAACAACAGGATAACCAGGAAGTGCCCTAGTGATGATCCATTGATGACATCACAAAATCTAGAGGCCTTGAACAAGATCTTTGACTCATTGAGATGAACATTTGCAAGTGACGATATATAGATAAAGGGCATGCTATGATAGGCTGCCTGTATGTTTCTCCTTCAGGGGTGTGTTATGATGTCTCAGGGGAGGCCTCTCATGAGGCAGTCCATGACAGAAGTCTCCTGATGACTTTCTCTGTAGAACCAGCAGGGATGAATCAGTGGATCTCTGGTCAGGCCAAAGTAAAAGGTCCACGGGACTATGGTCTGGCCAGATAGCCCAAGTGTCCCTTTTCAAAAGGATGCCCATGCAGGACAGGTTGACAGGATTTCTCTTGTTATTGTAGCAGCACTAATTCCAGTGGCAGTAGCCAAGGAAAGTAATGGAGACAGGTAGCTGTAGACAGCTGGGAGCCACAGCAGTAGCAGCAAGGCACAAGACCAGCTTGCTTGGCAGATGTAATGTCCAGAGATAAATGCTTTTGGAGAGAAAACTCTTGTCCAGAGTGTTATAGCTCAGTAGAGCAGCCAACTTCTGCACTTCATTCCATGTGGATGGGGATCTTATAAACATTTTAGGAGTAGGCTAGGATCCAGGGGTAAATGTTTCTCACTGAGTCAATCTGTGTGAGAAGTTAGGGTTGCTCTCTTTGCATGGGGAAGGAGTTCAGATGTTATGCCTAAGTGACTGATTATCATGGCCCGCTCAGTGGGTGTCATGATTATGTGTTCCAGAACAATTAGAGCTTGTCAGGGGCTGATCCCTCCCCTGCCGTTCTCAATTCTGAGATTCTCTCTAGTTCAGTCCAGCTAATCATGACCAGTTCCTCTGCCTGGTGGCATGGTTCACTTGCCTCACACTATAGCTTCCTTATGCAATGTTTTCTATGCTTTTTAAAAGCTAATTAGTTCATATATCTATTTATTTACATCTCCAGGGTTGCCTCCTCATGCTCCTTCCTCTATGAAAACTTCCCCCTATTCCCTTCCTCTTCTCCTCTGAAAGGGTGGGACCCACTGAGTAACCCCACCCCGATGTATCAAGTTCCTCCTCTGAGGCAAGACAAACAAGCCCTGTTGAGAAAAGGAATACCGAAGTAAGGCTACAGCTTTAGGGAAAGCCTCCACTTCAGTTGTTGGGGGCCCTCATGGAGACTGAGCTGCACATCTGCTGCAGATCTTCTGAGGCCTTTATTCCCACTCCCTATGTTCTTTGGTTAGTGGCACAGTTTCTGAGAGCTCCCAGAGGCCCAGGTTACTTGACATGGTTGGTCATTCTGTTTGGTATCCATCCTCCTTGGTGCCTTCAACACTTCCATGATTCATCCCTAAGAGTTCCCAACCTCCATCCAGAGTTTTTCTGTGGACATCAGCATCAGTTTTAGACAGATGCTGGATAGAGCCTCTCAGAAGTTATTCTACGGTCCTCTCTGCAAACAAAAGAGAACATTATTAATGTCAACGATTGATTCTTACACATGGAATGGGTTTCAAGGTAGGCTGGTTATTGGTTGGCTATTCTTTCAGTCTCTGCTACACCTTTTAGACAGGACAAATTTTGAGTTGAAAACTTTGTGTTTGAGTGGGTGACTTCATCCCTTCACTGGGGGTCCTGTCTGGCTACTGGAGGTGGACTCTTCAGGTCAATGTCCCAACTGTTAGTCATCTCAACTAAGAATACACATATGACTTCTGAGAGCTCCCACATCTAAGGTCCCTGGGATTACCCAGCAGCTGCAGATTTCCATTCATTTTTTTGGCTCTTTGGATCTTCCTTCTGTCTTTCCCCAAACATACCCCTAATGTCCTTTCTCACCCAATTTTCTCCCTCCCTCTGTCTTCTATGACTATTTGGTTCTTCATTCTAAGGGTGAGTCAACACCTACCTCGGTCTTTACTAATTTCTTTGGGTCTGTGGGGTACATAAGGGGTATTCTATCCTTTATAACTAATATCCACTTATCAGGGAGTACATACCATGCATATCCTTTTGGATTTGGGTTACTTCACTCAGGATAATATTTTCGAGTTCTGTTTATTTGACTTCCAAATTTATAATATTCTTGTTTTAATAGCTGAGTACAATTTCATTGTATAAATGAACCATATTTTCAGTATCCATTTTTCAATTGAAGAACAACTGGCTCTTTTCCATTTTCTGGATTGGTAGAAGGTAGAACCTCAGGATCATATTGATTTGCATTTTTCTGATGATTAAGGGTATTGAGCATTTTTATGTACCTCTCAGTCCTTTGAGATGCCACTGTTGAGAATTCACTACTTAGCTCTGTAAATTGTCCCATATACCAATGTTTTCAGTGTCATTTCCCCCATTCCTTTCTATGAGATTTAGTGTGTCCAGCTTTACATTGATCACTTTGGACTTGACTTTCATGAAGGGTAATGAATATGGATATATTTGGATTCTTCTACATTCAGACATCTAGTTTAACCAGCATTATTTGTTGAAAATGCCTTCTTTTTTCCATTGTATGACTTAGACTTCTTTGATGAAAATCAATTGCCCATAGGCATGTGGGCTCATTTCTGTGTTTCACTGATCAACCTATCTGTCTCTACATATATTTCACGTGGTCAGTTACTTTATAATATTTGTGGCTATTGTGAAAAGGTTATTTACCTAATTTCTTTCTCTGCCCATTTATCATTTCTATGAGGTAGGCTACTGATATTGTTAGGTTAATTTTATATCCAGTCAGTTTGCTGAACTTCTTTATCAGCTGTAGGAGTTTCTGATAGAATTTTGGGAATCACTTATATATACTATCATATACCCACAAATACTGATACCATGACATCCTCTTGTATAATTTGTGTCCCCTTGATCTCCTTTTGTTGTCTAATTGCTCTATCTAAATCTTCAAATACGATATTGAATAGATACAACGAAAGTGGGCAGAATTGTCTTGTTCATGATTTTAGAGAGATAGCTTCTTCAGGTTTCTCTTCATTTAATTTGATGCTAGATATTTCTTGCTGTATATTGCTTTTATTTTGTTTATGTGTGTGCCTTAAATCCAGGAAGCCTACCAAACTTTTAGCATGAAGGGGTGTTGGATCTTATCAAAGGATTTTTCTGCACCTAATAAGATGATCATATCATTTAAACTTTAGGATTATATATATATATAATGGATAACATTGATAAATTTTTGTATATTTAAACTTTCCTGGGTCCCTGGGATGAACCTACTTGATCATGGTGAGTGATGTTTTTAATGTGCTTCTGGGTTCTGTTTGTGAGAATTTTATCATTTACTTTTATGTACAGGTATAAGCAAACTTGTTAGGATAGTCTCTTTGTTGAGACAGATATTGGGGTAATTGTGATCTCAAAGATTGAATAAAGCAGTGCTCCTTCTGTTTTAATTTGTGGAACATTTTGAGGAGTGTTCTGATTAGCTCTTCTTTCAATGTTAAGTAGAATCCTACACTGAAAACATTATTATTTTTATTGTTATTATTGTTATTATTAGTAGTAGTAGTATTGATTGGGAGACTTTATTTATATATAATGACTTTATTTAGTTTATTAAGTTTACCTCATCTTAATTTAATCTTGGTAAGTAGTGTATGTCTAGAATATCATCTTTTAGAATTTCCACTTTTGTGGAGTATAGGCTTTTGAAGTAAGACCTAATAAAATTTTGATTTTCTCAGTTTCTGTTGTTATGTCTCCCTTTTCCTTTTTGATTTTGTTAATTTGGTTTCTGCCTATGCCTTTCAATTAGTTTGGCTACAGATTTTTCAATCTTGATTTTATCCCTTGCACTTTATCTGATCAACACAGATTAAGGGCAGACTTTGGAAACAACAGAAACAACTGAGAACCTACATGCTTATGGAAACTGAGCTACCATCTACTCAGTGATAACTTGGTGAGGGAAGAAATTGGAGAGATCTCATACTAACAACTTAACAGCACACCTGAAATATCTAAAACATAAAAAAGCAACCACATACATGAGGACCAGATAGCAGGAAATAGTCAAACTCAGGGCTGAAATCAATCAGTTAGACACAAAGAACACTATGAGAAGAATCTGTTGGTGTCATTGTTTCTGTCATTATTTTCCATTGAGTCCATTGGTGTTCAGAGATAGTAATGACTAATGATTGTTAGTTCCTATTATTGTGTGTGCATTATTCTCTTCTTTTGGTTTTGCTGTGAGATGATTAATTCCTAATGTTTTATGATTGTAGTTATTCTCTTGTGTTGGAGCTTTTTTTTTTCTAATATCTTTTGTGAATATAGAAAGATATTGTTTAAATTTGGTTTTGTCATGAAATATCTCTGTTTGTCCATATGTGGTGATTGAAAGTTTTGCTGGATATAGTAGACTGAGCTTGCAACCTAGGGTCTACCAGGTACTTGTCCAGTATCTTTTGGCTTTTAGAGTCTTTGTTAAAATCTGTGGTATAATTGTGATAGGTCTGCATGTACATGTTACTTAGCTTTTTTTCCCCTCTGGAGCTTCTAATATTCTTATTTGCCTCTGTATATTTAGTGTTGTGATTGCTATGTGGCAAAAATATTTTCTTTTCTCGTGCAGTTTGCTGTTTTTTAAGCATGTTCTTATGTTATTTAATGTTAATTAATTAATCTTAAGTTGTTTAATGATTTTTTAAAGATTTTCTGGCCGTTTGTACTGGGAATCTTCACCATCTTCTATTTCTATTATTTTAGGTTTGGTTTTTTCATAGTGTTCCAAGTTTTCTAGATGTGTTGAGTTAGGAACACTTTGCATTTGGCATTTTCATTGATGGTGTGTCAATTTTGGTATCTTCTACAACTGCCATTCTCTCTTACATCTCTTGAAATGTGTTGGTGATGCTTGCATCTGTAATTCCTGTTTTTTTTTTTTTTAAGTTTTACATTTCCAGTGTTGCCTCCATTTTTGTTTCCTTATTGTTTCTATTTCCATTTTTAGGTCTTGAATTATTTTTTTTAACTGCTTGATTGTATTTCCTGTATTTCTTTAAGGGATATATATTTTAAAAGTTTCCTCTGTTTCTAGAAATCAGTGAAGTAAAAAATTACTTAGAAACAGTAGTAACAATAATAAAAAAAAAATATTTCCAGGGAAATGTTTATGAGAAAAAGGTAAAGGAAATATGCTTTACTTAAATCTGTAATTCAATACTTTGAGTTTTAGATTACAGCAAATTACAATAGTTTTAATAGGAAATAAAAGAATATATTTATGACATTTTTGTCTCTGTGTTACTTATATCATACTCTTTAGAGCCCACTTTGCTTCCTAGTTCATTCCATTAGTCTAGACTCTCAAAGCAATTACTTTCCTTCTACACCTCAGGCTAATAGTATAGATCTTTCTAAGGTCCTTGAGAGAATCTAGTAAAACAAGAAAGCAATTATACTCTATGCAACTTGTATTTCCCAGAAAATAGACGCTTTTGCACACTTTAAGCTGTAGAGATGAGAACAAAAGGTTTTTAGCAGCTTTAAATCCCTAGAGACGAGACAGAGAGAACATATTACAGGAGAAAAGCATTTGCTGGGCCTGTCAGGTGTGGATGGAAGAAGAATACAAAGCAGTGGATTTGGCAAATTGGAGAGGCAATGCTCTTTTCTATTTAAATTCTGACAGGTGTAAACATGAATTACACATTTTACTTCATATGTGATATGTTGTCAAGAGGTCAGGCAGGAGATATCTCGCTGATGTGTGGGTGCACTGATGGTCTGCCTGAAAGGACATGAACTCAAGCAAGAGTAGAGGCAGACACCATAGACTAAAGCTGTTTGCACAGCTTGTTTTCTTAAACACCCTAGGACCACCTGTCCCATAGAGGTTCTCTGAATATAAACACCCACATCAGTCATCAAGAAAGAAACATCCACAGGCCAATCTGATGAAGGCATTTTATCTACTGAGGTAATTTGATTTTATGTGACCTCAGTTTGTGTCAGATTGATATAAATTAAGCAGCATGGGCTCTATTCGAAATTTTGTATACTTTATGATTTTGCATTTTTTTTAGTCAAAATATGTTTACACTTCTTCAATTCTACCTTTGCTTTGTCCCTGTTTGGTATCTGGACTCTCTGATCTATGCATTCTATTTTGATAGAATAGATTGGCACTGCGAAGGAACTTATTTGAGTATTAAAAATGTGGTGTCAAGTCATATTTCTGCTAGTACAATGTCTATCTCTGTGAGCTCCATCTTCTTGGGATATAGACTAATGGTATCTATAAGAAAGTTAAATGAGATGATAGGCAACTAGTAAAGAAGGTATCCATAAACACTAAAAAATGCTATTTAGGTAATGTACATTTTTTCTACCTTGACAAGTGAGTATATTACAGTAATTATATAATCATAACACCCAAAATGTCAGCAAATAGTGGCCCCACCTATTGTAAAAGAAAGTAACGTTTAGCAGGATTTCTACCCCAGAACTAACAAATGGCAAAGTAGGGATTCAAGGACACTAACTCCAAATCTCATGATCTCTCACAGGCAGGCTTCAGAAAAATGTTTTCCCTTCCAATTACAAATAAGAGTTGAAAATTTATACTCTGTGCTGATCAATTAAAGCTGCAATATCAGGCCTGTTGTCCTGAACATTGGTATGAGAGAAGAGAAGTAAAACAAATATATTATGAAACCTGTAACTGTGAATGCTTCGCACTAAGTTTAGCACAATTGCATCTTCATGATCAAAGATGGCCAAATGAATGAGAAAAATGAGTAAAGATAAGTCATGAATGGCCATGGTAAAGAACTACATGGATAAGCCATGATTGGACATGTTAAATTCCTGCCTGGGGAAGCATTTCATTGCCTAACTCTCAACATGCTATTTTATGTTTGCAAAATTTAGTACCTCTAAGTTTTAATTAGAAATGGGTTTTTAATTTAGTTTAAATGGGTATTGAACACCTAATGAATAGTTAAAACATTTCTTGTGAGATAAGAATAAAGATGCCTCCTGATAAAATATAATGATTATTTATGGAACCATTTAAAACCTAAGCAAATGAGTTTCCATAAATGCTTGAGAGAGTGCCAGTGTATTTGTAGGAGACTAGTGTGAAGGGCTATTTATTGTTGCTTCTTATGAATATTCTAATGCAGTAGGGTGAGTGGTAAGAGAATCTATTTGGAAAACAAGGTGACTTGATTTACAAATGCTGCTTCCCCTTTGCTAAGTCAGGAGAGGTTGGCCACTTAAATAGCTTCCACCATAAAGCTTCTTTAGACCCACCACTCTGTCCTATTGATTTTTTATAGTGGTATAAAAGACATGAGAAACACAAACTCTTGAAATACAGAGCAAAATGAAAACTAGCTGCTTCAGGACCTAACTCATAATAATGTCATCAGAATAATTACTACCAGTAAACACAGATCTTTTAAACTATTATTCACATGACATTGTACCTACTGATAAAAATAAACTGAAAATTTATTTTTGTTTTTTAACTAATTTCTAAGGGTGAGATTATACATTTCTCATTTGATGTGTTATTTTCACACCCTTTCAACTGACAAAGTGAAATCTTGATATCTTTTTACTCCTCTATAACAGATCTCCAATATTAAAAAGAAAAGGGCACCAGGAAACTGGTTGACAATTCCATCACTGATCATGGTCTTAACAGTTGACAGTGTCCATTTAGATTAATGGGTACTTAGATATATGAGTTGTTAATGTTTTAATAATATTAAAAATAATTTCTTCTTCAACTAGATGTTATAAGGCTTCAGTCATACAGTACTTGTAAAACTTGAAAACTTTCAACATTAAATATAATGCAGATGATGAGGTGATTTTTAGGATTAAAACCTGTACATAAAAGAAAACATTTCTGATTAGATGGCATGCATATTTGTTACGAAATCATTAAATCAGTAGATCTTTGAAGTTCAAGAAAAAGAGACGCTAATGGAATGCTCTGTGACTGAAAAAATAATTGTAAACATACATGTAGCATTTGGAACTCTAAGGCTCTAAGGCACTGGTTCTCAACCTGTAGATTGTGACTACTTTGTGGAGTCAAATGATCCTTTCATCATGGGGGTAGGGATGTCAACTAAGACTGTAAAGAAAAGGGTAATTGTATTATGATTTATAACAGTAGCATAGTTACAGGTATGAAATAACTATAAAATAATCTCATGGCTGAGTTCAACATGAAGAACTGTATAAAGGGTCACAATATTAGAAAGGTTGAGAAGCCCTGCTCTAAGGTCTTGGTACAGCATCACCGAATAGACAACTAATTTGACCTTCATATCCAATTATAAAACCGTATAAGTACAATGGTAATTAACAAAGTGCTTTTAAAAGATGACATAGGTTTTGCATTTTTACAAAACAGCAGCACATTCTTTCAAAATCAGAAAATAAACATATCTTCATTACTCTGTTCATATAAGTTGGTTACAGTGAAATCCCATGGGCAAAAGGAAAAATCTACATAAGAGAAATATGAGAGTTAATGCTTGAAATATTTTCTAAATATACTAAAAAATATGAAGAAATTAAATGCACCAGTTATTCTTCATGATCTATAATATTTCTTTTTTAAATAGCCAATTAAAGTTAGATCAATAGTAGGGTAGCCACCAAAACTAAATCTGTTTTGAAAGAAAGATTCAACTAGTATTCAAAACTTGAGAACATATAACAAAAAGGCAAATACTAAAATAATATTGTTGAGCACAGACACTTTATTGCTTGTATAGAGGTGATATATATATGAAAATAATAATGTGAAGAAGAAAGCAATGGGAATAATTGGAGGTTTTAAGTTCTTCTAACACTGTAGATAGCAATAAGAAAATTGGCTTAATTATATAGTACATCGCAATTACTAGAATATCCACTAAGAAAATAAATAAAAGCTTCCAGATAAAATTAATTAATTGGTGTACAAAGATCTAGTCATGTAATCTTTAGTTTCCCTTTTCTCTACCGATGAACAACAGTACCTTAGAGAAGGAAGAAGTTATTTGGCTTAAATTTCTGAGGCTCAGTCCATAACCAAAGGAACTCAGAGTAAGAAATTAAGGCAGGAACCTAAATCACGGAGAAAATTTGCCGTAGCATGCTGTATCACATAGACTAATGTTTGCCGAATTTTTTTTTTTGTAACCTATGACTTACCTTTTGTCCAAGAAATGATGATGCACACAGTGGACTAGACACCCATCAAAACAACTATAATTGGTACAAAAGCTGCATTGTCCATCCATTATGCTGCTAGCATTTTACAAAATACCCTACACACACAAAAAAAAAAAAAAAAAAAACCATGAGAGCTGCATTTTGCCTATCTCATTCCACTGCCCACTAAGTCCCCAGGGCACCTTCAGCTGTTGTTGTCCTCTGAGCTCTACTATCTGGCCACTTGCACTAAGTTTGCTATACCAAGAAAATCTACGTCAGACCCTTTCCTCTACCTCATATCCCCTGCCTACTTGCCTACTGGGATACACCCAGCTGCTCTAAGAAATGCAATGCCCCTAAGTCCATTGTTTAACCTAAGTCTACTTCCCAGAGGCTTGCTACAGCCTGCACAACCTGATTAGGCACTTCTTTGATACCTGCAACATCATCAACATCCAAAGACCAACAGGTGGCTAAAAGCTAAGAACACATTCAATAAGAATCAGGGCAATACTACACCTTCAAAAGAAAATTATCCCACTACACCAAGCCATGAAAATGCCAACACAACCAAAGTATGAGAAAATGACCATAAATCCAAGCTTAAAAGATGATAATTGCCTTCAAAGGAGAAATGAATAAATCTCTTTTAAAAATACAGGAGAATGCACACAAAACACCAGAGACCTTTAAAGAATAAACAAATAAATCCCTTAATGAGACATGGAAAAATATGTTTAAACAAGCAAAGAAAAAAAAATAAAAATGTTCAAGACCTAAAAATTGGAATAGAAGCAATAACAAAAACACAATCTGAGTTAATCCTGAAGATGGAGAAGCTAGAAAAGAGAACAGAAATAACAGATGCAAGTATCACTAACAAAATACAGGAGATGTAAGAGAATATGAGGAGTAGAAGATACAATAGAAGAAAATTATATATCAGCCAAAGAAAATATTAAGTCTAAAAAGTTCCTGACACAAACCATTCAGGAATCTAACCTAGGACTAATAGGAACAGAAAAAGACTGAGGAGTCCAACTCCAAGGACTAAAAAAATATTTTTACCAACATAATAAAGAAAACGTTTTGTAGCCTAAAGGAAGAGATGCTTATAGACCTATAGAAACTTACAGAACATTATTAGATTGAACAAGAAAAAAAATTCTTCCTCCACATAATCAAAACACTAAAACAAAGTATATTAAAAGCTGTAAGGGGAAAAGACCAAGTAACTTATAAAGGCAAACATATCAGAATTACACCCAACTTCTCAACAGTGATTTTAAAATGTAGAAGTACCTGGACAGATGTCTTAGAGCTTATCAGAAACCACACTTGCCAATCTAGACTACTATACCCACCAAAGTTCTCAGTCACCCTAGATGGAGAAAACCAAATTTGAACAATATCTATCTACAAATATAGCCCTATAGAAAACCGTTGAAAAAAACACTCAAATAAGGTTGTTAACCATATGTGGGAACACCCAGGAAATAAACAATTTCACACCATCCAAAACAAAACAAGGGAAACACACACACACACACAAACACACACACACACACACACACACACACACACACACACACACACACCTAACATCAAAATAACAGGAATTTAAAATTGCTAGGCATTAATGTCTTTTAACATCAATTGAATCAATTCAAAAGCACTCAGTGGCTAACAAAATAGATGCATAAACAGGATTCAACATTCTGCTGCATAAGAAAAACACATCTCAACATCTGGCATCATAGATAGACATTATCTCAGAGTAAAGGGCTGGCAAAAGGTTTTCCAAGCATGTAGAACCAGGAAGCAAGCTGCAGCAACGATTCTAATATCTAATAAAATATGCTTTCAACCAGAAGTAATAAAAAGATGTGGAAAAGAACACACTAATCAGAATGGCTAAGAACAAAACCTCAGACAACAGGACATGCTGAAGAGGATGTGGAGAAAGAGAAATATTCTGCCATTGCTGGTGGGATTGCAAACAGGTATAACCATTCTGGAAATCAATCTGGAGATTCCTGAGAACATTAGAAATAGCTCACTCTGAAGACCCAGCAATCCAAAAGATGCCCCACCAGGCCACAAGGACATGTGTTCTACTATGTTATTAGCAGAATATCAGAAGTTGGAAACAACACCAATGTCCCTAGATTAAAGAACAGATATAGAAAATGTGGTTCATTTACACAATGGAATACTACTCAGCTATCAAGAACAAGGACATCCCGAGTTTTGCAGGCAAATGGAAATGGATGACACTAAAAAATCCTGAGGGAGGTAACTCAAATCCAAAAGGACATGCATGGTAGATACTCGATAATAAGTGGATACTCACCATAAAAGTACAGAATACCAAGGATATAGTCCATAGAATTCTAAAAGGCCAACAAGCTGAAGAGCCCATGTGAGAATACCTCAGTCTCACTTGGGAGGGAGAAGAAAGATGGAAAAAGAGACAAGGAGGAGAAGAGCAAACCATGATATTGGTGGGGAAAAGGAACTGAGATCCAACAGAAAGAATGGAAATAGACAACTTGGAAAGATAAGTTTTAGGGAACCCACAAGAATGTACCAGAGACCTGGGATGTAAGAGACCCTCAAGACTCAAAGGAAGGGACTTTAGATGAAATGCCCTACAGTATGAATAGGGGACTTGTAGAGCCCTCCTCCAGAAGAAAGACAGGGCATCAGGTTATGAATGGAGTTGCCATCCCACAGTAAAATCTCTGACTCATAATTGTTCCTATCTGACAGAACTGCAGGGATAGAAATGGAGAGGAATATATAAAAAAGGAAGCTCAGTGGCAGACCCAAAGTGGAGTCAGGGGGTAAGAAGAAGGTATGTGATGGGGAACTGTCAGAGGGTAGACCAGTAAGAAAATAAAATATGGAGTATAAAAAAAAGATTAAATATTTTTCTTAAAAAAATCAAGATGATGTCTCAATTTTCAATATCTATTCCCCAGATTCCAGGGCACTCACACTTATAAAAGAAACAGTATTGAAGCTTAAATTCCACATTGACATCACATATTAATACTGGGAGACATCCACATGCCACTCTCACCAATAGGCAGATTGTAAAGCCAGAAACAAAACAGAAAAATAATTAAACTGAGTTTATGAATCAAATGAGAGATACACATAGAACCTTTCGCTCAAGTACAAAAGAATATACCTTTTTCTCAACATCTCATTGAACCTTCTCCAAAATTGACTTTATAGTTGGCTACAAAACAAGTGTTGATTAACACAAGAAAATTCAAGTAACTCTTTGTATTTTAACAAACAATCTTGGATTAAAACTTGACTTGAAGGTAGAGTGACAGCTCCAACTTTAAGACCACTGACTGTGTGTCCAGGGATCCTGAAATCAATTTCCTGCAGCCACAAGGTGGTTAACAAAAATCTGTACTAGGATCCCTCTTCTGGTGTGTCTGAAAACAGATACAGTGTACATATATGCATTAAATTAATACTAGAAAATATTTTTTAAAAAGCTGGACTTCACTGTTGGTGGGGTTGTAAACTGGTACAACAACTCTGGAAATCAGTCTGGTGATTCCTCAGAAAATTGGACATAGTACTACCTAAAGATCCAGTTGTTCCACTTCTGGGCATATACCCCAGAGACACCTTAATATACAACAAAGACACATGCACCACAATGTTCATAGTAGCTTTACTTATAATAGCCAGAAGCTTGAAAGAACTGAGATATCCTTGAGTAGGGAAATGGATACAGAAATTGTGGTACATTTACACAATGGAGTACTGCTCAGCTATCAGAAACAATAACTTTATGTAATTCTTAAGAATGCATCTAGAGAATATCATCCTGAGTGAGATAACCCAGTCACAAAAGAACAGACATAATATGCAGTCACTGATAATTGGATACTAACCTCAGAAAGCTCTGAACACCCCAGAAACAACCCACAGACTATATGAGGTTAAATAAAAGAAAAAAAAATGAAAAACCATTATGTTTACTCCTTACACACCAAGAAAACTTTGACTAATTCCAGGTTACATCTTGTTTTACACGTACTTTATGCTCATTTTTACTAGTAAGATCTTAATGCACACTCTTAAACATTTAAAAAAAAAACAGGCACTGACAAAAATGTATTTGTATACTTTTATGCAAAAATGTTTAAAATCTATACATTTATCTTTCTTTTTTAAAATAAAGTTGTTCAATTAAAAAAAGCTGAACTTCAACAACAATAGAAATAACATAGAGAATGTAAACACATGGAAACCGAAGAATTCTCAGCTCAATGATCACTGGGTCAGATAAAGAACAAAGTTAAAGACTATCTAGAATTTAATGAAAATTAAAGCAAAATATTCCCAAAGTTATGGGTCACAATGAAAACTGTGATAAGAGACAATTTCACAGCACTGAGTACCTTAGTATGGACATTAGAAGGTTCTCATACTACCAACTTAATAGTATACCAGAAAGCTCTAGAAAAAGACGACAAAGAAGGAAACACATACAAGAGAAGGAGCCAACAGGAAATAATGAAACCCAGGGATGAAGTCAATAAATTAGAAACAAAGAGAACAATACAAAATATCACCCAAACCAAATTTGGTTTTCAGAAAATCAACATGACAGACAAACCCTAAGCCAAACTAAATAAAAGGAAGTAAGACAGCATCCTAATTAACAAAATCAGAAATGGAAATGGAGACACAACAACAGAAACTGAGGCAATTTTAAAAAATCATTTTGCCTTACTTCAAAATCCTACAGGAAACTATGAATTTTAGTGAAGTGGTTGATTTTTCTAGACAGATGTCACTTACCAAAGTTAAATCGAGATCATATAAACTAGTTAAATAGATGTACAACCTCCTAGAGAAAGAGACAGGGTCAATGAAAGACTACTAAACAAGAAATGCCCAAGGCCAGATGGTTTATTGCAGAATTCTACCAGAGTTACAAAGAAGAGCTAATACCAAGGCTCTTCAAACTATTTCACCAAATAGAAATGGAAGGAACATTGTCAAACTCCTTCTATGAGGACATAGTCACCTAGATATCCAAATAACACAAAGCCTCATCAAAGAAAAAAAAATTCAGATTAATCGTCCTTATGAAAATTAACACAAAAATAATCAATAAAATATTTGGAGACCGAGTTCAAGAAAAATATTAAAACCATCACCCACTGTGATCAAGTATGCCTCATAGACATAATATACCATATAAATAAACTAAAAGTAAAAAAATCACATCATAATCTCATTAGATGCTAAAAAGGCCTTTGACAAAATCTAACACCCTTTCCTTTTAAAAGTTATGAAGAGCTGGAGAGATGGTTCAGTGGCTAAGGGTACTGTCTGCTCTTCCAGAGCTCCCAAGTTCAATTCCCAGCAACCACATGGTGGTTCACAACCATCTATAATGGGATCCAATGCCCTCTTCCAGTGTGTCTGAAGAGAGACAGTGTACTCACATACATAAAATAAATAAATACATCTTTAAAAAAAGTTATGAAGAGATCAGGTATGTAAGGTACATACCAAAACATAATAAAAGCAATATACAGCTAGCCAATAACTAATATCAAATTAAATGGAGATAAATTTAAAGCAATCCCACTAAAATCGGAGAAAAAAAAAACTAGGCTGACTTATTTCTCTCTGTCTATTCAACATTATTCACAAACTTCTAGCTAGAGCAATAAGAAATCATGTAGGCTTAGATTTTTCAAAACCTATTTTAATAAGGTTTTTCAAAAACTTTGACCCTCTTTCTAGCTCACCATTCAAAAAGAGTAAAGAAAAGATGGTTCATGGGCCTGTTTAGAAGTAGTACTTGGAGGTGATTACAATCTCTGTTTGTCTGGATACCAACAGTTTGGTTCAAAACTATCACCAACCACCAACTAGCAGCTACAGCATGATCCAGCAGAAACTGCCAGGCTTCTGACAATTGGGCAGAAGAAAGAAGGAGTGACGAGGACCAGATGGAATCTGAGGAGTTTTTGGCTCTTACTCTCTTAACTAAATGAAAACCATCAATGACACACTACTAATGAAGAGCTGCCTAGCTTGCTATTCAAGCTCCCTGTAAGTGTCCTAAATCCTACTTATGCTTTCTACAAACATCATGTGTCCTCTGATGGTTTTGCTTCAGCAAAACTTCATGTGATTCTGCATCACATGACACAACAAAAAAAACCAATTAATACCCTCTTTTTGTTTAAAATGTTCTTTTCCCTAAAATTAACAATCTACATACAATAAAAGTAATTATAAAAACTATAACACTAGAATTTACCATATTCTTTAAAGTGGCTTATATTTAATATCGTCTAACAAAACTTAAATTTCTATTACTCTGCAGTAATTCAAATAAAAAGTATCTATAAATGTACCATGATTTATTTCTACCACCTAAGATGGTAGCAACCATAACATTTCAAACAATCAAAATCATCCATCCTAATTTAGGAATTAGAATTGTTGTCTTCTTATAATTGCTTCATGCTGAAATAGATCAAATAATTACTGTTTGGGGATGAAGGGGTAAAAATGTCTAATTCAAAAACTAAAAGTAGCTGTAGCATTTGTTGCCTAGTCTCTGGTTTATCCAGTTTCTGTATTGTCTGTCAACTCCATGTGTTGTCAGTGTCTGTGTTACGCAGTCCCTGGTGTGATTGATCACTTGGGCTAGCCCTTCTAAGGTTGATTTGCATGCATATTTTTTTTAAAGAAATCAGTTAATGAAACCATCTGTTGTAGTCATATTTTTTCAAGTATGTAAGAATAACTAAATCCCCATCTTAAAACTACTTCAGGTTTTCATTCTAATGTCAACCATATCAGGTTTTGACAACCAAATGAGCCTCGGCTGCTCTAATTCCTTTTCCATCAACCTTAAAAATTTAGGAGTTAACACAGTTAACAGTTTAATCTGTTTTTAAGAGATTTTACTCTCCCTTTTTGCTTAATAGGTATCTCTTTTAAGGTGGAATGGTGCTTTCTATAATAGTTTATTCTCTAAGATTATATGGTATACTAGTAACATTCTTTACATTGTAATGTGCAAATTTTTTTTTCATTTTATTGGATACATATGTAGGAGAATTAATAAATTTTTATTGGATTCTCTGTATTTATATTTCAATCCTATCTCTCCTCCCCCTCTCATTGCCTATTCAAAGGTGTTCCTTCTTCCAACAATGCTCTCCCACATCAGTGCCTTGGCATTCCCCCACACTTGGTAAACGAGCTTTTGCTGGAATAAAGGTCTCTCCTCCCATCGATGCCAGACAATGCTACATATGCACCTGGAGCCATGGTTCTCTCCATGAATGCTCACTGGTTGGTCTTTTAGTCTCTGGAAGCTGTGGTTGGTTTGCTTAGCTCTTAATTTTGTTCTTCCCAAGGGGTTGCATACCCTTTCAGCCCCTTCAGTCCTTTCTCTGGATCCTTCATTGCAGTCCCTGAGTTCAGTCCAATGGTTAGCTGCAAGCATACTCCTCTGAATCAGTATGGCTCTGGAAGAGCTTATGGGAAGACATTCATATCAAGGTCTTGCCAGTAAGCATTACTTGTCATCACCAGTATATTGTGGGTTTAGTGTCTGCATATGGGATGAATCCCTAATTTTCCGGATGATGTTTTCTCCAATCCTTGCTCCTCTACTTGCCCCTTTACTTTCTCCCATAAACGTTTTGTTCTCCTTTCTAAGAAGGATTGAGGCATCCACCTTACTTCTCTTTGAGCTTCATGTATTTTCTGAATTGTTTCTTGCATATCCCAAGCTATTTGGGATTCTATCTGCTTCCTTTGTGACTGGGTTACCTCACTCAGGATGATAGATAGCTTCAAGTTCCATCCATTTGCCTAGGAATTTAATGCAGTCATTGTTCTTAATAGCTGGGTAGTACTCCATTGTGCAAATGTACCACAATTTCTGTATCTAGTCCTCTGTTGATGGACATCTGGGTTCTTTCCAGCTTCTGGCTATTATAAATAAAGGTGCTATGAACATGGTAGAACAGGTGTCCTTGTTAGATGTTGAAGCTTCTTTTGGGTATATGCCCATGAGTGGTATATCTGGGTCCTCAGGTAGTACTATGTCCGATTTTCTGAGAAACTGCCAGACTGATTTTCAGAGTGGCTGAACCTGCTTCCAATCCCAGCAATAATGAAGCAGTGTTCCTCTTCCTCCAGCATCTGCTGTCACCTGAATTTTTGATCTTAGACATTATGACTAGTGTGAGGTAGAATCTCAGGCTTGTTTTCATGTTCATTTCCCTGATAACTAAGAATGTTGAGCATTTCTTAGGCACTTCTCAGCTATTTGCTATTCCTCAGTTGAGAATTTTTGCTTAAATCTGTACCCCATTTGTAATAGGATTATTTCATTCTCTGGAATATTGTTTCATGAATTCTTTGTATATATTGGATCTAAGCCCTCTATCAAACATAGGATTGGTAAAGATCTTTTACCAGTATGTGGGTTGCCATTATTTTCTATGAGGTCCCATTTGTCTATTCTTAATCTTAGAACATAAGCCATTGGTGTTATGTTCAAAAAGCATTCCCCTGTATCTATGGGTTCTGAGCTCTTCTACACTTTCTGTTCTATTAGTGTCAGTGGACCTGGTTTTATGTGGAGGTCTTTGATCCACTTGGGCTTGAGCTTGGTACCAGGAGATAGAAAAGGATTGATGTTCATTCCTCTGCATGATGATTGCCAATTTATCCAACACCATTTGTTGAAGATGCTGTCATTTTTCCACTGAATCTTAGATTTTTTTTTAAATCATAGATCAAGGTATGGGGGTTCTTTTTCTGGACTTCAGTTCTATTCCATTGATCTATCTGCCTGTCTCTGTTTCAGTACCATGTGATTTTATCACAACTGATCTGTAATACAGTTTGAGGTCAGAGATGGTGATACCTCCTGACCTCAATCTATAGTACAGATTCCTCCATTTGTGTGCTTTTCTTCTTTGGGGTTTCTTGCAAGAAGATTAATTTCTTGCTTTTCCTAATGATAAGTTTTTATTTCTGTGGTGGTGTTTTCCATCTACTATCTTTTGTAGTGCTGGATTTTTGGACAGATAGTGTGCAAATTTGCTTTTGTCCTAGAATATCTTAGCTTCTCCACTTATGATAATTGAGAGTTTTGCTGGATATAGCAACCTGGGCTGGCATTTATGTTCTCTTAGGGTCTGTATGATGTCAGTCCAGGACCGTCTAGATTTCAGAGTCTCTGTTGAGAAGTCTGGTGTAATTCTGATCAGTCTGCCTTTATATGTTACCTACTTTGTCCATTACTGCTTTGTCCATTACTGCTTTTAGTATTCTTTCTTTGATTTGAACATTTGGTATCTTGACTATTATGTGTCAGGAAGAGTTTCTTTTCTGGTCCAATCTATTTGGAGTTCTGTAGGCTTCTTGTATGTTTGTGGCAATCTCTTTAGATTACGGTAGTTTACTTCTATAATTTTGTTGAAAATATCTACTGTGCTTTTCAGTGGGGAGTCTTTGCTCTCTTCTATAGCTATTATCCTAGGTTTGTGTCCTGAATTTCCTGGGTGTTTTGGGTTAGAATCTTCTTGATTTTTGTGTTTTCTCTGACTATTGTGTCAATATTTTTGGAGGTATATTCTGCCCTTCTTTCAGCTCCTGTATTCTATTGGTGATGCTTGAGTTCAACTTCAGCACTGTCTCCTTTTGATTTTTTCATTGTTTTCAATTCCTTCACCTGTTTGGTTGTGCTTTCTTGTAGCTCTTTAAGTAATTTTTGTGTGTTTTGTGTTTCCTCTTTAGGGGCTTCAAATCATTTGTGTGTGTTCTCCTGGCTTTCCTATACTTATTTAAGTATGTTATTTCTGTGCTTCTGGAGGCTTTCCATCATCATCATGAAGTACTATTTTAAGTTTAAATCTTATTTTTCTGATGACTTGGAATATCTACTATCTGCTGTAGTGACAGAACTAGGTTCTGATGTTGCCTGGTTGTATTGCTTTCTGTTGTTTAGGTTCTTTTGCTTGCCTCTTGCGATTGTGATATCAGTGATGCTAGGTGATCTTGTTGTCTGTTAAGGGAGCTTGTTTCTCCTGTGGGTCTGTAGGCCCATGGGCTCAGGAGCGAGATTGCTCCTGCATGTTTGCCTCTCTTGGTAGACTGTGATTGCCAATGGTAGTGGGCTGGCTCTGGGTTTGGTACTGACCAGTTTGTTTCAGGAAATAATGAGCTACCTGCGCCTTGAGAGTTCTGGGCCATCTTTCCCCAGATAGTCAATGGAGAGAAAATGTAGACTCTCCTATGGACTCAGAAGTGAGAGTATTCCTGTGGCTCTTCAGGATGCCCAACAATCTGCTGCAGGATGTCAGTCCTGATTGCATTAATCAGTTTTAATTTGTGTAGGTATCTCTACAATTGCCATTATTTTGAATAACTGTAATAACACAACATGCCCATTGAATCAGTTGTCCATTGAAACCCTGAGTGCATGTAACTGTATGGTGTATGTGTTTTCCAAATTCTGCAACATGGAAAACATCCATCTGTCAGATGCCATTTCTTTTGATACCCTCAGGGATTTTACCAGTAGGTAATAAAATTTGCTTTCGTTGGGATATGTAGGACAATTTTTATTATTTCTCATGGCTTGTTTTATAGTGATGGATTTTTTCTTTAATTCTCTCCCATTAACATGATGTTTTTCATGAAATTTTGAGACTTCTAATGCAATTTCTATTAGTAAGTAGTTAATTTCACCATTTATTTGAGCTAATGGATATGGCAAACCTGCATGGACTGAATATGAGTAATATACAATGAATGGTTTCTACTTTGTGTATAAATTGTATAAATAATAAGGTTAATTCTGAGTTATATAGAGACAAATTCAGAAGTCTATATATGCAAAATAACTCTTCCTGCATATAATAATCAGTAATTAAGTTATGAGATTCAGGATAATCTGATGATACCATAAAGATTGCATGTAATTCTGACTTTTGATCTGAGGGATATGTACTTTTGAGCACCTTGATTATTTTCTCTAATTTATAACCTGTCAGCCCCATCTTGTTTTCATCTGCACAGAGTGTTGTTTTCTCGGGAACTGGTAATGTCTTTACATGAAAGAATCCATTTAGTTCTTTTTATAAACTCTATATTTTGCTTTTCAGAAATCTTTACTAAATTCACCCAAATATTTACTACACACTCTACCAATCTTCATTGATCACCCATAATGGCACGATCTCAGTACATGTAAGAGATAATCCCATTTCAGCTAGATATGCTCTTGACAATTGACATAAGCTTATCCTACCTTTATAATTAATTCAGAAATATTTTATATATATATATATATATATATATATATATATATATATATATCTTCATTTTTTTTTTTTACTTTTTGTATGAGCTAATTAACTTCATTCAATAAGACCATTTCTTCTTTGAATGAGGAGCCCACTAGGAGAATGAATTGAACTTAAAATGACCAAAAGTCAAGAAAGGTTAGATTCAATTCAATCCACATATGTATCTTGCATGATCTTGGCAAAAAGGATGATAAAAGATGGCCAGCGTGTAAAGAACCCACTAACTGAATTACTGTGTTAACTGTTCTTAAGTCTATTACCATATTCAATTTTCCTGATTTATTTATTTACTTATGTTTTACAGCAAACCCAGGGTAATTCTATGGGCTGGTAGAATTTTCTGTATATCACTCCTTTACCCATTGTTCAAGTACCTGTAATTTTTCTATTGCTTTGAGCCACTGCTCTTGTCAGACAGGTTTGTTTAATAACCAGTTTAGGAGCACAGTTGTTGGTTTGTCAACAGTGGCCACTTCTATAAATTTGGAGATTTGTCTCCTGTGATATCCTTTATAGGACCATGGGCACAGCATGTAGTTTTTATTAATCACCTATACCAATCTTTCCCCAGAATCATCTACCATAACACACTTAATTTCATTTTATTTCCCTGGAATTGCAGGAATACTAATTTTCTTTCTTTTATAATTTACTATTTGTTTTTTTTAACTGACAACTTTATTTTAAAAAACAAAGTTAAATGTACAGATTTAAAGCATTTTTGCATAAAAGTATAAGAATACATTTTTAACAGAATTGTTTATTTTAAAGGTTTGATAGTGTGAATTAAGATCTTACTAGTTCCAATGAGCATAAGGTACATGAAAAACAAGATGTAACCTGGAATTAGTCAAAGTTTTCTTGGTGTGTAAGGATTGAGCATAATGGTTTTTTCTTTTCTTTTCTTTCTTTCTTTCTTTTTTGTTGTTGTTGTTGTTGTTGTTGTTGTTGTTGTTGTACTTCACATAGTCTGTGAGTTGTTTCTGGTGTATTCAGAGCTTCCTGGGGTGAGTATCCCATTATCAGTGACTGCATATTATGTCTGTTCTTCATCACTCAAGATGATATTCTCTAGATGCATACATTTTTTTAAGAATTTCATTAAGTTATTGTTTCTGATAGCTGAGTAGTACCACATTGTGTAAAATATACCACAACTTGTGTATCCATTCATCTACTGAAGGACATCTGGGATCTTTCCAGCTTCTGGCTATTATAAATAGGATTGCTATGAACATTGTGGTGCATGTGTCTTTGTTGTATGTTGGAGCTTCTCTAGAGAATATGCCCAGAAGTGGAGTACCTGGGTTTTCAGGTAGTACTATTTCCAATTTTTCTGAGGAATCGCCAGACTGATTTCCAGAGTGGTTGTACCAGTTTACAACCCGATCAGCAGTGGACAAATGATCCTCTTTCTCTACATCCTCACCAGCATTTGCTGTCATCTGAAGTTTTTACCTTAGCCATTCTGGATGGTGTGAAGTGGAATCTCAGGAATGATTTGATTTGCATTTTCCTGATGGCTAATGATGTTCAGCACTTCCTTAGATGCCTCTCAGCCGTTCAATATTCCTCAATTGAAAACTTTTTTGTTTAGTTCTGTACCCCATTTTTTAATAGAGTTGTAAGATTCAATGGTGTCTAGGTTCTTGAATTCTTTGTATACCTTGGATATTAGGACTCAATGTGATGTGGGGTTGGTAAAGATCTTTTCTCAAATTGTTGGCTGCCATTTTGTTTTAGTGATAGTGTCCCTAGCCTTACAGAAAATTTGCAGTCACATTGAGTCTTTTTTGTCAGTCTTTGACCTTAGAGCACAAGTCATTGGTGTTCTGATCAGGAAATTTTCTCCTGTTCCTAGGTGTTCTAAGGTTTTACCTACTTTCTCTTCTAACAATTTTAGTGTACCTGGTTTAATGTGGAGATCTTTTATCCACTTGCACTTGAGCTTTGTAAAAGGAGATAAGAAAGGGTCTATTTTCATTCTTCTACATGCTGTGTGCCACTTGGGCCCAAACCATTCTTTAATGAAGCTGTCCTTTTTTAATTGAATGTTTACAGATCCTTTGTCAAAAAATCAAGGGACCATATATGTGAGGGCTCATTTCTGGATCTTCTATTCTATTCTATTGATCCAAGTGCCTGTCTCTGTACCAGTACCATGCAGTTTTTAGCACAATTGCCTTGTAATATAGATTGAGGTCAGGGATAGTGATTCCTACAGATGTTTTCCTGTTGTTGAGGATGGATTTCGCTATTCTAGGTCTTTTGTTATTCCAGATAAAATTGCACATTGATCTTTCCAACTCTATGGAGAACTGGGTTGAAATTTTAATGGGGATTGCATTGAATCTATAGATTGCCTTTGAAGATGGCCATTTTAACAATGTTGATCCTTCCATTTCTTGAGCATGGGAGATTTTTCATTTTCTGAGATCTTCCTCGATTTCCTTCTTTAGAGATTTGAAGTTTTTGTCATACAGCTCCTTCACTTGCTTAATTAGAGTCACACCAAGGTATTTTATAATTTTTGTGACCATTGTGAAAGGTATCTTTTCCCTAATTTTTTTTTCTCTGAATGTTTATCCTTTGAGTAGAGCAAGTATACTGATTTGTTTGAGTTAAATTTATATCCAGCCACTTTGCTGAACTTGTTTATCAGCTGTAGAAGTTCTTCAGTGGAATTTTTGAGGTCATTTATGTACACTATCATGTAATCTGCAAACAGTGATGTTTTTACTTCTTCCATTCTAATTTGTATCCCTTTAAGTTCCTTTTGTTGTCTAATTGCTGGACTTCCAGTACTATGTTTACTAGGTAGGTGGAGAGTAGGCAGCTTTGTCAAGTCCCTGATTTTAGTGAGATTGCTTCAAGTTTCCCACCATTAAGTTTGATGTTGTCTATTGGTTTGCTGTAAATTGCTTTTATTATATTTAGGTATAGACCTTGGATTCGAGTTCTTTCCAAGAATTTTAACATGAAAGGGTGTTGAATTTTGTCAAATGCTTTCTCAGCATCTAGTGATATCACTGAATGGATTTTTACTTTGAATTTGTTTATATGGTGGATTACATTGATGGCTTTTGGTATATTAAACCATCCCTGAATCCCAGGGATAAAGCCTACTTGATCATGGTGAATGAATGTTTTGATGTGTTCTTGGATTCAGTTTGAAAGAGTTTTGTTGAGTGTTTTTTGCATCAATGTTCATAAGTGAGATTGGTCTAAAGTTCTCTCTGCTCGTAGGGTCTTTGTATGGTTTAGGAACGATGGTTATTGTGGCCTCAAAAAATGAGTTAGATAGTGTTCCTTCTGATTCTATTTTCTGAGTAAAATGTGTCCTTATCTTTTTTGATAACTTTTGGTTGAAAATCTACTGTATTTGAATGGCCACTGTAGCTTGCTTCTTGCGGCAGTTTGCTTAAACTTTTTTTTTTTTTTTTTTGCCAACCTATTACTCTGAGATAGTGTCTGTCTTTGTCTCTGAGATTAGTTTCCTATATGCAGCAAATTGCTGGGTTTTGTTTATGTATCCAGTCTGATAACCTATGTCATTTTATTGGGGAATTAAGTCAATTTATCTTAACAGATATCAAGGAATAGTGGTTACTGTTTCCTGCTTTTTTTGCTTTTGGAGGTTGAATTGTGCCTTTGTCTTTCTTATTTTGGTTTTCTTGCGTAGGAGTTTTCTTGGTTTAATTAGGATGTAGTTTTCTTCATTGTAATTGGTTTTCCACCTATAATTCGTTGTTGTTGGGTTTGTGGTCAGATATTGTGTAAATTTAGTTTTGTCTTGGAATATCTTAGTCTCTCCATCTATGGTGATTGATAGTTTTGCTGGGTATAGCAGCTTTGGCTGGCACCTGTGCTCCCTTAGGGTCTGCATGATGTCTGACCAGGCTCTTCTAGCTTTCATAGTCTCTGTTGAGAATTACGGTGTGATTCTGATTGGTCTGCCTTTATATATTACATGGCTTTTTTCCCTTATTGCTTTTAATATTTTTTCTTTACTTTGGGCACTTGGTGTTTTTACTATTATGTGTCAGGAGGAATTTATTTTCTGATCCAATCTATGTGGAGTTCGGTAGGCTTGTTTTATGCTCATGATCATCTCATCTTAAGGGTAGGAAACTTTTCTTCTATGATTTTGTTGAAGACATTTACTGTGCCTCTTAGTTAATATTCTTCGCCCTCTTCTATTCCTATTATCCTTATGTTTGGTCTTCTCATTGTGTCCTAGATCTCCTGGACATTTTGGGTTAGGAGCTTTTTAATTTTTGCATCTTTTCTGAATGTTTTGTCTATGTTTTCAATGTTGTCTTTAGCCCCTGAGATTCTCTCTTCCATCTCTTATAGTCTATTGGAAATGCTTGCATTTTTGACTCCTGATTTCTTTTTGGGTTTTCCAAATTCATGGTTGTCTCTTTTAGTGTTTTCTTTATTGTGTCAATTTCTGTTTTAAATTCCTTCTTCCATTCCTTTATCTCTTTGGTTCTGTTTTCCTCTAGTTCTTTGAGTTCTTTGAGTGTTTTTCTTGTTTCCTCTTTAAAAGCTTCTAATTCTTTATGCTTTTTATCCCTGTTCTTGGTTAAGGATCTCTATCAACATCTTGAGGTATGATTTTAGGTCTGTGTCTTTTTTTTCTGGTGTGTTTGGCATTCTGCTGTTTGCTGTGATGGGACAGCTGGGTACTGGTGTTGCTAGGTTGTCTTGGTTTCCCTGGGGTACGTTGTTTTCCTTTCCTCTTGCCATCTTGTTGTCAGTCTTGTGTCCCTGGATCACTGCTGGCTCACAACTGGTTCTCTGCTTTTCCAGACCTGTGTCTCTGGATCAATGTTCACTGCTGGCTCACCACTGTTTCTGGTGGTGGGTGGTCTGAGTGTGGTTCCTCACTCTATGTTGTCTGCTGGGAATAGCCCTATGCAGGGTTACTGGTTCCCTGCAGCAAGCTGTGGCGGGGAGGGGGAACCAAGTGATCCCAAGCTGGCTCACTGCTGGCTCACTGCTGGCTCACTGCAATTCCTGGTGGCAGGTCTTTCAATATGATTTTAAATGTCTGCTTCCATCTTAATGAAGGTTTCTACATTTCTCATTAACCTTCCTGAAATATACTCACTCATCTTCATAGCAAATAAGCCCCAGTTGGCTAAAATTAATTGGGGTCGCATATTTTATTTAAATTGCTTAGCATCTGTGTATGTCTAGTGTTCCTCAACAAAACTCTCAGGATCCACACTGTGTATTAACACTTCTTTCCCTCACTGCACTCTCAGACCAGGGAAGAGGTCAGTTCAAGGGTTGCAGTGCTTGCTTTCGGAGTTTACATACACAGCAGGAGTTCAGTGCTCTCTCTTTATTATGGCTCTGCCCCTGCTCCTGAAGAGTCTGTACAAAGTGAAGAGCAGAAACCAAAAATGTTCCCCCAGGAGCTGTCACTTATATTTAGGATTGGGGACCACAGACTTGAAGAAGGCATAACTATACTCAGTTAAGTCTGGTATTGTGAAAGCCTGATGTCCTGTTGGTAAGAGATCTTAAATTTGGGGTAAAATTTATGTTAATCTTAAAAGAAGCAGGAGAGTTACTCCAATAAGGATGCAGGACTATGGAGTGGGAGAAGTATTGAAAGTACAGGTCAGTGGGGATGAAGAAATTTGTAAATGGAGCTTGGAAGGTTAAAAACATCGGGTGCAAAGACATGCAGATGCAGATTTATGGAGGAGAAATGACATGGGAGTGTAGAAGAATTGGACATAAAACAAGGAGGGTGCAAAATTATAGAGGAATAAAAGTGTGGGAGGAAACTTCATGGGGATACAAGACCATGGGTGCCAGAATGTTGGGTATTGGAATGTGGAATACAGAACCTGAGGTGCAGGGGTGTAGGGAAAGGGGCATAGGCAGCTTTGTGAAGCAGTGTTATCTTGCTGTAAAATGTCTGGTTAATGCAATTTTCCACTGGCTCCAAAACTTATCCACACTTTCTGTATTGTCACCTTTCTAATGCAAACCACCATCCTCTCAGCTAAAACACCCTTATTTATTGTTTCCTAGGTTATCTTTGCACAATTACTTACTTTTCATATTCAGTCCCTTCAGGCATGAAAAACACTGCAGTTAAGTAGAATCAGTTGGATTTGTTGCTCTGAAAAGGTTTGATGGATGTGCAATAGGCCCACAGTGAAAGTACTTCACCCTATCGTGAAACACTTCAGTATTTAGCTCTGAACATCATTCAGTGTCATCTTATGCTTACTTTACTGCCCCCTTTCTTTAGATAAGAATCACACTCACAGTTTATTTTCTGTCGATATGCACACTAGACTCTAGGGTTTTGTTTGTTTGTTTTTTTGTTTGTTTGTTTGATTGTTTATTTTTCTCCTAGTCTTTGTAGAAACAGTCCAGGTATCAGGCTTTGAAACATTGCTTTTCAGTTTATCTTAAGTGCAACCTATATCATTCTTTTATGGCACACATTTCAACTGAAATGTCGTTTCTACACAGGTCTCATGTCTACTATCATTTACTTAAGGGATCTCTAACCTTCTCCTTCTGACCAAAAAAAAAAAAAAAAAAAAAAAAAAAAGTCCCCTTTGTTCCTCGAGACTTCAGGAATTCTACTTACTAAAGTAAAAAAAAAAAAAAAAAAAAAAAATCAGGTTTGAAATGGTTTCTTTCCTGCTTTTTTTTTTCTATATTAGCAGATTTTGCACAATCCCTGGTCAATAGTACATGGTGTGCAAAAGATATTTAAGGAAAAATAGCAAATATCACAGAGAGTGTAGTGAGATGGAGACACAGAGACATTCACACACACACACACACACACACACATACACAGAGGTAGTGGAAACAGAAAGAGAGAGAATGTGAGTGAGCCTCTGTGTGTGTGCAAGAGAAAAACAGAAGGGAGGAAGGAGAGTAAGAGAAAGGGGGGAGGGAGAGAGAGAGAGAGAGAGAGAGAGAGAGAGAGAGAGAGAGAGAGAGAGAATCTGTCTCCCAGCAATGACCATGCATATTAAAAAAACAAAAACAAAAACAAAAACAAAAAAACAGAAACAAAAAAAAAAAAAAAACCAGCAAACTTGACTCATCTGATGATGTAAGCCTTTGATGGCAGCTTTTACCTGTATGTACAATACTCCTTTTCTTCCTTTCTCCCTTTATCCTTCACCTTAAGAATTTAGTTTTATATGTCAAGATATGATTTTCACCAATTAACTAAAAAATGAATTTTATTTTATTCACAAGAATGACATTGCTTTCCTACACATATAAAGGGACTGAAATAATGAAGATGTGAACAATATTTTATAGCTGGTAAAATATGCCTAGAAACATTTAGCTCCCTTCTTTTAATATTAATTTTCTATGAAAGAATGGAATCTAGGGAAGTCCGTTACTTCCACAAACACAACAGGAAAGCAACAAAAGTTGAGAAAGCATCTGTGTAGCTCTCCAAAGCATGTCATAGCACTCCATAATCCTCCATAGCCCCTCATAACCCACTGTGCACTTGCATAGCACTGCATAACCGTCCTCTCCGTGACTATATCAGACTTAAAATAAAGGAGCAGTTGAGTTTGAAGACCTTCAAGTCTTCATGTTATAGA
Source organism: Micromys minutus (assembly GCF_963924665.1). Lineage (NCBI taxonomy): Eukaryota > Metazoa > Chordata > Mammalia > Rodentia > Muridae > Micromys > Micromys minutus. The sequence goes on from NC_137953.1 coordinate 53,711,367, forward strand.
ATCTGAATTGTCTTCATTTCATTTTGTTGTTTCCATGATGAATTTCAGGCATATGTATTTCACTTAATTATGTCTATGAGGATAAAAGATTGTGTATATTATCAATTTCTGTCTCTGGTCTTATAAGCTTTTGGAAATTCCGTTTATTCATCTATTCAATAAATGTCTGGTGCTGGAAATGTCATTGTAAACTGCTTTCTGAAAATTAATATTATTAATCATAAAGGCATTTTCTTAATAGTCTGAAGTTTGTTATACTCTATTTTTCCCTGAACTTTGGAATTAAGATCCAATTGGGAAAAGCCTAGAATAAAATAGATAGTTCTTGGATGTGGGTACAATGAAAAGTGGTGCAGTTGCATCTGGACTGCAGAGAATGAAACAGACAACTGCAAAAATAGATGTCAGTCAATACATCACAGCTGGCAGTGAAGAAGAAGAAAAGGTTTAAAACAGATCAAATAAAGCTAAGACAATCTCACCAGTATACCTAATGCAAACGGACTGCATACAGACTCATACATTTTCAATTTCTAATTGCTACAGTAACTGTACTATAAACTCCTACCCAGATCACACTTTCCACCTTGGAACCGCCCCAGCCCCTCCTACCTCTTACCTCATTTACTTGCCACAGAAACACTAAAAAAGGCTTTATAAGTTCGTGATTCTTATTAATTATTTCTTTACTATCTATATGTGGATACAACATGGTTTGATCAAATTGTGCTAGTTTGAGCAATAATAGCCATCATAGGCTTATATATGTAAATACTTGGTTCACAGTTGGTGAAACTGAGAAAAATTAGAAGGTTTGGCCCTGTTAAAGGCAGTATATGGCTAGAAATAATCTCCCTCCCTCCCTTCTTTTCTCCCTCCCTCCAACCCTCCCCCCTTCTTTCTCTTTCTCTGGCACATGCTTGTAGTTTAGATGTCAGCTCCCACCTACTGCTCCAGTGCCATGCCTTCCTCTCTGCTGCTCTGCTTCCCACCATGGTGCTTGTAGGTCTGTGTTCCAACTTGACCTAGAATGTGTGAATGCTGCTTTAACAGAGTAAACAGGGATGTGTTAGGCTATGAATGTAGCATAAGATGAGGGCTTCAGCCAGGGTTGGAATCAAGGTATGCTGAGTCTTAAAAGGCAGGGATTCCCAAACTCTAGGGAATCCAGTCACTACTGAGAACCACTTGGAGTCAGTAAGAAGGGGGGCACTAGGATCAGTGCTGAGTCAGAAGGTGAAATGGGAATTCAAACTTAGCTCAGGGGATGAGTGTCTGATGTTGGAGGATAGAGGGTCCCTCTGTGAGAGATGTAGTCAGCATAGCTCTGCATGATGAATGTCTCCCACTAAGATAGTTCTTGATGAGAGAGAATCCTTGCTTGTTCAAACTGTTTATTCATTGTTCATTATGTAAAATTGATGGATACCCTTTATTCAGACTGGGCCAGATATTAAATACCTTTTTCAGGAAAGAATGTTGGGGAAGGGTAGTTTATTGACTAAGTCCTCAGGCTGGCTCATCTACATACTTCATTAACATGAAAAACTCTGTGCACAGTGCTACATGACTAATTACCACGACCCTTATGTGGGGTGTCATGGTCTGGTGCTCTAGGAAAGGAGCCAGCTTTGGAGTAGATAAATTGCATACAGTTTTCAGATATGAGAATTTACCATGGTTTCTGAATCCACTCAACCATCCAAGTTTATTTATCTGGTGACATGGTTCAATTTGCCCCACAAATTGTTATAGATTCAACTTCTGATATTGTTAAGTCCCAGATAGATTTATTTTATTTTATTTTATAAATTTCCTTGGTCATAGAGTTTCTTTACAGCAATAGAAAAGTAACTAAGACACAAACATATCCCCATTTCCTCCTCTCCAACTCCCCCTTTATATACCTAGCTATGAACCCATTTAGTGATGCTTGCATGTATATGACCATCTAATAGATAATTTTTCAGGACCTGTATTCCTGAAGAAACATAGCTTTCCTGATCTCAGTAACCAACATTGCCATTAGATTCTCAACTAGAGATATTATTTCTCTAGCAGCTTCCCTATCTATATTGAAATTTAGTTTACTTGATTTAATGTAGGTTTTGTATTTGTTAATTTCACTGTCATGTCTGACGAATCCTGTCTCCCTGTCAATATTCATTACCACTGGCTTTTACAATTTTTGGTCTTGTCTTCCACAATGATAATTAAGATTTGAGGGGATGGAATGAGACATAGATGTCTAGTTTAAAGCCAAAAACTTCAAAGTTTTTTCTCTATGTATTTATTAATTTTGTATCTCTGTATTGCCACTAACTTTTTCACCAATTAGAGCTGAGAGAAATACGTATCTATCTGTATGATCATAGGAATAAAAAGAGAAGTTTATTAGTTTGTCCAACTAACAAATTATTATCATTGTGACCTTCCCTAGGGCCTTAGAAGACCTAGTCAGTCACAGGTTTGGGTTTCAGTTAACAGAAGTAGTTATGGATTTCATCTTGTATAATAAGCTTTAAATACAAACAAAAATGATTGGTTATTGCAATAACTTTCCAGCCACTATTTCAGCAGCAGATGAACTTTACCAGGTAAGTTATTGTATAGTTTATAGGATGGCTGAGACTGTGGATGACTTTTTCTCATTCTAGTATGTATAGTACCTTCCAGTATTATGAAACCTAGCTAGTGGAGACTAAGGTTACAGGTTTATATAAGCTTGATTTCTCCGTGTTCCATGATGCAAGTATGCTGTTGTATATTAAGGGAAACCGCAGTAAGGTCTCACTACCAAGTTCTGGAGAGGAGTCAAGACCTGAGATAATAGCCTGCAAAGTTTGGGGCAGAGTTCTTGGGACACCCCTTCACAATAATTTGAAAAACAGGTAACAGTCCTAACAGTCAGTTTCTTATTTAACTCTATGGTGAGAAGGTACTGCTTTCTGTTATGAGATGAATTTATTTAATCTCTGTCTGTACATGAATATATGTATGTTTTAATTTTTACAATACTATGTCCCATACTGCATTTTCAAAAGTCATTGGTACCCATTATCTTCCACATATTTTCCTGTTCCATTACTCTTTCTCCTTCAAATTATCTACTTTCTATCCCCTAAACTTGAAATCCACCCCATGCTCTATTACCAGTGTCCTGCTTTTTTATTTTTTAAACAACTTTATTTTACAAAACAAAGATACATGTACAGATTTTAACCATTTTTTGCTTAAAATTATACATTTTTGTCAGTACTTATTTTTCAGATTTTAACATAGTTTTTACATAAAACTATATGAATATACTTTTTAGTCAGTACTTGATTTTTTTCCAAGGTTTGATAGTATGCCTTGAAAACTTAATAGTTACAATGAGCATAAAGTACATGTAAAATAAAGTGTAACATGGATAGTTAAAGTTTTCTTGTTTTGTAAATATTTTTTTTGTTTTGTTTTGTTTTCTTTATTTCTTGGACTTCATACAGTCTGTGAGTTGTTTCTGGGGGAGTGCAAGCCTATGGGGTTAGTATCCCACTATCAGTGACTGCATATTATGTCTGTTCTTTTGTGACTGGGCTATCTCACTCAGGATGATATTCTCTAGATGCAGCCATTTTCTCAAGAATTTGGTTAAGTCATTGTTTCTGGTGGCTGAGTAGTATTCCATTGTGTATATGTACCACAATTTTTGTACCCATTCATCTTCTGAAGGACATCTGGGTTCCTTCCAGCTTCTGGCTATTATAAATAGAGCCACTATGAACATTGTGGTGCATATATCTTTGTTGTGTATTAAAGTGTCTCTGGGGTATATGCCCAGCAGTGGAATATCTGGGTCTTCAGGTAGTAGTATATCCAATTTTCTGAGGTAACGCCAGACTGATTTCCAGAGTGGTTGTATTAGCTTGCAACCCCACCAACAGTGGAGGAGTGTTCCTCTTTCTCCGCAGCCTCTCCAGCATCTGCTGTCATCTGAGTTTTGGATCTTGGCCAATCTGACTGGTGTGAGGTGGAATCTCAGGGTTGTTTTGATTTGCATTTCTCTGATGGCTAAGGATGTCCAGCACTTCCTAAGATGTTTCTCGGCCATTCTGTGTTCCTCAACTGAAAACGTTTTGTTTAGCTCTGTACCCCATTTTTAATAGGGTTATTTGATTCTCTGGTGTCTAGCTTTTTGAGTTCCTTTTATACCTTGGATAATAGGCCTCTATCTGATGTTGTGTTGGTAAAGATCTTTTCCCATTCGGTTGGTTGCCATTTTGTTTTCTTGACGATGTCCTTAGCCTTACAGAAACTTTGCAATCTCATTAAGTCTCATTTGTTAATCTTTGACCTTAGAGCTTGAGCCATTGGTGTTTTGTTCAGGAAATTTTCTCCTGTGCCTATGTGTTCTAAGGTTTTCCCTACTTTCTCATCTAATATTTTCAGTGTATCTGGTTTAATGTGGAGATCTTTGATCAACATACAATTGAGCTTTGTACAAGGAGATAAGAAAGGGTCTATTTTCATTCTTTTGCATGCTGAGTGCCAGTTGGACCAGCACCATTTGTTGAATAGGCTGTCCTTTTTCCATTGAATGTTTACAGCTCCTTTGTCAAAAATCAGGTGACCATATACATGAGGGCTCATTTCTGGATCTTCTATTCTATTCCATTGATCCACATGCCTCTTTCTGTACCAGTACCACGCAGTTTTCAGAAAAATTGCCTTGTAATATAGCTTGAGGTCAGGGACAGTGATTCCCGCAAATGTTTTTTTGTTGTTTCGGAAGATTAAGCTATTCTAGGTTTTTTGTTATATGGAGTACTACTTAGCTTTTAGAAACAATGACTTTATGAAATTCTTAGGAAATTTTATGCATCTAGAGAATATCCTTCTGAGTGAGGTAACCCAGTCACAAAAGAACAGACAATATGCAGTTGCTGATAAGTAAATTTTAGCCCCAGAAATCTTTGAATACCCCAGAAACATCTCACAGGACATATTAAGCTCAAAAAACAACAAAGACCAAAAATTGAAAGTCTCAGTCCTTTTTAAGAAAAAAAAATATAAGTGTATAGTAGCCTCTCAGAGTGTGGTACAACTAGACATTCAATCATTAAACATTCAAGAGCTAAGAACTTAGTCTTTTGGCATTTTTTCTTTTTCAAAAATCATTATGTTTAATCCACACACACCAAGAAAATTTGGACTGTTTCCATGTTGTGTTCTGTTCTACATATACTTTATGCTTATGGTAACTAGGAAGATTTCAATGCTAACTATCAAACCTCTAAAAGAATCAAATACTGACAAAAATATATTCATGTAGTTTTATGCCAAAATGCTTTTTAAAATCTGTACATGTTTCTCTCTATTTTAAATAAAGTTATTAGAAAAAAAATAGAGCAGCCCTGACCATAATGGCATACTGGTGTAACCATGAGATATTTATAAAAATTACTACTACAGTTGATCTGGTAAACTTTACTTCAGGTTAGAGGACATTTAAAAACGAACTCAAGATCTGTCCATTGCTGAGAGTGGGGTATTGAAGTCTCCCACTCATATTGTGTAAAGCACAATGTGTGCTTTGAGCTATAGTAAAGTTTCTTATATGAATGTGTGTTACCTTGCATTTGGAGCCTACATATTCAGAATTGAAGGTTTATCTTGTTAGATTTTTCTTTTAATAAGTTTAAAGTGTCCTTTTTTATCTTTTTTCACAACTTTTGGTTAAAATCCATTTTATAATGTATTAGAAAGATTACAGCATCTTGGGATCATTTGCTTGGAAAAAATTTTTTCAGCCTTTTACTCTAAAGCACTATCTGTCTTTGTCACTGAGGTGTGCAGCAAAATGCTGGGTCCTGTTTACATACCCAATCTGTTATTCTGTGTCTTTTTATTGGGGAATTGAGCTCTTTGATGATAAGAGATCTGAAGAAAAAGTGATTTCAGTTCCTGGTATTTTTTGTTGTTAGAAGTGGAACTATGTTTGTGGCTATTTTCTTTTGAGTCTGTTGAAAGAAGATTGCTTTTTTTTTCTAGGGTGTAATTTTTATTTTTTTTTATTTTTTTTTTGAGTTTTCCATCTATTATCCTCTGTAGGGCTGGATTTGTGAAAAAAAATATTGTGTAAATTTGGTTTTGTCATAGACTACTTTGTTTTCTCCATCTGTGTTAATTAAGAATTTTGCTAGGTATCAATCATTGCCTGGGCTTTAATTTGTGTTCTCTTAGGGTTTGTATGACATCTACCCAGGATCTTTTCGCTGTTAGAGCCTGTGGTGAGAAGTTTGGCATAATTCTGAAAGGTCTGCATTTATATGTTACTTGACCTTTCCCCCTTACTGCTTTTGATATTTCTACTTTGTTTTCTGCATTTGGTGTTTTGATTATTATGTGATGGGACAAATTTATTTTCTGGCACAGTCTATTCGTGGAGTCCTAATGAGTGTTGCAAAAGACTGGGAGGAAGTATTATAGGACTCAGAGGTATGGAGAACACCACAGTAACATGGCTCACAAAATTAACTAAGCAGGTCTCACAGAAGATCACAGAGACTCAAGCAGCAATCACAGCACCTGCATGGGTCTAACCTAGTTCATCTGCATGTATGTTATTGTATGGCTAGGTATTCTTTTGGGACTTCTAACAATGGAAGTGGGGATATCTCTGGCTCTTATGTCAGGTCTTAGAACCCCTTTTCCTCCTATTCAGTAACATCAACCAGCCTTGGTATGAAGTGTTGTATTTAGTGTTCAGGTAACTTAAATGCCATGGTCAACTGGGAAACTTGTTTTTTCTGAAGGGAAGTGAAGGAAGATTGCATCTGTGAGACAAAGGATTGCAGGGGCAACTGTGAGAAAAAAAAATGAGGAGAGGCTACAATCGTGTTGCATTGTGAGTGAATGAATAAAAATAAATAAATGAATAAATAAGTAGGATAAAAATGAACCCAACAGTCAAATATCTTTCAAAGTCAATACTAACTAAACTCTTCTGTCTAACATAGTCACACTCATGTCTGATTTTCTTCACTAGTACCTGAGGATGATATCACCTGTATCTGGTCACATTGGCTCAACAAACATTATATCTATTCAGAAGCCACTGATGTACTTGAAGTTCTGTCCTAGTAAAAGACATAACAAGGCAATAGAAACTCCGTGAATCTTTTCTTCTAGATTTATAATAGTTACTTAAAACTGGAAATATGAAATAAATTAAATAAATTAGGTCAATTAAGATACTGTATTCATTGTTCCACCTCATACCAGGCAAAATGGCTAAGATCAAAACTATGACAGCAAATGCTGGCAAGGATGTGGAAAAAGAGGAACACTTCTCCATTGTTGGTGGGATTGCAAACTGGTACAACTACTCTGGAAGTCAGTCTGGTGATTACTCATAAAATTGGACATAGTACTACCTGAAGACCCCTCTTCAACTCCTGTGCGTATTGGCAAACGGTGCTCCAACATATAACAAGAACACATGCTCTACCATGTTCATAGTAGTCTGATTTTAATATCCAGAAGCTGGAAAGAACCCAAATGTTCTTCAACAGAGGATATAGAAAGTGTGGTGTATTTACACAATGGAGTACTACTCAACTATTAAAACAATGACATTGTGAAATTCTTAGGTAAATGGATGGAACTAGAAACTAACATCCTGAGTGAGGTAACCCAGTCACAAAAGAACACACAAGTATGTACTCACTGATAAGTGGATACTTGCCTCTAAAGCTCTGAATACCCAAGAAACATTTTACAGAATTCATGAAGCTCAAAAAGAATGAAGGCTATAATGTGGATGCCCAATTGTTTCTTAGAAGGGAGAACAAAACTTTCACAGGAGGAAATACAAGGTTAAATATTAAAGCATAGATTGAAGAAAAGATCATTCAGAGGCCACCTCACCTGGAGATCCATTCCATATTAAGCCAACAATGCCAAGTATAGCACTATTGCTGATGCCAAAATACTTACTAGCAGAGACCAGATACAGATGCCTCATCAGAGGTTGTGCCATAGTCATCAGATACAGCTGAGGAGGCTTGCAGCTAACCATTGGACTGAACACGGGGACCCCAATGAAAGTGCTAGAGAAAGGACTGAAGTAGCTGAAAGTGTTTGCAACCTCGTGGGAAGAACATAATCAACCAACCAAACCCTCCAGAACTCCCATGGTCTAAAACACCAACCATTGAGCACTCATGGAGAGACCCATGACTACAGTTGCTTGTGTAGGAGAGAATAGCATTGTCTGGTATCAATGGGAGAAGAGGCCTTTGGGACACTGAAGGTGTGTTTTCCTAGTGTAGAAAAATGCCAAGGCACTGAAGTGGAGAGGGTTGATTGGGAGAGGATGCACCTTCATGGAAACAGGTGGAGGGGGCTGTTAAAAATGTCTATTGTACTTTGCTATTCGCCATGATAAGCTATACTCAAATCTAAATGACTATAAATTATCAAACATATACATAAATGTTTCTTATCTCATAGCCTTGAAAGTAGAATGGTAATCTTAGAAATAAAAGAGGAAAAAAGTCAGCCCCAAAATATCTGCAGTTGTCCCTCCCTTTCCCTGGAATCACTTTTTATACTGTGGTACAGGGGAGATCATTCAAACAAAAAAATTCAGCTCACTGAATCAGAAGATTAAAAAACAGAGATTGCACTTCTGCTGATGGCATGCAATGTATAGAATAGGACCAAAAGAGTGAGCATCTCTTAAATTCATTTTCTGTTTGTGCCAGCATTAGCATGTCATATTTGTTCAGAAGTACATTTCTAATTACTTAAACATATAATTACAGATACTAATAAACCCACAGAAGTTTAATTAAAATTATTATGTGTAAAGAAATGTATAAGCAATGACCAACCTTGCAATGATTCTAGAATATATTTCTATGACTAATAATAAGAATAACATTTATTATTTGGAAAGAAATGTTTTAAGTATCTAAATGAATTACGAGATATACAAAAAGTAAATCATTTTTCCTAGTCTCTTGGATACCTCTCTTTCCTGACTCTCTGTATATGAGTATATGAATAGCAAATTCATTCTCCGTAGTGAAGAAGAAAATGGTTTCATTATCCATCAGTCCATGTGAAAAACCTCTGATTTCTCTTATAGTTTCCTCAGATTTGTTTGATTAGAAGAATACAGATTCTTCCTCAAATTGATATAAATAGTGTCAGTGAAATCATATTTTTAACTAGCTGGCCAGTTAATATTTATTACACAGGAAATATAAAAGCCCTTTTAAATCAATAAACTCAGAATAGATCCTCTGAGATTCAAAGCTATAGGAGTACATATCTATTCCTAGCAGCTTCTCAACCTGGAGCTTAAGATGTCAGAGCCAAGTTTATAGTCACTCTGGGAAGCTCTAACATTGTGCTCCCTCACTTCTCAGTTTCTACTACAAATAGGTAATCATATTGTCACTTAAATAGGAATATGATCACCTATACATAAAATGTTTATGTACTGTTAAAGTACATGAAATTGAAAGGGTAGAGAATCTATATATCTGGGAGATGCAGAAAGGCTGAATATGATCAAGATGCATAGTATAGAATTCATAATTAATAATGTGGGAAAATATATGAATATATAAAAGGGTAATGAAAAATTCATGCACATTCAAAATATGAAATCAATTAAGGGAAGCAGAAAAAAAACACCTCAGTCTTTGTAGACACAGCCTCTACTGAATAATAATAAAAATAATTGACTTCTCCCTTAAGGGAGAACCAGCAAATCAGAGGTGGCCCAGTTCTGTTAGTGAATCCAGACACCAAGTGGGAGAAATACTCCCCCTTAGTTTTTTTCTTTAAACCAGGAAATGAACTTGTATTGACTAAAAGGTAAAGCAGGTATTCCCTTGGAGCTTCCAGATTGCTACACAAGGCGAAAAACGTATGGAAAAAGTTATTGTAGAAAAGTGTCTGGAGTTTTTTACATCTTTTCCCCACTCACTACACAAGAACATCTAGGGCTCTCATCGTCATGTAGCCTTGTTTAACAAGCACAATATACAATCAAACAACTAGTTACACGTGAATATCTATTGCCCTGTTCTCAGTTGTATGCCCAGTACAAGTAACTGGAAGAACCCCAACCGGAAAGGTTAATCAGCAAATATTTCAAATGAAATAGTAGCCACTGAGCAGCAGCCCAGGCTTAAGAATCTTGACAACAAAAAATATTTTAGGAGCAAATTAAATCAATGTTTCTTCTCTGGTAATATCTAATGAATACCAATTTAAAGAACATTACAATGCCTGTTTTATTCAAAATTATTAAGTTTCCAGGATGATTAGATGTGTAAGTTTAAGGCCAACCTTGACTACATAGTCACATCATTGCTCTTTTATAAGTGAAGACAAACCAAAATAAATAAGTAAAAGTGTCATGAGGTTGCAGTGACCTACAGAGTATCTACTGCTTAAAATGGAATTCTTCAATGATGTAACCACTCACCCATATTTTTTAATTAATTTGTTTTTATCCTTTATTAAACTTTTACAGTCTAGATTTCATCCATCTCATTGTCTTCCCCCACACCACTCTGAATATGCCCCCATCTCCAAAAGGATGTCTCTCCCTCACTGTACCAGGCTACCCCACTACCTGGGGCCTCAAGTCTCTAGTTGGTTAGGTGCATCTTCTCTCACTGAGAATGCCAGACCAGGTAGCCCTCTGCTGTATATGTGTCAGGGGCCTCATGTTAGCTGGCATTCACTCATAATTTAACTAACAGATGTTAAGGTAAAAAATTATTTGGCAAAGAATGTAAACTAAAAAGTCAGATTTTTCATTTCTTTGTAAGCTAGGAAATATTTTAAGCTTGGTTTGATTTGAGAGATATTTTCCATTTATTATAATTCAAGCTAGCATATCACAAGATGAATTATTTACAGTATTTGGAGTAATTTTAATGTTTTATATTTATTAGGCATCTATCTATCTATGTGTGTTTATGTATGTATAACGATATGTGTGTATAAGTTTATATTATGTATTTATATATGAATGTGTCTTGTATGTATGTTTAATTATGTGTAAATGAGTGAAAATGTGGGCTGTATGTATGTGTATGTTTTTTTGTATAAGTGTGTGTGTGTGTGTGTGTGTGTGTGTGTGTGTGTGTGTGTGCTGATAAACAAAGAATTAACTATATGTTTTGCCTTTACATTGGTAATGCTGACTATCTGAAAGATATCTAGGTGTTTTCAGATGAGATAGTGATAGATAACTTAGGAGGCATGTATTTAATATAAAGTATAATTTTTAAAAAATCTTTTTAAAAATTGTTTTATTGGATATTCTTTGTGTTTACATTTCAAACATTATACACTTTCTCCCAAGTTCCCATTCCTCCTCCCCCTCTACTTGCTCTCATGAAGGTACTACCTCTCCCAACCACCCTCTCTATCTCAGTGCCTTGGCTTTTTTCTACACTGGGAAAATGCACGTTCACTGGACAAAAGGCCTCTTCTCCCATTGATACCAGACAATGCTATCTTATGCTACATATGCAACTGGAGCCATAGATCTCTCAATGTGTGCTCAGTGGTTGGTATTTTAGTCCATGGGAGTTCTGGAAGGTTTGGTTGGTTGAGAATGTTGCTCTTCCCATGAGGTTGCAATCCCTTTCAGCTACTTGAGTCTTTTCTCTAGCTCTTTTATTGGGGGTCCCTGTGTTCCATCAATGGTTACTAGTAAGCATTCTCACCTGTATCAGTATGACTCTGGCAGAGACTCTGATGAGGCATCCATATCTGTTTCCTGCCAGTATGTAATTCTTGACATCAGCAATAGTACTTGGCTTTGGTGGCTGTATATGGGGTGGCTCCCCAGAGGAGGCAGTCTCTGGATGATCTTTTCTCCTATCCCTGATTCTCTCTTTGACCTGTGTTTCATCATGTGAGTCTTTTTTTCTCCTTCTGGAAAGCACCAAGGCATCCATATTCTGGTCTTCCTTTCTTTTGAGCTTCATAAACTGTGTGGATTATTTTTTGGATATTCAGAATTTTGAGGGGCTAGTATCTGATTATCAGTGAGTTCATAGTATGGTGTTCTTTTAATACTGGGTTACCTCACTCAGGGTGATAGTTTCTAGTTCCATCCATTTGCCTAGGAATTTTATAATGTCATTGTTTCTAATGGCTGTGTAGTACACCATTGTGTAAATGTACCACAATTTCTGTATCCATTCCTCTGTTGAAGGACGTCTGGGTTTTTTTCAGCTTCTGGCTATTATAAATAAGGCTGGTATGAACATGGTGGAGCATGTTTCCTTGTTAAATGTTAGGCATATGCCCAGGAGTGGAATAACTGGAAATCTTACCTATCATGTATAGCTGAGATTAACAACATATTAATATATTTGATGTGAATAAATTATTATTATACTGTTCAGTATATTAGCACTAAAAATGTGAAAGAAATTAGGCATTGTTTGGGACACCTGTGAAGATATGGTCTAGGAATTCATTTATTGACATAGGTACCAATATGCTCATCTGAAATTACAGTCAGCAGAAAGAACAGGAATGTTTTTCTTATTAATTGGAATGACAATATATAAGAAATGTTCAGGTATATAATAGAAAATGAGAAATGAAGACAGGGTAAGATCTATTGTTTTGGTGGGTGTTTTCTCCCTATTAAAACACAAAGACAGAAAGAAAGCATAGAAAGGGACCCTGTGGATATTTGCTTTTAACCTTTAGTGCTACAACATTGAGAGTCTTGCTAAACTATGTATAGACACTGTGAACAAGGTGCTGTAAGCTCTAGCAATGTAGTGACTCTCTCTCAGAAACTTATTTTTATTAGGTTGCAGCATGACTGGTGATCTACTCTTGGCTGTTATGAGTTCTTCTAAGTATCATTTTACCAAGAGCTACTGTCGTTTTAACAAAGCCTGGTACTTTACTTTATTCATTTCAATATTTCCCTGGCTTTGCTTCTGCATTTGTCTCCTAGAATCTTTTTTGTTGTGACCCTTACTGGAACTGTAGTGTACGAGACCCAGAACCATATGACTTGGGAATTATTATGTGCTTTCATAATCCTTCTACAGTTTAAAAATACATTATTTTAATTCTAGAATTAAATTGAGATGAGCCTGGAGTGTTTATTTCTCCCACATATCATTGAGAAGGTAATATATTACAGACCCCAAATTATTTCTACAGGTATTTCAACAAAAATGTATCCAATGAGATAAAAATTAATAAGAATGTAAATGATGAAGAAATTAAACATAAAGAAAACACATATGTCTACATCAGGTTTTCTTTTTTTTTAATAAAACAACTTTATTTTACAAAACAAGGATAAATGTTCAGATTTTAAACATTTTTTGCTTAAAATTATACATTTTTGTCAGTACTTTTTTTCAGATTTTAACATAATTTTTACATAAAACTATATGAATATATTTTTTAGTCAGTACTTGATTTTTTTCAAGGTTGGATTGTATGCCTTGAAAACTTAATAGTTACAATAAGCTAAAGTACATGTAAAAAAAAATTAAAAAGGAAATAGATAAAGTTTTCTTGTTTTGTAAATATTTTTTTTGTTTTGTTTTGTTTTCTTTATTTCTTGGACTTCATACAGTCTGTGAGTTGTTTCTGGGGGAGTGCAAGCCTCTGGGGTTAGCATCCCACTATCAGTGACTGCATATTATGTCTGTTCTTTTGTGACTGGGTTATCTCACTCAGGATGATATTCTCTAGATGCAGACATTTTCTTAAGAATTTGGTTAAGTCATTGTTTATGGTGGCTGAGTAGCATTCCATTGTGTATATGTACCACAATTTTTGTATCCATTCATCTTCTGAGGGACATCTGGGTTCCTTCCAGCTTCTGGCTATTATAAATAGAGCCGCTATGAACATTGTGGTGCATATACCTTTGTTGTGTATTAAAGTGTCTCTGGGGTATATGCCCAGAAGTGGAATAGCTGGGTCTTCAGGAAGTACTATATCCAATTTTCTGAGGTATCACCAGACTGATTTCCAGAGTGGTTATATTAGCTTGCAACCCCACCAACAGTGGAGAAGTGTTCCTCTTTCTCGCCAGCATCTGCTGTCATCTGAGTTTTGGATCTTGGCCAATCTGACTGGTATGAAGTAGAATTTCAGGGTTGTTTTGATTTGCATTTCCCTGATGGCTAAGGATGTCGAGAACTTCCTCAGATGTTTCTCGGCCATTTGGTGTTCCTCAACTAAAAACGTTTTGTTTAGCTCTGTACCCCATTTTTTATTAAGGTTATTTGATTCTCTGGTGTCTAGCTTTTTGAGTTCCTTGTACACCTGGGATATTAGACCTCTATCTGATGTGGTGTTGGTAAAGATCTTTTCCCATTCTGTTGGTTGCCGTTTTGTTTATTTGACGATGTCCTTAGCCTTACAGAAACTTTGCAATCTCATTAAGTCCCATTTGTTAATCTTTGACCTTAGAGTTTGAGCCATTGATGTTTTGTTCAGGAAAATTTCTCCTGTACCTATGTGTTCTAAGGTTTTCCCTACTTTCTCATCTAATCGTTTCAGTGTATATGGTTTAATGTGGAGATCTTTGATCCACTTACACTTGAGCTTTGTACAAGGAGATAAGAAAGGGTCTATTTTCATTCTTTGGCATGCTGAGTGCCAGTTGGACCAGCACCATTTGTTGAATAGGCTGTCCTTTTTCCATTGAATGTTTACAACACCTTTGTCAAAAATCAGGTGACCATATACATGAGGGCTCATATCTGGATCTTCTATTCTATTCCATTGATCCACATGCCTATTACTGTACCAGTACCATGCAGTTTTCAGCACAATTGCCTTGTAATATAGCTTGAGATCAGGGATAGTGATTCCCGCAGATTTTTTTTGTTGTTGAGGATGGATTTCGCTATTCTAGGTCTTTTGTTATTCCATATGAAATTGCACATTGATCTTTCCAATTCTATGAAGAACTGGGTTGGAATTTTGATGGGGATTGCATTGAATCTGTAGATTCCTTTTGGTAGGATGGCCATTTTTAAGATGTTGATCTTTCCAATCCATGAGCATGGGAGATCTTTCCATTTTCTGAGATCCTCCTCAATTTCTTTCTTTAGAGCTTTGAAGTTCTTGTCATACACGTCCTTCACTTTCTTAGTTAGAGTCACGCCAAGGTATTTCATAGTTTTTGTGATGATTGTGAAGGGTACCTTTTCCCTAATTTCTTTCTCCACATGTTTGTCCTTTGAGTATAGGAAGGCTACTGATTTGTTTGAGTTAATTTTGTATTCAGCCACTTTGCTGAACTTGTTTATCAGCTGTAGAAGTTCTCTGGTGGAATTTTTGGGGTCACTCAAGTACACTATCATGTCATCGGCAAAGAGTGATGTTTTTATCTCTTCCATTCCGATTTGTATCCCCTTGATCTCCTTTTGCTGTCTAATTGCTCCAGCCAGGACTTACATTACTATGTTGAATAGGTAGGGGGAGAGTGGGCAGCCTTGTCGAGTCCCTGATTTTAGTGGGATTGCTTCAAGTTTCCCCCCATTAAGTTTGATGTTGGCTGTTGGTTTGCTGTATATTGCTTTTATTATGTTTAAGTATGGGCCTTGGAATCCTGTTCTTTCCAGTACTTTTAACATGAAGGGGTGTTGGATTTTGTCGAATGCTTTCTCAGCATCTAGTGAGATGACCATGTGATTTTGGTCTTTGAGTTTGTTTATATGGTGGATTACGTTGATGGATTTCCTTATGTTAAACCATCCCTGAATCCCAGGGATGAAGCCTACTTGGTCATGATGAATGATCGTTTAGATGTGTTCTTGGATTCGATTTGCAAGGATTTTGTTGAGTATTTTTGCATCAATGTTCATAGGTGAGATTGGTTTGAAGTTCTCTTTCCTTGTAGGGTCTTTGTGTGGTTTAGGTACGAGGGTTATTTTACCTCAAAAAATGAGTTGGGTAATATTTTATCTGATTCTATCTTTCGGAATAGTTTGGCGAGTATTGGTGTTATATCCCCAATAAATGTCTGATAACATTCTGCACTGAACCCGTCTGGACCTGGGCTTTTTTTGGTTGGGAGGTTTTTGATGACTTCTTCTATTTATTTAGGTGTTATAGGGTTATTTAGATGGTTTACTTGGTCCTGGTTTAACTTTGGGACCTTGTATCTGTCTAGGAATTTGTCCATTTCCTCCAGATTTTCCCATTTGTGGATTATAAATTTTTGTAGTAGGATCTGATGATTTCTTGAATTTCCTCAGTTTCAGTTGTTATGTCACCACTTTCCTTTCTGATTTAGTTAATTTGGATACTCTCTCTTTGCCTTCTAGTTAGTCTGGCTAGGGGTTTATCAATCTTGTTGATTTTCTCAAGGAACCAACTCTTTGTTTTGTTGATTTTTTCAATGGTTCTTTTTGTTTCTATTTGGTCTATTTCTGCCCTAATTTTGATTATTTCTTGCCGTCTACTCTTTTTGGGTATATCTGCTTTTTTTTGTTCTAGTGCTTTTAGCTGTGCCGTCAGGTTGCTGTACATCAGGTTTTCTATAAACAAATAGAACTACTGTTTGATTTCACAATGTGTGGTAGATATTAAAAATATGTTCATATGACTGTTGTCTTTGTATATATCAAAGCTTGAAAAAATGGTTGAAATGATAAAATATTTATATAGTGGTACGTTATATATTTTTCTGCTTGTTGTGACCAGTTTTCTGTAGGAGAATTTAAGGGAGTGGTATTGATTTGGATTTATGCCATCACTGACAAGGGGAGACACCTATGAGACTCCATCTACTTGTAAGAATATGAGGCCCCAGAAGTACCTGATGTTCAAAGATTGGCTTCCAATGAAGCAAAGAATATTTCTAGAATTATGGTAACTCCATAATATTTTTCATTCATTATAGAACAGCAACACCACCAACAAAAAATTTTGTTCTTATATCAATGTTTGTTATTTGATATTAATGTTTATCTGCTGGTGGCTGGTACAAGATCAGAAACAATATACCATAATCTCACAGTTTCACTCTCTTCAAATAAACCATAATATTTCTGAGTTCATGTTTACTTCTCTAGTTTGATTTCTATTATTGTGATAAAGATCATGGTCAAATCAACTCATGTAGGTGGGAAATAAGCTCTTTTAACTTCTATGTCCCAGTACCAGGTCATCATTGAAAAAAGCCAAAGCAGTGACATAGGATAGAAGCTGAACCCAAAGAAAAATCACAAAGCAACACTACTCACTGGCTTTCTCTACTAAGCTTCCTCAGTCTATATTTTATCCTACCCCAGATGTGCACATAGATTCTTCTGCCCACAGTTTGATGGCCACACCCTCATTCATCATTGATTTTTAAAAAAATGCCTCCACAAATGTACCTGTAGGGTAATCTAGTAAAGGCATTTTTCCAACTGAGTTCCCTCTTCTAACATAACTCTAGCTTGTATCAGGTTGACAAAGCCTAATCAGCACAATGCAACTAAGATGGCAATATATTACATATATTTCATGGAAAAAATGAAAACAATACAGCATATAGTCTGAAAAATAAACACACAATTGACCCTTCACCAAAGGTACACGATTAACTTATTTTGCTTAATCACTTTTTCTTTGTATGACAGGATAATAAGTTCTTCAAACAAACAAAGGCTGTATGTACTTAGGAGAGAAATATTCCCCATACACAATTTACAGTAATAACTGAACATTAAATGTATGAAACACAATCAGTAGAGCATCGGTTAACACATTTGACACTTCATCTACTTTATCGCTTTAAATCACAGGACGATGTATGATTAATGTCATAGGATCAGCAAATATGATTAAGTATTTCTTGTTTTTAGGATGTCATTCCTGTTGCAGAGAGGCAAAGTTGTGATCTTTTATCCTTTCTTCTGTATATTTGGTTTTATGTAGTTCTTAGAGACTCACTTCTACTGTCACCATCATTCCTTCCCAAAGGACTCTGCCCTTACCTTCTCACTGACTCGATTCTTTAATGGAATCTCATACAAGCCATCTGCACAGTTAAACTTCATAAAATTTGGCATCATAAGTTTTATCATATGGAAAAATAACAGCACAACTATGGAGTCCATATTCTCATAGAGTTTTGAACACCTGTTCTTTTCTCTCAGTTCCATACTTTTCTTTCTTACCTGCCTTACCTCAGAACATAAAAAGTTCTTTATTTTTTATTATATCACATTCATTATCTATTTCTGCAGTTACCTATGTCACCAAAAACATATTTTCTGAACTTAGATTTGTTCTAAATACTTTTCTAAACAGAGGGTTCTCGAGTCCTATATGCACCTTAGTTACAATCATAATTCCTTGCTATTTAGCTAAGTAAAAATGAACAAGATTTTGATAATTGTCTGAAAATGCAGGCATTATTTTTTAAAACTTAACATAAAAATTATTAATACAGAATGTCCTTCATTCTTTTTCTATGAGATGAAAAAGTATGTATACATATCTTGATCCTCATGGGCATTTAATCTTATAATTTTTTTTTACAAAACTCTTTTTTATTATATATATTTTTTATTTGCATTTCAAATGTTATCACTTTTCCATGTTTCCCCTCAATAAACCCTATAATCCCCCTCCCACTATTTCTATGAGATGGCCCCTCACCTACCCAGCCCCTCCTACCTCCCTGCTATGGCATTCCCCTACACTGCTGCATTCAGTCTTGGCAGGACCAAGGATTTCTTTTCCAATTGATGCTCATCAAGTACATCCTTTGCTACATTTGTAAGAAAGAATAATTAAAATTGTGTTTCTTTAATACTATTTTTATCTATTCCAAAAGCACTATCTTAGAAGAAAGAAAAAAAGAGTTATTATAAACATTATAGAATAGGAATTTATTATAGGAATTGAGCATGTCCTAGAATGCAAAAATTTTGCTACCACATTGTCAAAAGCCATAGTCAAGGAAGACTTTGATTTCTAAGCTTTGGTTCTCATACTAGTTTAAAAAGCCTCTGAGAAAAACCTCATATTATGGTACACAATGAAAGCTAATAGCAACAACTCTTGCAGAGCCTGAGTGGCAGGATGATCCTTAAAGGCTGATGATTGAGGGTGAATTATAGCACTGAAATTCAGGAACTGATGCTCTAAAAGATGTCTGTCTATTAGAATGATTACTTCTATGTACAGAACTAGGGAAACAGGAAACACAGGCATTCTGCCTGACACCTTGTCTGGGTATCAATGAGGGGTTTTGTATAAAGCTTAACATTGGGATTCTCTCAGACATACAGCTCATTATCCTCCTTAGACTGCAACAAATAAGTGTTCATTGACACCACAAAGAAGACCTACTAAAGAGAACAGGAAGCAGAGGCCAGAAGTACTTATGCTCTTACGGCTTCTGTAAAAAATAAATGTTACCTTTATTCAAACACAAGAAACCCCTGGTTGGGTGTAAGTATCTACTTCTGTCTCAGTGAGCTGCTTGTTGGGCCTCTTGGAGGATGGTCATACTAGGTTCCTGGCTGTAATCAAACTACAGCATTAGTAACTGTGTAAGGGCTTGGAACCTCCCTTTGAGATAGATGCATGTTGGGCCACACACTGGACCTTCTTTCTCTTAGCCTCTTCTCTATTTTTGTACGTAAAGCTGTTTTAGTTAGGAACAATTCTACATCAGTGTTCTTGGCTGTGGGATGGCAATTCCATCCATCCCTCCACTTGATGCCCTGACTTTCTACTGGAGGTAGACTCTTCAAATTCCTTTTCTTCATTGTTGGGCATTTAATCTAAGGTCCATTTCTTTGAGTCCTGAGCGTCACTCACCTCCCAGGTCTCCGGTTCTTTCTGAAGGGTCTTCAGACCCTCTATAATCTCCTCCCCCAGTGGGATATTTTCATCTATTCTGCTGTCCTGAAGGGCTGCTCTCCTGTTTGTTGCCCCCATACCTGATCATCTTCCTCTTTTGTACACCCCCTTTCCTTTCTCACCAAACACGTTCTTTGCCTCTGCTTCTAGTAATTATTTCCTTCTTCTTTCCCAGCTGTATTGAAGGCTGGAAGAAGCTGAGGAGGAAACAACCCCATAGGAAGACCAGCAGTCTCAACTAACACAGACCTTTAAGATCTCTCAGGCACTGAGCCACCAATCAGGCAGCAAGGCTTCCCAACACATATAGCATAGGACTGCCTTATCTGGTCTCAGTGGGAGTAGAAATGCTTAACTCTAAAGAAACTTGAGGCCTCAGGGAGTGGAAAGGCCTGAATGGTGAAGGGAATATTCTCTTAGACATGGGGAGGAGGAATGGGATGCGGAAGTGTGGGAGGGGGTCAGGATGGAGGTGATGTGTAGACTGTAAAAAACAAATGTTTCTATTGAGCCCTGATATTTATTTCTCTATAATAAAATTAAATGTACATTAAATGCCTTTGTTTATAAAAAGAATTAACTTTATACATACACTCTCTCTCTCTCTCTCTCTCTCTCTCTCACACACACACACACACACACTCACACACACACACACACACACACACACACACATCTTCTCTTATCTTAAGTATAAACTTAGGAAAGTAGAACATCTTCTAGTTAAACCATAATTTTAGTTAAGCAAAAAACTATAGTAGATAAAAAGGTAATTTTACACAGTGTAATAGTTTAGCAGCAACTTACAATAATGAGTTTTACTTTATTTCCATAAAAGCCATCTCAAAAATTAGCTGGAAGTTCAGATCTCCTACTATAATAAGTATTATTTCTCTGGTAAGAGTAAAGACGTATTTTTTGTCGTGATTCCAGAGTCACAATGTATACTCTAAAGGACATGATGATCAATATCATCAAAGAGTTAGGAAAGGATTTTCTGTATTCTTTCTAAGTTATATACAGCCTCCATGATGAAGAAAACATTGAGCAAACATTAACTCATCTCTGTGTACACCGAGATTGCAATTTCAGGATGTAGTTGACAGTAGATTTTTCCACAGAGAAATGTTTTAAAAAATTCTGCTATGTAAGATTACCTTATTTCCCCCAAAGAATATTAACTTCTACGAGTAATACCCAGGCAGAAGCTACCTGAAAGAGTCGGGCTTCTCTTCTTCTCCAGGGTGCAGGTGGATTTTTGAGCTTTCTTGACTATGGTCTCAAATATTCTTCTTTCCTCTCTCTCTCCCTTTCTACCTGCTCTCCTCTCCTCGCTTTCTCTCTGTCTCATATACATACATATGAGATCATATGTGTGTGTGTGTGTGTGTGTGTGTGTGTGTGTGTGTGTGTGTGGTTTATCACTTTTGTTGGAACCTAAGTAATTATGACTGTTGATTAGTTATGTTTTCTCAGCCATCAACTAATCCCATGTACACTTGCCAAGATAGCTAAGTACTTTTATCTTGTTCAGAGAGCTGACCTCACTTTTTCCTCCATTCATGTTTTGTTTTGAAGCCATGCTCCTTCTCTCACTAAAGCTCTTTCATGAGCCCTTTCAATAGTACAATATTTTCTCTTTTGATCCTCACAGTTCCTGAACATCCTTGAATCATTGCTGTTTGTAGAGCTTTGTCCTGGCTCCTACATTTCAAGTTTACAATTTTTGAGAGACCAGGCTTATCCACACTTTTTGATTCCACATCAGCAATAAAAACATTATCCCTTGAAATCTGGTTTCCACCTCTATAGCTGCTGAAACCGTGTTTTCAAATGTCACCAAATGCCACAGCTTGTCCAAATTTGAACATAAGTGTCTGTCTTCCCTTGGCATCATTAATGTCACAGTGTCTTCCTGACCTCACCCTGCTTTTCAGCTATCCTTCTGCTTCTCTGTCTCTGATCATATGTGTTCTCAGAGATAGGTGTCAGTATCCCTTCTTCTCACAGCTCTCTTCTGATAACTTCATAGAATGTGGTAATTTTAGTCTACATCTATGAAAAGTCCAAAGTACAACTATCTGGCCATTTTCCTGTAGTTTTACCCACCCACCTCCAAATACAAACATATAGAGTCAGTTCATTTAGGAATCCCTAAAAAACACAATGGGCCACATGCCTCATCTAAATCGTTCTTGACACCCTCCGGGAGTTCTGAAATAGATGCTCCTTTGAATTCTCTTATACAGTGTGAATGTTTTAAAAATTTTAAAAGATATTTTATTTACCTATATTTCAAATGTTATGCCCTTTCTCAGTTTCCCCTCTGAAAACCCCCTATCCCATCGTTCATCCTCCTGCTTCTATGAGAGTGCTATCCTATTCACCCAGCCACTACAACATCACCACACTAGCATTTTCCTCTACTGGAGGATCAAGCCTTCACAAAACCAAGGGCCTTCTCTTCCATTAATAGCAGGTAAGGCAAGTCTATGCTACATATGCAGCTAGAGCCTTGGGTTCCTTCATGTGTACTCTTTGATTGCTGATTTAGTCATTGGGAGCTCTGGGAGGTTGGGTTGGTTAACACATTTCTTTCTTTCTTTCTTTCTTTCTTTCTCTCTCTCTTCTTCTTCTTCTTCTTCTTCTTCTTCTTCTTCTTATTATTATTATTATTATTATTATTCTCCTTCTTCTAATTCTTATCCTCCTTCTCCCTTTCCTCCTCTTCCTCCTCCTTCTCCTCTTCCTCCTCATTCTTCTTTTAATCAATTTTATTGGATATTCTCTGTATTTACATTTCAAATGTTATGCTCTTCCTCTCTCCTCCCCACCCTCCTCCCTTTTAACTTGTTTCCATGAAGATTCTCCTTTTCCTAATCACCCTTTCCACCTCAGTGCATTGGCTGATGATGATGCTCTTCCCGTGAGAGTACAAATCTTTTTTTTTTCTTTACAACTTTATTTAAAGAAGAGAGATACATGTACAGATTATTAAGAGCATTTTTGCAATTCTTTTAGAGGTTTTACAGAATGTATCAAAATCCCATTAGTTACCATAAGCATAAAGTACATGTAGAACAGAACATAACATGAAAATAGTCAAAGTATTCTTGGTGTGTGTAGACTAAACATAATGATATTTGAATACCAAAAATTACCACAATGCTATATTCCAAGCTCTGGGATTATCAATGATTTAAGGTCCAGGTATACCACACTCTGAGAAGGTGCTATATACAATTTTTGTTTCCTGAGAAGGACTGAAGATTTCACTATTTGGCCTTTGTTATTCTTGAGCTTCATATGATCTGTGAGTTGTTTCTGGGGTGTTCAGAGCTTTCTGGGGCTAGTATCCAATTATCAGTGACTGAATATTATGTCTGTTCTTCTGAGACTGGGTTATCTCACACAGGATGATATAATAATAGGTGTTCCTATCAGTAAACACGTCTTGGCATCAGCAATAGTGCTTGAATTTGGTGGCTGAATATGCGGTGGTATTTCCTCCCATAAGTGTTTTGTTCTCTCATCTAAGAAATACTGAGGCATCCACATTATGGTATTTCTTCTTTTTGGTCTTCATAAGTTCTGTGGATGGTTTCTTGGGTATTCCAAGCTTTTTGGGTGGAAGAGGGATGCTAGTATTCACTTATAAGCGAATACATACGATGAGTTTTCTTTTGTGACTGGGTTACCTCACTCAGGATGATAGCTTCAAGTTCTGTCTATTTGCCTAGAAATTTCATGAACTTGTTTTTAATTGCTGACTAGTACTCCACTGTGCATATATACTAAAATTTTTGAATCCATTCCTCTGTTGAGAGACATTTGGGTTCTTTCCAGCTTTTGGCTATTATAAATAAGACTGCTGTGAAGATCATTGAGCATGTGTCCTTCTTAGATATTGTTAGATTAGATAAACCCATGACCCCTCCAACATCATTTCACACATATAGTGAAGTATAGTGATGCTGCTTTTTTAAAGAGATCATCACTGTCATAAATTTCTCAACTTATGTTTTGTGTCATCTTACTTACATGGGTTAGCATTCTCTCCTTATGTCTCTTAGAGATCTCAAATAGAAAATGAAATCACAACATACCCAAACCAATAGGATGCAATGAAAGCAGTACAGAGAGGAAAACTCCTAGCCCTGAGCACTTCCAAAAAGAAACTGGAGAGAGCATACATCAGCAACTTGACAGCACAGCTAAAAGCTCTAGAACAAAAAAAAAGCAGATACACCCAAAAGGAGTAGACGGCAAGAAATATCCAAAATTAGTGCAGAAATATGCCAAATAGAAACAAAAAGAACCATTGAAAGAATCAACAAAACCAAGAGATGGTTCTTTGAAAAAATCAACAAGATTGATAAACCCCTAGCCAGAATAACTAGAGGGCAAAGAGAGAGTATAAAAATTAACTAAATCAGAAAGGATAGTGGAGACATAACAACTGAAACTGAGGAAATTCAAGAAATCATCAGATCCTACTACAAAAGCCTATACTCCAGAAAGTTGGAAAATTTGGAGGAAAAGGATGAATTCCTAGACAGATACAAGATCCTAAAGTTAAACTAGGACCAGGTAAAGCATCAAAATAATCCCAAAACACTTAAAGATATAGAAGAAATCATCAAAAGCCTCCCAACCAAAAAAAAGCCCAGGTTCAGACAGATTCAGTGCAGATTTTTATCACACATTTATTGCGGACATAACACCAATACTCTCCAACTTATTCCACAAAATAGAATAAGATGGAATACTACCTAACACATTTTTTGAGGCTATAATCACCCTCTTTCCTAAACCTCACAAAGACCCTACAAGGAAAGAGAACTTCAGAAAAATCTCACTTATGAACATTGATGCAAAAATACTCAACAAAATACTTGCAAACCGAATCCAGGAACACATCAAAATGATCATTCACCATGACCAAGTAGGCTTCATCCCTGGGATGCAGGAATGGTTTAATATAAGGAAATCCATCAATGTAATCCACCATATAAAAAAAACTCAAAGAACAAAATCACATGATCATCTCACTAGATGCTGAGAAAGCATTTGACAAAATTCAACACCACTTCATGTTAAAAGTCCTGGAAAAAACAAAAACACAAGGTCCATACCTAAACATAATAAAAGCAATATACAGCAAACCAACAGCCAACAATAAACTTAACAGTGGGAAACTTGAAGCAATCCCACTAAAATCAGGGACTCGACAAGGCTGCCAACTCTCCCCCTACCTATTCAACATAGTACTGGAAGTCCTGGCTGGAGCAATTAGACAGCAAAAGGAGATCAAGGGGATAAAAATCGGAAAAGAAGAGGTAAAAACATCACTCTTTGCAGATGACATGATAGTGTACTTAAGTGACCCCAAAAATTCCACCAGAGAACTCGTACATCTAATAAACAAGTTCAGTAAAGAGACTGGATAAAAAATTAAGTCAAACACATCAGTAGCCTAACTACACTCAAAGGACAAACATGTGGAGAAAGAAATTAGGGAAAAGATACCCTTCACAATAGTCACAAAATCTATGAAATGCCTTGGTGTGACTCTAACTAAGCAAGTGAAGGACCTGTATGACAAGAACTTCAAACCTCTAAAGAGGGAAATGGAGGAAGATCTCAGAAAATGGAAAGATCTCTCATGCTCCTGGATTGGAAGGATCAACATTTTATAAATGGCCATCCTACCAAAAGCAATGTACAGATTCAATGCAATCCCCATCAAAATTCCAACCCAATTCTTCAATGAGTTGGAAAGATCAATGTGCAATTTCATCTGGAATAACAAAAGACCTAGAATAGCGAAATCCATCCTCAACAACAAGAGAATATCTGTGGGAATCACTATCCCTGACCTCAAGCAATTGTGCTGAAAACTGCCTGGTACTGGTACTGTAATAGGCATGTAGATCAATGGAATAGAATAGAAGATCTAGAAATGAGCCCTCCTGTATATGGTCACCTGATTTTTGACAAAGGAGCTGTAAACCTTCAATAGAAAAAGGACAGCCTATTCAGCATATGGTGCTGGTCCAACTGGCACTCAGCATGCCAAAGAATGAAAATAGACCCTTTCTTATCTCCTTGTACAAAGCTCAAGTGTAAGTGGATCAAAGATCTCCACATTAAACTGGATACACTGAAACAATTAGATGAGAATGTAGGGAAAACCTTAGAACACATAGGCACAGGAGAAAATTTTCTGAACAAAACACCAATGGCTAAAGCTCTAAGGTCAAAGATTAACAAATGAGACTTAATGAGATTGCAAAGTTTCTGTAAGGCTAATAACATTGTCAAGAAAACAAAACGGCAGCCAACAGAAAGGGAAAAAATCTTTACCAACTCCACATCAGATAGAGGCCTAATATCCAAGGTATACAAAGAACTCAAAAGGCTAGACACCAGAGAATCAAACAATTCTATTAAAAAATGGGGTACAGAACTAAACAATAAGTTCTCAATTGAGGAATACAAAATGGCTGAGAAACATATAAGGAAGTGATCAATATCCTTAGCCATCAGGGAAATGCAAATCAAAACAACCCTGAGATACCACCTCACACCAGTCAATTTGGCCAAGATCCAAAACTCAGATGACAGCAGATGCTGGAGAGGTTGCAGAGAAAGAGGAACACTCCTCCACTGTTGGTGGGGTTGTTAACTGATACAACCACTCTGGAAATCAGTCTTGCGATACCTCAGAAAATAGGACATAGTACTACCTGAAGACCCAGCTATTCCACTTCTGGGCATATACCCCAGAGACACTTTAATATCTAACAGGGTACATGCACCACAATGTTCATAGCAGCACTATTTATAATACCCAGAAGCTGGAAAGAAACCAGATGTCTTTCAGTAGATGAATGGATACAAAAAATGTGGTATATTTACACAATGGAATACTACTCAGCCACCAGAATCAATGACTTAACCAAATTCTTAAGAAAATGGCTGCATCTAGAGAATATCATCCTGAGTGAGATAACCCAGTCACAAAAGAATAGACATAATTTGCAGTCACTGATAGTGGGATACTAACCCCAGCGGCTCTCACTACCCCAGAAACAACTCACAGACTCTGTGAAGTTCAAGAAAAATACAAAACAAAATAAAACAAAACAAAAATCATGCTCAATCCTTACACACCAAGAAAATATTGACTAATTCCGGGTTACGTTTTATTTTACATGTACTTTTTGGTCATTATAACCAGTAAGACTGTTTCAGAGTATCAAACCTTAAAAAATGAAAAAAAAAAAAAAGGCAAGCACTGACACAACTGTATTTGTATACATTTACGCAAAAATGTTTAATTTTTTTTATCTTTGTTTTCTAAATTAAAGTT
The DNA here is from genome assembly GCF_963924665.1 of Micromys minutus. Classification (NCBI taxonomy): domain Eukaryota; kingdom Metazoa; phylum Chordata; class Mammalia; order Rodentia; family Muridae; genus Micromys; species Micromys minutus. The sequence goes on from NC_137953.1 coordinate 53,738,626, forward strand.
TAAAAAAAGAAATTTAAGAGAGTCAAAAACTAAAAAATAAATAAATAAATAAAATTTTATTCCTGAAAAAAAGAAAAAAACAAAAAAAAAAAAAAGAAAATTCTTCCAAGTCACATGTTCAAATTCAAAACTAAACACACAGAATGATCTAGCCTTATGAAAATGCTACCAGGCATGATTACATTCCTAAGTTTTAAAGCATTTTTTCTACACAATCCCATATAACTTCTGACATTTTTATTTAGATCAAGTATTCCTGATTACAAAGACAATTTTATCCTGTGTCCCTAACTTATGTTTTGAACATATTTCTTTGCTCAAGAAAAATACATATTTATTTAAACTGAAATGAGTGCCCAGAGCCACAGACAGATCAGGCACACTGATGTCAGGACTGGGAAGCCTGCCACAGAGAATTGAGCGCCCAAGAAAGACACAGAAGCTCTGTCCCCACTGAATCCACAGGTGAGCACAAGCTCTCTCTCTCTCCACTGATTGTCTAAAGAGGACCTCTGGGAACTCTGGGGCACAGGGATCATGGTGCAGTCAGGGATCAGACTGGTTTGGCCCCCATCTTGGCCAAGAACCACAGACAGTTCAGGCACACTGTCATCAGGACTGGCAGCCTGCCCACAAAGAATTGAACGTCCAGGGATGAAACAGGAATACTCTTCCCGCAGAGCCCACGGGTCTCCATCTGCACACAGACCTAGGGCCATCAAATTTCACAGATCAGAACTAGTAGCCTGCCTGCAGGTTGCTGGGCACTCTGAAGAGCTGCAGGAGAGCTCTCACTCCTGAGCAGAGGGGTGAGTAATGTTCTCTCCCCACTCTATATCCAGAGAGAGGCTGCTGGGAACTCGCAGAACTATGTGAAGGTGCTGCCTGAGAGCGAACACTTCCAGCCCAAGGCCAGACCCAACCCAGTTTCATCAGAGCTGCCTGCTCAGTTTGCTGGATACATGTAAGAGCCTCTGGAGGGCTCTCACTCCTGAGTGCAGGGGCTAGTCCACATTTCCTCCCAATTGTCTATTCAGGGAGAGATCACCTGGAACTCTCAAGGTGCAGGGGGTGGGGCTGCCTGGAAACAGACACTTCCTGCCCAAGGTCAGAGCCTACGCAGTTGTATCAGGCCTGGGTACTGCCTTTGAAATTCACAGCCTACCCAGAGAGCCAAAAACCCAGGAAAAATCTCCCTCTGGAGACACAAAGGAGAGACAAGCTCCAGTAATAGACAACAAGATCACCTAGTATCACCTATAACAAGATGGCCAGAGGCAAGCACAAGAATCCAAGAAATAAAAACAAAGATAACCTGGCAACATCAGAACCCATTTCTCCCAAAACAGAAAATAGTGGATATTCCAACTCACCAGGAAAACAAGACTCAGACTTGAAATCATACTTCACATGATGATGGAGATCCTCATGAAGCACATAAATAACATACTTAAAGAAATACAGGAAAGCCAGGAGAACACATGCAAGCAGGTTGAAGCCCTTAAATAAGAAACACAAAAATCACTTAAAAAACTAAAGGAAAGCACAGACAAAAAGGTGAAGAAACTGAAGACAGAAATAGAAACAATGAAGAACTCACAAAAGGAGACAATGCTGAAGTTGGAAAATCTAGGAAAAATATCTAGAGTCATAGATACAAGCATAACCAACAGAATACAAGAGACAGAAGAGAGAATCTCCAGAGCAGAAGATACCATTGACACACAGTCAGAGAAAATGCAAAGAATAAAAAAGATTCTAGCCCTAAATATACAGAAAATACAGGACAGAAGCCTAAGGATAATGGGTTTAGAAGAGAGTGAAAATCCCAAATAAAAGGCCCAGTAAATATCTTCAACAAAGTGATAGAAGAAAAATTTCCTAACGTAAAAAAGATATGACCACAAACATACAAGGAGCCTAAAAAAACCCCAAATAGATAGGACCAGAAAAGAAATTCTTCCCAACACATAATAGTCAAAACAACAATGTTCAAAACCAAGAAAGAATACCCAAAGCAGTAAAGAAAAAAGACAGGTAACATGTAAAGAAGACCGATCAGAATTACACCCAACTTTTCAACAGAGACTATGAAAGCTAGAAGATCCTATACAGACATCACACAGACCCAAAGAGAACACAAATGTTAGCCCAGGTTATTATATCCAGCAAAACTATCAATTACCATTGATGAGAAAACAAAATAGTAAAAGAAAAAAGCAAATTTACTCAATATTTGTCCACAAATCCAGCATTACAAAGAATAATAGATGAAAAAGAAAAGGTAAACTTCACTCTTGGAAGATCAAAAACTAATCTTCTTGCAACAAACACTAAAGAAGAAAAGCACACAAACATAATTTTACCTCTAGCAATAAAAATAGCACAAAACAACAATTACTATTCCTTAATATCTCTTAACTAAATGGATTCAATCCCATAATAAAAAGATATAGACTATCAGACTGGATGCATAAACAGGATCCAACATTTGTTGCAAACAGGAAATTCATCTCAGCAACAAAGGCAGGAAATTCCTCAGAGTATAAGATGGGAAAAATACTTTCCAAGCAAATGATCCTAAGAAACAAGCTGGAATAGCTATCCTAATAATGAATGAAAATAGATTTTTAAAACAAAAGTCATCAGAAAAGACAAGGAAGGACACTTTTTACTCATGAAAGGAAAAAAAATCAATAAAGATGAAGTCTCAATCTTGAAAATCTGTGCTCCAAATACAAGGGCAACCACATTCATAAAACAAGCTCTACTAAAGCTCAAAGCATATATTATACCACACACAATAATCGTGGGAGACTTAAATATCCCAATCTCATCAAGGGGAATATCACAAATGCAGAAACTGAACATAGACACAGTGAAACTCTCAGAAGTTATGAAGCAAATTGATTTAACATATACCAATTGAATATTTCACTTTAAAACATAGGATTATACCTTATTCTCGGCACCTCAAGGCACCATCTCCAAAACTGACCCTATAGTTGGTCACAAAACAGGCCTCAACAGATGCAAGACCATTGAAATAATCCCATGCCTCCTATCAGATCACCATGGACCAAGGCTGGCCTTCAATAATAATAACAACAAACAAAAATCAAAAGACCACATACATATGGAAGCTTAACAATGCTCTACTCGATGATAGCTTGAACAAGGAAGAAATAAAGAAATCAAACACTTTTTAGAATTTGAAAAAGGAACACAAACCATATACAAACTTGATGATAATATGAAAAATCATAGCTCTGAAAGCTTCCAAAATAAGAAAAAACCTGGAGAGAGCATTCACTAATATTTTGGCAGCACACCTGAAAGCTCTCAAACAGATAGAAGCAGATAGAACCAAGAGGAGTAGACACAGTAAATAGTTAACCTAAGAGTTGAAATCAAACAAATAGAAACAAAAAGAAGTATACAAAGATTCAACAAAATTAATAACTGGTTCTTTAAGAAAATTAACATGATCAATAAACCCTTAGCCACACTAAGTAGAGGACACAGAGAGAATCCAAATTAACAAAATGAGGACAGATCCTACTACAAATGCCTATACTCAACAAAGGTGGAAAATCTGGAAGAAATGGAAAATTTCCTAGACAGATAGTACATATCAAAATTAAATTATTATCATATAAACTATCGAAACAGTCCCATAACAAATAAAAAATAAAAGCAGTCATTAAAAACCTCACAACTAAAATAAAGCCCAGGACCAGGTGGGTTTAGTGGAGAATTCTATCATATTTTTATAGGCTTAATACCAATAATCTCCAAACTATTCCATGAGATAAAAACAAAAGGAACACTACCCAACTCTTTCTTTGAAGCCACACTTAAGCGCCTAACTAATCCACCCAAAGACTCTACAAAGAAAGAGAATTTCAGACCAATTTCCCTCATGAATATCGATGCAAAATTACTCAGTTAAATTCTTGGAAACCAAATCCAAAATGACATCAAAACAATCATCCACAATGATCAAGTACACTTTATTCCTGGGATGCAGGGAGAGTTCAATAATGAAATCTAAAAACATAATCCACCATATAAACAAATTAAAAAAAAAAGACCTACATGGTCATCTCACTAGATGCTGAGAAAGCATTTGACAAAATTCAACACCCCTTTATGATATAAGTCTTGGAGAGATGAGAAATGCAAAGCCCATACCTAAACACAGTAAAAGAAATATACACCAAACAGTAGCCAAAATCAAAATAAATAAAGAGAAACTGGAAGCAATCACAATAAAATTAGGGACTAGATAAATCTGCCCACTCTCCCCCTGAGTTTTCAATATAGTACTGGAAATCCTCGCTAAAGCAATTAGACAACAAAAAGAACCCAAATATTGAAAAGGAAGAAGTCAAAATATAACTATTTGCAGATGATATGATAGTATAGTTAAATGACCCCAATTTTTCACCAGAAAACTTTTACTGCTGATAAACAACTTCAGCAAACTGGCTGGATATAAAATTAAGTCAAGTAAATCAACTGATATATTCTACTCAAAAGATAAATAGGTTGAGAAAGAAATGGGAGAACTGACAACCTTCATAATAGTCACAAAGACTATAAAATATTTTGGGATTACCCTACCAAACAAGTGAATGATCTGTATGACAAGAACTTTAAGACTCTGAAGAAGGAAATTGAAGAAGATCTCAGAAGACGGAAAGAACTCCCATGATCATGGATTGGAAGGATCAATATTGTAAAAATGGCCATCTTGCCAAAAGCAATCTACAGATTCAATGCAATCCCCATCAAAATTCCAACTCAATTCTTCTTGGATTTGGAAAGAGCAATTTGCAGATTCATCTAGAATAAGAAATAACCTAGAATAGCGAAATCTATACTCAACAATAAAAACACTTCTGGGGACATCACCATCCCTGATCTCAAGCTATATTACAAAGAAATTGTGATTAAAAACTGCATGGTGTTGGTATAGAGATAGGCAGGTAGATCAATGGAACAAAATTGAAACCCAGAAATGAATCCACACACCTATGGTCACTTGATTTTTGACAAAGGAACTAAAAACATTCATTGGATAAAGGACAGCTTCTTCAACAAATTGTTTTGGTTCAACTGGTAGTCAACATGTAGATGAATGCAAACCTATCATTACTTATCTTCTTGTACAAAGCTAAAGTCCAACTGGATCAAAGATCTCCACCTAAAACTAAGTACACTGAAACTATTATAAAAGAATGTGGGGAAGAGCTTAGAACTTGTAGAAACGGGGTGGGGGGAATTTTCCTGAACAGAACACCAATGGCTTATAATCTAAGATAAAGAATCGACAAATGGGACCTCATGAAATTGCAAAGTTTCTGTAAGGATAAGGACACTATCAAGTAAACAAAAAGGCAGCTAACAGATTAGTAAAGGAGCTTTACCAGTCCTACATCTGATGAAGAGATAGTATCCAATATACACAAAGAAATCTAGAAGCTAAACACTAAAGAATCAACTAATCCTATTAAAAATGAGGTGCAGAGCTAAACAAAAGACTCCCACCTGAGGAATATTGAATTTCTGATAAACATCTAAAGAAATGCGGAACAACCCTAGTCAAAAGGGAGATGCAAGTTAAAAGAATCTTGTGATCCCACCTCACACCAGTCAGAATGGCTAAGATCAAAACCTCAGGTAACAGCAGATGCTGGCAAGGTTGTGGAGAAAGAGGAAGACTCTTCCACTCTTGGTAAGGTTGTAAGCTAGTATAACCCCTCTAAAAATTAGACTCATGATTCCTCAGAAAATTGGACATAGTATTACTTGAAAACTCAGCTACTCTACTCCTAAGCATATACCCCAAAGATGCTCCAACATATAACAAGGACACATGGTGCACAATATTTATAGTAGCCTTTTGTATAATAGCCAGGAAGTGCACAGAACCCATATGTTCTTCAACAGAGGAATGGATACAGAAAGTGTGGTACATTTACACAGTGGAGTACTACTCAGCTATGAGAAACAATGCCTTCATGAAATTTGTAGGTAAATGGATGAAACTAGCATCCTGAGTGAGGTAACCCAGTCACAAAAGAACACACATGGTATGAACTCACTGATAAGTGGATACTAGCACAAGAAAGATCTGAATACCCAAAAAACAATTCACACATTATGAAGCTCAAAAGAAGAAAGGCCAAAATGAGAATGCCTCCAACCTTCTTTGAAGGGAGAACAAAACACTCACTCACTGGAGGAAATGCAAGATCAAATAGAGGAACAGGGATTGAAGAAAAGATCATTCAGAAGCCACCTCACCTGTGATCTTCCACATATGCAGCCACCAAATCCTAGCACTTTAGCTGATACCAAGAAGTACTTACTGGCAGGAACCAGATAGAGAAGCCTCTTTAGGGACAATGTCAGAGTCATATAGATACAGCTAGCTGAGCATGCCTGTAACTAGCCAACAGTCTGAACACTGAGACTCCAATGAGTGTGTTTAAAAAAAAAAACACTGAAGTAGCTGAAAGGGGTTGCAACCTTATGAGAAAAACAACATTATCAATCAACCACTTCCTCCAAAAATCCCATGGACTAAAACACCAACCTTTGAGCACACTTTGAGAGACATTTTGATCCAGTTGCATATGTAGCTGAAGATAGCAGTATCTGGCATCAATGGGAAAAGAGGATTTTGGTCCATGGAGTGCATGTTTTCTCAAGGTAGAGGAATGCCAAGGAAATGGGGAAGAGAGGGTGATTAGAGGAAGTGAACGTTTTTAAAGGCAAATGAAGGTGGGGGAGGAATGTGGGAGGGGCAGAGTAAGGGAACTGCATTACATCTCAAATGTAAATAGAGAGTAACTAATAAAAAATTAGGAAAAGAACAAAAGTGATTAATATAAAACACTCATGAGAGTTTCCAAAAGTTTAAAGACTGGTGAGTAGGGGATATGGGCAGCCAGAGAGCAGAGAGATCTCTGCCAAGTGCGCATGGAAAGCACTCCCCTGCTCTGCCTGATCCAGGGACCAGGAAAACAGCATTGGAACCTCTGTTTCTACACGGCGAATTTGCGGTGCAGAAGAGGGCGAGGCCCATCTGACACCTGGACAAGTGGAGATCCAGGGAAACAGACCAGATACAAAGGAAAGGCAAGAAGATATCACTGACAACAAGATAGCAAGAGGAAAGCGAAAGAGTATATCCCAAGGAAACCAAGACAACCTGGCAACACCAGAACCCAGCTCTCCCATAACAGCAAACATTGGAATGCAAAACACTCCAGAAAAAGAAAACACAGACCTGAAATCATACCTCAAGATGCTGATAGAGATACTTAAACAAGAACAGGAGGAAAAGCAAAAGGAATCAGAAGCTTTTAAAGAGGAAACAAGAAAAACACTCAAAGAATTCAAAGAACTAGAGGAAAACAGAACCAAAGAGATGAAGGAATGGAAGAAGAAATTTAAAACGGAAATTGACACAATAAAGAAAACAGTAAAAGAGATAACCCTAGAGGTAGAGTCAAAGAAGCAAGCATTTCCAATAGACTACAAAGATAAAAGAGAGAATCTCAGGGGCAGAAGACAAAATTGTAAACATAGACAAAACAGCCAGAGAAGATGCAAAAAACGAAAAACTCCTAAACCAAAATGTCCAAGAGATTCAGGACACAATGAGAAGATCAAACCTAAGGATAATAGGATTAGAAGAGGGAGAAGAGTATCAACTAAGAGGCACAGTAAATATCTTCAACAAAATTGTAGAAGAAAACTTCCCTACCCTCAAGAATGAGATGACCACAAGCATAAAAGAAGCCTTCAGAACTCCAAATAGGTTGGACCAGAAAAGAAATACCTCCCGACACATAATAGTCAAAACACCAAGTGCCCAAAGCAAACAAAGGATACTAAAAGCAGTAAGGGGAAAAGGTCAGGTAACATATAAAGGCAGACCAATCAGAATCACACCCGATTTCTCAACAGAGACTATGAAAGCTAGAAGAGCCTGGACAGACATCATGCAGACCCTAAGAGAGCAAAAGTCCCAGTCCAAGCTGCTACACCCAGCAAAACTATCAATCATCATAGATGGAGAGATGAAGATATTTCAAGATAAATTTAAATTTACACAATATCTGACCACAAACCCAGCACTACAACAAATTATAGGTGGAAAACCCAATACAATGAGAGGAACTACATCCTAATAAAAACTAGAAAACCCTTAAGCAAGAAAACCAAAAGAAGAAAAAGAGACAAACAAAACTCAACCTACAAAAGCAATAATAGCAGGAAACAGAAACCACTATTTCTTAATATCTATTAACATAAATGGACTCAACTCCCCAATAGACAAAGGCTATCAGACTGGATAAATAAACAAAATACAGCATTTTGCTGCATGTAGGAAACTCATCTCAGAGACAAAGACAGACACTATCTCAGACTAAAAGGTTGGGAAAAAAACTTCCAAGAAAACAGCCCCAAGAAGAAATCTGGAGTGGCCATTCTAATATCGAATGAAGTAAATTTCCAACCAAAAGTTATCAAAAAAGATAAAGAAGGACACTTTTTACTCATTACTGGGGAAATCTGTCAAAAGGAACTCTCAATCCTTAACATATATGCTCCAAATACAAAAGCACCCACATTCATAAAAGAAACCCTACTAAAGCTAAAAAATACATTTCACCCCACACATCTAAATAACCCTATAACACCTAAAGAAATAGAAGAAGTCATCAAAAGTCTCCCAAGAAAAAAAGCCTAGGTCCAGATGGGTTCAGTGCAGAATTTTATCAGACATTTATTGCGGACATAACACCAATACTCTCTAATCTATTCCACAAGATAGAATCAGATGGAATACTACCTAACTCATTTTTTTGAGGCTACAATAATCCTTGTTCCTAAATCACACAAAGACCCTACAAGGAAAGAGAATTTCAGACCAATCTCACATATGAACATTGATGCAAAAACTTCAGCGAAATTCTTGCAAACAGAATCCAGGAAAACATGAAAACCATCATTCACCAAGACAAAGTAGGCTTCATCCCTGGGATGCAGGGATGGTCTAATATACGGAAATCCATCAATGTAATCCACCATATAAACAAACTAAAAGAACAAAATCACATGATCATCTTACTAGATTCTGAGAAAGCATTTGACAAAATTCAACACCACTTCATGTTAAAAGTCCTGGAAAGAACAGAAATCCAAGGTCCATACCTAAACATAATAAAAGCAATATACAGCAAACCAACAGACAACATCAAACTTAATGGTGGGAAACTTGAAGCAATCCCACTAAAATCAGGGACTCGACAAGGCTGCCCACTCTCCCCCTACCTATTCAGCACAGTACTGGAAGTCCTGGCTGGAGCAATTAGACAGCAAAAGGAGATCAAGGGGATACAAATCAGAAAGGAAGAGGTAAAAACATCACACTTTGCAGATGACATGATAGTGTACTTAAGTAACCCCAAAAATACCACCAGAGAACTCCTAGAGCTGATAAACAAGTTCAGCAAAGTGGCTGTATAAAAAATTAACTCAAACACATCAGTAGCCTTCCTATACTCAAAGGACAAACATGTGGAGAAAGAAATTAGGGAAAAGATACCCTTCACAATAGTCACAAAAATTATGAAATACCTTGGTGTGATTCCAACTAAGCAAGTGAAGGACCTGTATGACAAGAACTTCAAGCCTGTAAAGAAGGAAATCCAGGAAGGTCTCAGAAAATGGAAAGATCTCCCTGGCTCTTGGATTGGAAAGATCAACATTTTAAATATGGCCATCCTACTAAAAGAAATCTACAGATTCATTGCAATCCCCATCAAAATTCAAACCAAGTTCTTCATTGAGTTGGAAAGATCAATGTGCAATTACATCTGGAATAACAAAAGACCTAGAATAGCGAAATCCATCCTCAACAACAAGAAAACATCTGTGGGAATCACTATCCCTGACCTCAAGCTATATTACAAGGCAATTGTGCTGAAAACTGCCTGGTACTGGTACTGTAATAGGCATGTAGATCAATGGAATAGAATAGAAGGTCCAGAAATGAGCCCTCACGTATATGGTCACCTGATTTTTTTCAAAGGAGCTGTAATCATTCAATAGAAAAAGGACAGCCTATTCAACATATGGTTCTGGTCCAACTGGCACTCAGCATGCAAAAAAATGAAAATAGACCCTTTCTTATCTCCCTGTTCAAAGCTCAAGTGTAAGTGGATCAAAGATCTCCACATTAAACCAGATACAATGAAACTATTAGAGGAGAATATAGGAAAAAACTTAGAACACATAGGCACAGGAGACAATTTCCTGAACAAAACACCAATGGCTCGAGCTCTAAGGTCAAAGATTAACAAATGGGACTTAATGAGATTGAAAATTTTCTGTAAGGTAAGGACATTGTCAAGAAAACAAAATGGCAGCCAACAGAATGGGAAAAGATCTTTACCAACTCCACATCAGATAGAGGCCTAATATCCAAGGTATACAAAGAACTCAAAAAGCTAGACACCAGATAATCAAACAACCCTATTAAAAAATGGGGTACAGAGCTAAACAAAATGTTCTCAATTGAGGAATATCTAATGGCTGAGAAACATCTGAGGAAGTGCTCTACATCCTTAGCTATCAGGGAAATGCAAATCTAAACAACCCTGAGATTCTACCTCACACCAGTCAGATTGGCTAAGATCCAAAACTCTGATGACAGCAGATGCTGAAGAGGTTGCGGAGAAAGAGGAACACTCTTCCACTGTTTTTGGGGTTGTTAACTGATACAACCACTCTGGAAATCAGTCTTGCGATACCTCAGAATATTGGACATAGTACTACCTGAATATCCAGCTATTCCACTTCTGGGCATATGCCCCAGAGATACTTTAATATACAACAAAGATACATGCACCACAATGTTCATAGCAGCTCTATTTATAATACCCAGAAGCTGGAAAGAATCCAGATGTCCTTCAGAAGATGAATGGATACAGAAATTGTGGTATATTTACACAATGGATTACTACTCAGCCACCAGAAACAATGACTTTACCAAATTCTTAAGAAAATGGCTGCATCTAGAGAATATTATCCTGAGTGAGATAACCCAGTCACAAAAGAACAGACATAATATGCAGTCACTGATAGTGGGATGCTAACCCTAGGGGCTAGGACTGCCCCAGATGCAACTCACAGACTGTGTGAAGTTCAAGAAAAATACAAAACAAAACAAAACAAAAAAAAAAATCATGCTCAGTCTTTACACACCAAGAACACATTGTCAAATTCCAGGTTACACCCTGTTTTACATTTTACTTTTTGCTCATTGTAAAAAAGAAAACAAAAAGAAAAAAAAAAAAGCCAAGCACTGACACAATTGTATTTGCATTCATTTATGAAAAGATGTTTAAAATTTTTTATCTTTGTTTTTTAAAATAAAGTTTAAAAGAAAGAATTACAATTTCTGCCTCAATTGCAATATAATAATGCTTACCAATATGGCAGACCCTATTCTCTTTTATGATATGTTGTATTGCATTAATATATACTGAAACCTGTTAGAAATGAAAAAAAAAAAAAACACTTACGAATCTATGTGAACAAAGATAAATGACAGAATACATATATAATATCCTTCAAGCTATTGAAATCCTTATTTAAATCATTTTTGATATTTGAAATAAACCATGTAAATACAGAGTATATTCAATAAAACATCTTTTAAAATGTGAGGAAATTCAAGAAATCATCAGATCTTACTACAAAAGCCTATACTCCACAAAACTGGAAAATCTGGAAAAAATGAACAATATTCTAGACATATACCAGGTACCAAAGTTAAATCAGAATCAGATAGACAATCTAAACAGCCCTATAATCCCTCAAGAAATTGAAGCAGTCATCAAAAGCCTCCCAGCCAAGAAAAGCCCAGTACTTGATAGGCTTAGTGCAGAATTCTATCAGACCTTCATAGAAGACATAATACCAATACTCTTCAAAATATTTCACAAAACAGAAAAAGGAAATGCTACCCAGCTCATTTTTGGAAGTCACAATTAGGCTCATTCTTAAACCACAGAAAGACCCTACAAAGAAAGAGAACTTTAGATCAAGTTCCCTCAAAAATTTGATGCAAAAGTGATCAATAAAATTCTTGCAAACCAAATCTAAGAACACATCAAAATAATTTTTCACTATGATCATGTAGGCTTAATCCCAGGGATGCATGGATGATTTAATATAAGAAAATCCATCAATGTTATCCACTATGTAAACAAACTCAAAGAAAAATACCACATGATCATCTCATTAAATGCGGAGAAAGCATTTGACAAAATTCAACACACCTTCAGGTTAAAAGTCTTGGAAAGGTTAGAAATTCAAGGCTCATATAGAAACATATTAAAAGTGATATACACTAAACCAATAACCAACATCAAACTAAATCGTGAAAAGCTTTAAGCAATTCCACTAAAATCAGGGACTATACAAGGTTGCCCACTCTCTCCCTACCAATTCAATATAGTACTGGAACTACCAGACAGATGCATCAGAAAACAAAATAGGTCAAAGTGATCCAAATCAGAAAGGAAGAAGTCAAAATATTACTATTTGCAGAAGATATAATAGCATACTTAAGTGACCACAAAAATTTCGCCAGAGAACTTTTACTGCTTAAAAACAACTTCAGCAAAGTGGCTGGATATAAAATTAACTCAAACAAATCAGTAGCCTTCCTCTATTTAAAGGACAATCAAATAAAGAGATCAGAGAATAGACACACTTCACTCTAGTCATATAGAATATAAAATACCTTGTTGTAACCCTAACCAAGTAAATGAAGGATCTATATGTCAAGAACTTTAATCTCTGAAAAATGGAAATGAAAAAGGCATCAGAAGTTGGAACTATTTCTCATGCTATGGATTAGAAGGATCAACACAGTAAAAGTGGCCACCTTGTTTAAAACAATCTTCAGAATCAATGCAATCCTCATCAAAATTCCAACTCAATTCTTCATAGAGTTAGAAAGAGCAATTTGCAAATTTATTTGCAATAAGAAAAAAAAAAAAACAGGATAGCAAAAATCATTCTCAACAATAAAAACACTTCTGGGGGAATCACCATCCCTGACTGCTAGCTGTATTCCAGATCAATCATTATAAAAACTGCATGGTATTGGTACAGAGATAGGCAGGTAGATCAATGGAATAGAAACACAGACCCAGAAATGAACCTACACACCTATGATCATTTGATATTTTACAAAAAAACAAAAAGCCAAAAAAATTCAATGAGAAAGGACAGCTTTTTCAATAAATGGTGCTGGCTCAACTGGCAATTGGCATGCAGAAAAAAATGCAAATTGATCCTATCTTATCTCCCTGTACAAAGCTCAAGTCCAAGTGGATCAAAGACCTCACATAAAACCATATACACTGAAACTAATAGAAGAAAAGTGGGGAAAAACTTAGAACACATAGGCACAGGGGAAAATTTCCTGAAGAGAACACCAATGGCATGTGCTCTAAGATCAAGGAAAAACAAATGGACTTAATGAAATTGCAAAGCTTCTCTAATGTAAAGGACACTGTCAAAAGGACAAAACTTCAACCAACAAATTTGGCAAAGGTCTTTACCAATCCTACATTTGATAGAGGGCTAGTATCCAAATATATACAAAGAACTCAATAAACTAGACTCTAGAGAATCAAGTAGTTTATTAAAAGTGAGGTACAGAGCTAAACAAAGAAATCTCAGCTGAGGAATATCAAATGGCTGAGTTGAAAAAAAAAAAAAACCTCAGCTTCTTCAGTCATCAGGAAATACAAATGAATCCAACTCTAAAATTCTACCTCACAACATTCAGAATAGCTACTGTCAAAAACTTAGGTGACAGCACATGCTGGCATGGATGGAGAGAAAGAGAAATAGTCGTCTACTGCTGGTGGGACAATAAACTGGTACAACCACTCTGGAAATCAGTTTAGCAATTTTCCAGAAAATTGGACATAGTACTACCTGAGGACCCAACTATGCCACTCTTGGGCATATTCCCAAAAGAATTTCTAACATTTAAAAAGGACACATGAACAACCATGTTCATACCAGCCTTATTTATAATAGCTAGGAGCTGGAAAGAACCCAGATGTCCTTCAGTTGAGAAGTGGATACGGAAATTGTGGTACATATATACAATGGAGTGCTACTCAACTATCAAAACAATGACTTCATCAAATGTCGAGGCAAATGGATGGAACTTGAAGCTATCATACTGAGTGAAGTAACCAAGTCAAAAAGAACAGTTATAGCATGTACTCACTTAGAAGTGGATACTAGCCAAAAATGCTTGGAATACCCAAGGAACCATCCACAGAACTTGTGAAACTCAAAGAGAAGAAAGGCCAGAAAGTGGATGCCCCACTCTTTCTCAGAAGGAATAACCAAACGTTTATGGGAGGAAATAAAGGGACAAATATAGGAGAGATGGGATTGTGTGAAAGAGATATCATTTGAAATTTAAATGAAGAGAATTTCCAATAAAATATTGGGTGGGGATAAAGTGAAATGTGCAACTATTTTAAAGAAATGACTAGATGTACAGGATAAATCGGTTTGTGTACAGATTAGGAGTGAAACAATCAGAATACAAATTTATACCAGTTCTCTATTTTTCAAGACTTATTTGAGTTTTATATCCATGTATGTGTGTGTGTGTGAGTGTGTGTAGGTGAGTGTAAGTGTGTGTAGGTGTGTGTGTGCAAGAGAAAGAGAGAGAGAGAGGAGCCAAACTCATGTCCTCTGTGAAAGCAGCAGTCATTGTTATCTGCTAAGTCTCTTCAGAAACCTCATGTACCAACCCATTATTGATCTCAAATGAATGACACTAACAAAAGTCCTTAGCTTTTCAGCAGCCAAATGACTTATTTTGTTATAGTCACTGCTTTCCTTCCTATAACTCAAATTAAAGTTCCTTAAGGATTGTAAATAAATTTAACTCTACATATCATTATTTAACTTCATTTTTTTAAGTCCTAATTGCCTCATGTGGGTAAAAAATCAATTTTTTACTCTGCTCATTTTAAATTAACTGTGCATGACTGATTATATTTTCAGAAAAGCAAAACAAATTTGAAAATTGTTGCTGTGGTGACAAGAAAGACTCGTAATTTATTTTGTCAGAGCTTTCAACATTGCAGAACAAGGAAGAAGTCTGGTAATTATCCTACATTCCCTAGTAATTATTGCCAATTTCCTATACAATTTTAATTCAATAGTGGGAGCTGCAAAAACACCAATTTAAAAATAAAATTTAAAAATAAGAAAAGTCAAACAATTCAAAGGTTTCCATTAAATGATAAATACATTCTTGCTATTTGTTTAAATTATACTCTTTTAAATTTATATTATTCATAAATATGATAACATATTATTTGATAAAATGTATATAAGGCTTTATATCCTAAAATGTATTTTTATTATTTTTTTTCCTTTTTGAGTTTATAATTGCATCATGTCTCCCTTCCCTACCTTATTTTCAAGTCCTACCATATAAAGCCCTTGGCTCATTATTAAATTAACCACTTCCTTTTTGATCAATTTTGGTTATATAACTATATGTATTTATGTATAAAAGTATATTTCTAAATGTAATCAATATATTTTAATTTTTGTTCTTTCATAATTTCTAATTTATATTTTTATCAACAATATTTTTCAAAATTAGGGATATGGTATAAATATTTGAAAAGTAAGATTTTTTCTTACGTTTTTATTCTACTAATAAATATCAATTCAGGTTATCTATTGATATTAATTAAATTTTCTAATAATAGCTATTGAGATTAGAATTGAAGTGTGAAACTAAAACTTTAGTTCTATCTTCTAACAGTTTTTCAGTAAAATAAAAGTGCATCACATAAAATATGACAATATAAAAATACATTGTATAATAAACTATTGTGTTTTAAATGGGTATGGTCCCCATAGATTCGTGTGTTTTAATGCTTGGTCCATAGTGTGTGTGACTATTAAAAGGTGTGGCCTTGTTGGAGGAAATGTGTGACTATGAGGGCAGGCTTTGAGTTCCAGAACATTCAAGCTATGTTCATCATCACACAGTTTCTTCCTGCAGCCTGATCTCTCTGGATCAAGATATAGTGAAACTCTCAATTCCTCTAGCACCATGTCTGCCTGCAGACTGCCATGCTTTGTGCCATAAAGATAATGGAGAGAACCTTTAAAACTGTAATCCAGTCCTAATGATATATGAAACATACAAATATTTTCCATAATAAGAGTTTCCATGGTCATTGTTTCTCTTTACAATAATGAAAATCTTAATTAAGATCTAGAAATAGTCCAGGGATTTTAGAACTCTGGATTAGGGGTAAGTGTAACTCAGGACTAGGTGATGTCTGGGTAAATTCTTTCTTAAAAGGGGATCCATCTCATGTGCAGTCACAAAACCCAGTCACTATTACTGAAGCCAAGACGTGCTTGGTGACAGGAGCCTAATATGTCAGGATGTCTCCTAAGAGGCTTTGCCAGGGCCTTACAGAAACAGATGAGAATGCTTGCAGCTAAGCATTGGAATGAACACGGGGACCCCAATGGAAGAGCTAGACAAGGGACTGAAGGAGATGAAGGGGTTTACAACCACATAGGAAGGACAACAGTATCAACCAATCTGACCACCCAGAGCTCCCAGGAACTAAACCACCAACCAATGGAGAAATCATGGTTCCAGCTGCACATGTAGCAGAGGATGGTACTGTCTGGTATAAATAGGAGGAGAATCCCCTGGTTCTGTAAAGGCTCATTTCCACAGTGTAGGGCAATGCCAGGGGGATTAGGTGGGAGTGGGCGGGTAGGAGTGGGAGCATCTTATTAGGAGGAGGAGGAAGAGGTAGGAGGATTTTGAGAGGGTGGAAATGTGAATACATAAAATATTCAGTAAAAAGGCAACAATAACAAAAATAAAGAACAATCAATTTTTAGGTACAATTTAAAAGATTCTTAGTAATCAATTAACCGAAGGTAAAGAAATATTTATGAGATACCACTTGAAAATGACCACAGCAAAAGGAGCATATGAGTGTGCAACCTGTTTAGTAAGCACATGCACATGGAAGACAGAGTTTACCTGCTTATCTCCCTACCCCGAAATCTGGAGGCCAGGTGAGTGGATTCAAAGCGGGCAGCTCCAGGGCTTGAATATGACCTTTGCGTAGAAACTAGTTCCTATGAGACCTTACATCTAATGTCTGAAATCAACTTCCTGGAAGAAGGTATTTCAAGCTAGATTATACTATAAATCCATGATATAAACAAGTATCTTAAATGTGAAAAATTTGAACATCACATAAATAAGAGGAAGGATTAAGTGCTTCTGTTCATCCCTTATGTCTATCTAGCCTGAATTTTCTGATATATAGCTTTTAATGTAGAAAAGATATTAGAAAGCCTGATGTATTTGCCCTCTAAATGGCATGTATAACACGTCCATTACTCTAACCCCTCCCATTCTCTCCTGCTTCTTTATAGTAGAAGCTACATTTTTATGAGTTATTTGTCTCAGAACCACAGTGTACTTTAAGTAGTGTCCCAATTGGTACAATTACAACTTCAAATGTGTTCTTTTAGTTTCAATTGCTGAAGCAATTGCAAAATGGATATAAGACTGAACAAAAAGGCAAGAACCTGCTTCACCTATATTTGAAATATCAGCAATACAATCTCTAAAATCACTTTGTTGTTACAATCATAGAGAAAAAAAGAAAAAATCCATAGATCAAATCCTCTTAGTTTAACAGAATTGTGGGACATTTATTGACTTCTTTAGATTCAGAGATACCTTCCATTTCAATTCACCTACAACCTGAAATAGTGATGTGAAAGAAATTTTACTGACAGTTTCTCTGGGAAAAATGTATAAATGCATGTATATGTGTGTGTGTGTGTGTGTGTGTGTGAGTGGTGTGTGTGTGTGAGTGTGTTATTTAAAGACCTTCAAATATAATTGACTTTTAAGAAAAATAACAATATTCTGTTGAATTCATTGATAAATTTAGTAGTGTGGATGTTTTTGTATATGTATGTGTATGAAAATATACAGAGACAGAGAGACTGGAACACAAATAATGTATGGTTAGTATCATATGAGGATAACCAGTGTATGCTTGGATGTAAAATGATCTTACCTTTTGAAGAGAAAACAATGTAATACAATGTTAAAACTCTAATCAAAATCATAAATTAATTAAACAATAAATTCACAAACCTCTTGAAAGCCTACTATCAACTAAAGAAAGAAGGAAAGAAAGCAGAAGACGGATGGCAAGAGAAAAAGACCATCATCATCACCACCATGACACCTAACACTACCATCACCACTATGACACATAACACCACCATCACCATCATCAACGCCATGACACCTAACACCACCATAACCACCATGACACCTAACACAACCATCATCACCATGACACCTAACACCACCATCACCACCATGACACCTAACACTACCATCACCACCATGAAACCTAACACCACCATCAACACCATGACACCTAACACCACATTCATCACCATGACACCTGACACCACCATCAACACCATGACACCTAACACCATCATCACCACCTTCACCACCATTACACCTATCACCACCATCACCAACATCACCACCATGACACCTAATACCACATTCATCATCATGACACCTAAGACCACTATCACCACCATGACAACACCATCATCACCACATTCACCACCATGACACCTAACACAACCATCACCACCATGACACCTAACACCACCATCACCACCATGATACCTAACACTACCATCACCACCATGACTCCTAACACCACAATCAGCACCCTGATACCTAACACCACCATCACCACCTTGACACCTAACACCACCATCACCACCATGACAACACCATCATCACCACATTAACCACCATGACACCTAACACAACCATCATCACCATAACACCTAACACCACCATCACTACCATGGCACCTAACACTACCATCACCACCATGACACGTAACAACACCATCACCACCATAACACCTAACACCACCATCACCACCATGACACCTAACACCACCATCAGCACCCTGATACCTAACACCACCATCACCACCTTGACACCTAACACCACCATCACCACCATGACAACACCATCATCACCACCTTCACCACCTTGACACCTAACACAACCATCATCACCATGACACCTAACACCACCATCATCACCATGACACCTAACAGAACCATCACCACCATGACACCTAACATCACCATCAACACCATGACACCTAACACCACCATCACCACCATGACACCTAATACCACCATCAACACCATGACACCTAACACCACCATCATCACCATGACACCTAACACCACCATCATCACCATGACACCTAACACCACCATCAGTACCATGAGAGCCACTGCCTGTACCTCTACCTCTACAGGCTTGTACATAAAAATAACATTACTCAAAATCAGTGTTAGGTAAAACATCTGAAAAGCAAACAAAAAACCAAGGTATATTATACACTACAAAGTAAACCATGTAAAACTAAAGCACTGGGTTAACATTTATAGACATTAAAAAAATCAAAATTTTTCAGCTAAAATTCTTCAATTTTATATACTTTTTGAAATAAAACAAATAGAAATTTATAATGTGTAACAGTTTAAAATGCTCATTGCTACTTGAAGTTATTGTCTGCTAATGGGCATTTTAAACACAAAAGAAATCATTCATAATTTGGACTTGCATATATAAATTGAATAAATCTCAAATATGAAAAGTATGGGTAAATAAACAATATGCACGTCAATATCAATACACGCTATTTAAATGTTTTCTAATACAGTTGATTTAAATACAAGTTGATGAGTATTATACTTTGGGGTTGGCATTATAGAATTTGAACATATTACAAAGGTAGTATAAAAGCTAGTAGAAAAAATGAAAATATAATATTTTAATTATCTCAAACCTTATGTGAAGTATTGTGTGCTGGTTGAAATGCCTTTCATAGGCTCATGAACAGTTGGTTCCAGCTGGTTGTACTGTTTGGGAAGTGTTAAGAGGCATGTCCGTCATGAATACAGGGTTGGAAAGTAGTACTATGCTCCATATCCAGCTTTTCCATGTTCAAAGTCAAAGATGCCATCCCTGTTTCGATTTCTGATACCATGCTTGCCACTTGTCAACTGCCTGAAATCCCTGTCTGATATGGTGTAACCATATCCCTATGGAACTGTAAGTCAAATAAACTTTCTCCTATAAGCTGCTTCTAGATATGATGTTTTATCGCAGCAACAGAAAAGTGCCTGATATAATTGTGAAGGCAGATATTTAAACCTACTATACGTACTGAAGCATGGGGGGAAAAATGGCTATATTTTCCTGGTATAACAGTACTTATTTCACTGTTATATCCAACTTATAAATGACAATATGCTGTATTTTAGAAATAATTAAATATCTTTATTTGAAGATGTAAAACTATTTTAAAGATTTGCGAATAATATTTTAAAAATGTCTGATACAGGAAATTTTATAGTTACTTATTCCTAAAGAAAGTGTTCTCCGAAGAACATTTGGCCTAGTAAAAATAAAGTGGGAAGAAAATTTTCACTCCATCCCAGGCCAAAGGTGAATAGATGACATAAATGAACAGCTGTATGTTTTATTTGAATCAGGCTTTATGATGCAGAGTTATTACTTGATTTTTCTGAGCAATGACAAAAATTGATATACCAGGGTATGACCTCTTACATATCTAAAAATGAAAAAAAAAAAAAAGAAACATTTTTAAGGTAGACATGAAACAGTTGAAGGAGAAAGAAAGAGAAGGAATATGTTATGTGTAAGAGAAAAGAGAATAAACAAATTAACAGGCTTCCTGGTATCCATGGTAACATGGAAGACAATAGAATTCAGATCCATTGTCTTTGTTCTTCACCTTGGGATATTAAGCAGAGACCCAGAGAAGGCCCCAGTGATCTCCACCTCTGACCTCTGCTGGATAAATTCCCTCTTCTAGAGTGTGTGCTCTATTTGGTATGCTATATCTCTAGAAAAGGATGTGAAATAACGACATGGATGATGTTCCAAACTCAGGCTGGCTTTATTTCCCACCCTTTGCTCCTCTGAGCCATATTCTCTCTCTCTCTCTCTCTCTCTCTCTCTCTCTCTCTCTCTCTCTCTCTCTCTCTCTCTCTCTCTCTCTGTGTGTGTGTGTGTGTGTGTGTGTGTTTCTCAGAAAACATACAATGCCAACACAACTAAATCTGAAGTCATATTTAAACAAGAATTTGATTACTTTAATCTTTCTCCAGTTGTACAAAGAATATTATTATGCAAACGTGTGTTACACTGTATTAAATGTTTTGTTTTGATTACTACATTGTATTAGAAATCACATAACAGATGCACAAAGTCTGTCTCTTCTTATTTATTACTTACCAAGGCATGAATCAAGCTGTCATTTTCTGAGTAAGGTTATACGCAGGTCAATAACCTAAAAACTGAAGTCGTAAGTGCAGCAATCTCTGATATACTGGAGCCTATGGATAATGTATATGTAGCTCACTGAAATTTAGTTATCTGAATTTCTGGCCTACTGTATTTCTTTTAAATAAAATTAAAAGGTAATAACTTATGCACATAGAAAACAATTTTAAAAGCAATAATGCAGCTCCAACAATAATACATAGGAGATGAACAAAAAAATAATACAATCTAATATAATGTGTGTCTTAATCTGTGAATACTCTTCCACAGCAATACTTGAAGACAGATGAAAATCACCACATAATTGAGTCTTCAAGGAAATCAAATCAGGTTCACTGTTGTTTTAAATTTGCGTTCTCCAGTACTGAGAGCAACATTTCCATCTCATTTTCTAAGATTACAAATAATCCTTGGTTCAATAAGGCAAAGCACTGAGCTTGCCTGACGCACACAGTAAATATATTCTTTGAGTTGGGCTATTATGTTGATTCTTTTAAATTCCTATGATATATAATTCATTATCTGTTAATTTCATTTTAGACTTGAGTGTAGACATAAAAACATAATTATTATGAAAATGAGACATTGAATCTAATAGAAGTGGGCTCAGATCTAAAAAAATTATTATAAAAATTGTCATTAAGTCTAGTAAGACTAAACACTGTTCTAGATAGAAGTAAAATCTAGACTAGAGCAT
Source organism: Micromys minutus (assembly GCF_963924665.1). NCBI lineage: Eukaryota > Metazoa > Chordata > Mammalia > Rodentia > Muridae > Micromys > Micromys minutus. The sequence continues at coordinate 53,760,900 of NC_137953.1, forward strand.
GGAATCAACTTGGTTGATAGTGAAATATCAACTGAATAATTCATAACTGAAAACAAAAAAAAAATGGTAGTCTATAGACCAAGGATCTAGAATTTACCTAACCATTGTAACCATTTACCTTGTAAGGTAGTGGTTCCCTGCAATCTTTAATACCATTATTGTACTAATTTCATCTAATAGCTTTATTTAATTAATCAAATTCTGCTTTCTTGAATGATACATTTGGTTCTATCTTTTATCTCTGTGTGTCTACCAACAGAAAATTCACCAATCCTTAGACAAACTAACAAGTACGTGATAAAATTAATTCTTTAGTCATTCCAGAAATTTATTTTCTGGTATTTCTGTGAAAATTATTCCTAATTCGGGGCCTTCATTCTCTTCTCAGACACAATCTATATAATTAGCCTTAATTGGCATTAGAGTTGCACAGATAACTACTCTCTATGCGATCAGAACCTACTTTTCTTTTGGTAAGCCAAGGTAGGACTTTCTGTGCTCCATCTGTGCTATGCTTCCCTTCAATTGGCCAATCCTCGCGCTCATGTCCTCATAACCCACCTATTCCGTGGCAGCTTCCTCCTCTCTCCACCTTTTTTTGCCCTCATGGTCTCGTTAGCACCCAAGTCCAGGACCCCAAGAACCTCACCTATATCTCTTCTGCACAGCTATTGGCTGCAGGCATCTTTATTCAACAATCAAGGATAACATGAGAGGTAATGTTGAACAGTTTCATTTGAGTATGTCACTTGGCTATGTGCAGATTCTCTTCCCTTGGAGCAATGCTTAGCATTACAAACCAGAACAGGTGCAAACATTAATTTTTTATCTTCTATGTTTTAGGACATAGCAATGTATTTAGATTAGAATCGGTATGGTTGCAGTAGCTTTGATACAGTATGTACACAGACTATGAACCCGTACAGTACTTCTTTAATTTTTTTTTAATTTACTACTTTTTATGGCTTGAAAATGTCACTTCTGAGAGTTACTATTATATATTATTGAACAATTAAACTATATCAATGTATTTCACATATTCTATAGGCATTAGTAAATTAAAACATAGTAAATTGTGGATAATCATGTATGACTATAAACACAGCACTTAGGATTGGTAGTTCAAGGTCATTCATTCCCAGCTAATATGAATTAACAGACATCCTGGTCTACAGTAAACACTGTCTAAAAAGAAAAAACTGAATGGATACAAAAATTGTGGTATATTTACACAATGGAGTACTACTCAGCTATCAGAAACAATGACTTTATGAAATTCTTAAGAAAATGGATGCATCTAGAGAATATCATCCTGAGTGAGGTAACCCAGTCACAAAAGAACAGATATAATATGTAGTCACTGATAATTGGACCAGAAAGCCCCAGAAAGCTCTGAACACCCCAGAAACAACTCACAGGCCATATGAAGCTCAAAAAAAAAAAACAAACAAACAAACAAAAAATAAAACAAAAACAAAAAGAGACCAAAAAGTGAAAGCCTCAGTCCTTCTTAAAATAAAATAATAATTGTATAGAAACCTCTCAGAGTGTGGTACACCTACACCTTATATCATTAATAATTCAAGAGCTAACAATATTGCCTTGTGGCAATTTTTGGTATTCAAAAATCATTATGTTTAATCTATACTCCCCAAGAGATCTTTGACTGTTTCCATATTGCATTCTGTTCTACATGTACTTTATGCTTATGGTAACTAGTAAGATATTAATGCATACTATTAAACCTTTAAAACAATCAAGTACTGAAAATATATATTCATATAGTTTTATGCCAAAATGCTTTTAAAAATCTGTACATTTGTCTCTCTTTTTAAAATAAAGTTGTAAGAAAAAAAAAAAGCTCACCTCAAGGGCTGGAGAGATGACTCAGTGGTTATGTGATTAAGAGCACTGGCTGCTCTTCTAGAAGTCCTGATTTCAATTCCCAGCAACCATATGGTTGATCACAATCGTCTGTAATGGGATTTGATGTCCTCTTCTGGAATGCAGGTAAACATGCAGATAAGAAAAAAAACTTACAATGAATAATTCAAAAATTTATTATTTCTACAATGGTGCCCACAACAAGATTAAAATGTGTGAAACATTTTGCCTGTATCAGCACAGCAAGAGAACAAAAATAAATGGATGATGGTGTCAGTTTCAATGCAAGGGCAACATCTTTGGAAAGATGATCACTTGCTGGCTTTCCACAGGTCAGTAGTGCCATGTCCTAAAAGCTCTCCTGGGTTGTACACAGAAAAGACTCCTAGATTTCCAGAACTATATTGCATAGATGTAGATTAATTAATTTAATTATGCAAACCCTACATCCTGCATTTTAAGACACATATCTTTATCAAAGCCATCTCTCCTTCACATTGCTGATTTTCCAGAAAATCATGCCTTGTGTTCCATTTGTACTTCTAAACTTCAGTATTTTGCCTACAGCTCTTTCTAAAGATGAAATTGCCAAACACATCTTATATCCTATGCCAAACAAATATTGTCATACTTCCATGTGGTATTTCTGGAACGTCTGTGAGCTTCCTTCACAGTTAAGGTTGGAAAACCAGACTAGGATACGTATGCATAGTTCCTTTGCACATGTTGAACTGAGTCTGTCTTCTCTCCAGATCATTTTTGCAGGGCTCCAATCTACACTTTTCTTCCTAGTTTTGGTTTTTTCACCAATGAATTTTCAATATACTATACTTCACAGACACTCAGTAAAATAATTTACTAAATTGATTATTCATTTCATGGTTTAAAATTTCTTACTAAATTATTATTACAAAGGACCATTATTTAATATCTCTGTAAACCTAATCTGGTGAATATCTAAATTCTATATTAATGCCTAAGTCTTGGTGTTTGTAATAACTCTATAAAGTAGATAATATAACCTTAGTTTAGTTTTGAAGAAAACTAAGTCAAAATTGTGTTCAAGACAATAAAGGTAGTAATATCAGAGGACATCTTCAGACAAAACTTTGCCTTTGTCTCTGTCTCTGTCTCTGTCTCTTTCTCTGTACCTGTTCTGTCTCTGTCTCTGTCTGTCTCTGTCTCTCTCTATGTTTCTCTCTGTGTGTCTCTCTGTCTCTCTTGCTTTTTCACAAACTTGCAGTGTTAAATAATGTACTTGAAATTAATAAAATTGAATTTCTTCTCAAATGGCTGTTAGACAGGCATGTCTTAAGCTAACTAAGTAACAACTGAAAATCACACCCAGAGGACGCTCTGCTTCCTAACAGAGAAGGGCATCTCCTGTGCCTGTCTTCTACAAATAATTTCACTTCTCTAAGTTATATTCAAATGAGAAAGTGTATTCTGTCACTATGTACAAGAATACAGTTTTATTTGTGTTTTTTTTTAAATTTATCTCTGCTACAATTTCATTTCCTAACTATCTCAATGGTGTAAATAACTGTATAATTAAACTCTGAAACAATTATGCCATCCGGATTCTTATCCTTAACAAAAACTGAATTTACCTCTAGCAGCCATCAATTGCCAATAGCAAGCATCTATAGCTATGCAAACACTAATTTACCCATTCTTTTCCTGTTGTTTCAGAAATCTCCAATGCATTGTTCATACATAGACTTTTCTCCAGTATCCACATCAGACTCAGAGTGTAGTCTCAGTAATATCATGTATTTTTTACACACAAAATTCTCTAAGAGGCTCAGAAAATATCTGGGATTAGACCCCAGTGAGTTAAGAAAGAAAGCAAGGATTAATAGCTGTGGGAGACTCTGTCATGCCTCAGACTGAGACACCATTTTCCATTAATCACTTCCACAAAGCCGGGACTCCAGGATGTTTCCTGAGTACTTCTAGCATTTTCAGGACCTATTCCTATATCAGTGATATAATGGGGTTCAATAAAAAGTAAATGAAAATTGTTCTTGATGATTTTTGCCAAGACAGTCTAATTCTTAAGAGTAATAAATTAGCTATGGAAACTGTTATTTGGTGACTGACTTTGACAACTGCTCACAACTCTTGGGTTTTATAATGTCTACCTGAAATCAGGTAACTCAGAATGTAGATTTCAGTGCTACACATGATACTTTGGTTACATCAAGGTTCCCAGTCTGCTCATCAGTCACCCATTTCAGTCTTATCTGTCTTTTAAACATTATTATTGATCTTTAAGCAGGCAATTAAGTCTTTCAGTGTAGCTGATAGATCAGCTAGAGAAATAAACTCATAAGTAACATTCAGTGTCCATTCACTTTAATTTTCCATAGAGGTTTGGGAAACAAAATCATTACCCAATTAATTTTTGCATCTGCTGAGTACCTTGTATACTTTACAAAAAAGTCTTTTACTGAGTTAACAATGTAGCAAGTAATTTCTTTCATAATAAATGGGTATAAAATGAATACATAGACTTAATCTAGAAAGAAATTTTACCATTAAGGGCACAAGGGATAGATTTGTGATATTAGGAATAATCTGGGACAAGAAATAATTTAATCATGGTGAAGTTGTTTATTTGATTACATCAGAGTAACAAGTCTGAGCACACAATTTGAGGAATTTGTTCAGTACTTTGTATAAATATTATTTTTAAACTAACTAATTAGTGACAAGAAAAGATATTGGTTATTTTTTAGAAGGTATGTCAATTGAACAACTCACTTTGGTTAGAAACTCACCCAAGAAACAGTTCACAGATATTATGAAGCTCAAAAAGAAGGTAGGTTAAAATGAGGATGCCTCAGTCTTTCTTAGAAGAAAGAGCAAAACACTCACAGGACAAAGTGCAAAGTCAAATAGAGGAACAGGGATTGAAGAAAAGATCACTCAGAAGCTGCCTCAGCTTGGGATCCACCACATATGCAGCCACCAAATCCAAGCACTATAGCTGATCTCAAGAAGTACTTACCTGCAGGAACCAGATAGAGATGCCCCCTCAGGGACTATATCATATAGATATAGCTGAGCATGCTTTCAGCTAATCATCAGACTGAACACAAGGATCCCAATGTGGGTGCTAAAGAAAGGACCTAAGGAGCTAAAAGGGGTTGCAACATAATGGAAAGAACAACATTATTAATGATCCAATCCCGACAAAACTCCCATAGACTAAAACATCAACCTTTGTGCACACATTGAGAGATCTATTGATCCAGTTGCATATGTAGCTGAAGATACCAGAGTCTGGCATCAATGGGAGAAGAGGCTTTTGGTCCAAGGAGGACATGTTTTCCAAATGTAGGGAGATGCCAAGGGAATGGGGTGGAGAGGGAGATTAGGAGGAAGTGCACCTTTGTGAAGGCAAATAGAGGAGAGGGTGATGGGAGTGGGACAGACGGAAAGGAATAATATCTCAAATGTAAATACAGAGTATCTAATAAAAATAAATAAAAATAAAAAAATAGCATGACAAAAAAGAAACTCATTGAGTTTGATATGTGTTATTTCAAAACTGCTCTCAAGATATAATGAACCTTTGTCCACTGTGAAAACCAGGGATCCTATTAAATTCAAGTAAAAACTTTCAGTGGGAAAAGCAGTCATAAGTGTGAAGTCAGCTCAGTGACTGCCTTTAACACAATATAGTACATTTGAACACTATATGGCAGATCTCCAATGAAATTAAACTGTGTGGGGCCCTTCAGCAATTGTCCTAATAATTTTCATTGCCCAGTCATTGATTTCGTTCTACATCTCATCTTCACTTGGGTTTTAATTTTCTTAATAGTTTACTAGTATCTGGAAATGGATTCACACAGACTTTTCAATACTCACTGGTGAATGAGGGGCATTGCTAAAACAGAATGGGGAGCAATTTGAAGTTGGAGAGATGCTGTTAGCTAACAAAGAAAAGGAAACAGTTTGTACCAGAACATCTTTATGTGAGTTTAAATTTGCAGATTTCTTTGATACTGCAATATTTGAATGGGTTTACACAATCCACAGTACCTTCACAGCATCAAGAAAGCCCTCTCTCTAGGAAACAGTACAGTTTTGTGGTATCACTGCTGGATTTCAATTTTTCTGTTATTTAACACAGGTTACAACATTATTTTGAGCCTTTGCATGACCAAAAGAGGAAAGCCAGATTCTCAGGTTAATATGAGTTTGTGGAGCTACCAGAACCTATTTTATAGCAAACCAGATGAAGAAGTGGTAGAAAGAAGTGAGGGATCCAGCCCAGGCCTGAACATGAAGTAGGTATTGAATATATAATTTCAATTTAATTGAACTAATTTATTTAAATTTCTTTCTAACAATGTTGCATTTTTACAAGTCCTTTAAAATTTCATAAGACTACATTTTGATTCCACTAAATAATCTATATATACTTATTCCTTCTAGGGAAAAGATTGTTTGAAAGTCTCAGAATTACACAGAACCAATTTGCATGTTTGTTATTTAATTATTTCTCTTAATTACATTTTTATTGAATATTCTAGTATTTACTTTGCATATGTTATAACCTTTCCCCCCACTCACATCCACTGTACCCCTCCATTTGTTTTTATGAAGGTTCTCCTTCTCCCAATCACTCTTTCCACCTAAGTGCCTTGACATTCCCCTACACTGAGGAAATGTTCCTTCACTGAACTAAAGACCTTTTCTTAAATTAATGCCAAACAATGATATCCTCTGCAAAATATGCAATTGGAGCCATGGGTCTCTCCATGTGTGCTCCTTCCTTGGTGTTTTAGTCTGTGGAAGTTCTGGAGGGTTTGGATGGTTGATAATGTTGTCCTTCCAAGGGGTGGCAAACTCAACTCCTTCAGTCTTTTCTCTACCTCTTTGATTGGGATCCCTATGTTCACTCAGATGGTTAGCTGCAAACATCTTCAACTGTATCTGTGTGACTCAGACAGAGCCTCTGAGGAAGCATTTATATCTGGCTCCTGCCAGTAGCACTTCTGGCATCAGCAAGAGTTCTTGGGTTTGGTGGCTGCATATGTGGAGAATACCCTGGTGAGGCAGTCTCGATCTTTTATTTAATGATCTTTTATTTAATCCTGTCTCCTCTGTTTGTTCTGTATTTCCTCCTGAGAATGTTTTGATCTCCCTTCTAAGAAGGAATGAGGCATTCCCATTCTGTCCTTTCCTTTATTTTAGCTTCATAAGATCTATGAATTTTGGAGGGGTATTCAGAGATTTGGGGGCTACTATCCACTTCCTAGTGAGTGTATACCATGTTGAGTGTTCTTTTGTGATTGCATTACATCTCTCAGGATGATTGCTTCTAGTTCCATCCATTTGCCAAGGAATGCCATGAATTTATTGTTTTTAATAGCTAAGTAGTAATGCATTGTGTAAATGTACCACATTTTCTGTATCCATTGAAGAATATCTGGGTTCTTTCCAGCTTTGGCAATTAAAATCAGGCTGCTATGAACATGGTTGAGCATGTGTCCTTGTTAGATGTTGGAGCTTTTTTGCATATATACTTAGAAGTGGTTTACCTGGGTTCTCAGGTAGTACAATGTTCAATTTTCTGAGGAACCAACAGACTGATTTCCAGTGTGGTTGTGCCAGATTGCAATAGCAAGAATGAAGGAGTGTTCCTCTTTCTCCACATCCTCATCCGCATTTGCTGCCACCCTAGTTTTTGACATTAGCAATTCTCACTGGTGTGAGGTGCAATTTCAGGATTGTTTCGATTTGCATTTCCCTGATGACTAGGGATGTTGAGCATTTATTTAATTGCTTCTCAGCCATTCTTATTATTTAGTAAAGAATTTGTTGCTTTGCTCTGTACCCCATTTTTTTAACTGAATTATTTGATTTTCTAGAGTGTAACTTCTTGAGTTCTTTGTATATATTGAATATTAGCCCTCTATTAGATATAGGATTGATCAAGATCCTTTCCCAATCTGTTGGCTGCTGTTTTGTTCTCTTGACAGTGTTCTTAGTCTTACAGAAAAAAATGGCTATTTCATGAGATCCCATTTATTGATTGTAGATCTTACAACATAAGCCACTGATGTTCTATTCATGAAATTTTCCCCTGTGTTAATGTGTTCTAAGCTCTTCCTCACTTTCTCTTCTTTTAATTTCAGTGTACCTGGTTTTCTGTGAAAGTCTTTGATTGATGTGGACTTGAGCATTGAAAATAAAGGTAAGAATGGATCTATTTGCATTTTTCTGCTGGCTGACTGCCAGGTGAACCAGCACAATTTGTTTCAGATGCTGTTGAATATTGAATTCAATAAAAATTGAATACTTTTAGCTCCTTTGTCAAATATCAAGTGATAATATGATGTGTGTGAGATAATTTCTGGGTCTTCAATTCTGTACCAAATCAATGGAGTTTTTATTATGATTCATCTGTAATACAGCTTGAAGTTAAGGATGGTGATTTCCCCAAAAGTCCTTTTGTTGTTGAGAATAGTTTCTGCTATCTTGGGTTTTGTGTTATTCTAAATAAATTTGCAAATTGCACATTCTAACTCATTGAAGAAATGAGTTAGAATTTTGATTCAGATTGCATTGATTCTATAGATTTCTCTCAGCAAGATGGCCATTTTTATATGTTGATACTTCTCTTCCATGAGTATAGGAGATCGTTCCATCTTCTGAAATCTTCCTTAATTTCCTTCTTCAAAGGCTTGAAGTTCTTGTCATATAGATCTTTCACTTGCTTAGTTAGAGTCACACCAAGGTATTTTGTAACGTTTATGATGATTGTAAATGATATCATTTCCTTAATTTCTTTCTCAGCTTCTTTATTTTTTGAGTAAAAAAAGGCTAGTGATTTTTTTGAGTTAATTTTATATCCAACCACTTTGTTAAAATTGTTTATCAGCTGAAGAAGTTGTCTGGTTGAATTTTCAGAGTCACTTCTTTAGACTATCATATCATCTGTAGTAAAATTTTAACTTCTTCAATTTCCGATTTGTATCCCTTGGACTCTCTTTTGTTCCAGAATTGCTCTGGCCAGGACTTCCAGTACTATGTTGAAATAGGTGGGGGGGGGGGGGGGGGGAGTCAGCAACCTTGCTAGTCCCTGATTTTAGTAGAATTGCTTCAAGGTTCTCACCATTTAGTTTGTTGATGTCTACTGGTTTGGTGTATATTGCTTTTTACTATGTTCCAGTAAAAGCCCTTGCAAAAATTTTAACATGAAGGGTTGTTGAATTTTATCAAATAATTTCTTAGTATCTAATGAGATGCTCATGTGGTTTTTTCTTTGACTGTGTTTGCATAGTGAATTGCATTGATGGATCTCTGTGTTTTGAACAATCCCTGCATCACTGGGATGAAGCCTACTTGACTGTTGTGAATGATCATTTTGATGTGTTCTTGGATTTGGTTTGCAAGAATTTTATTGAGTATTTTTGCATAGATGTTCATGAGGGAAATTGGTCTGAAGTTCTTTTTTGTAGTTTCTTTGTGGTTTAGGTATGAGCTTAATTGTGGCTTCAAAGAATGAGTTGGGTAGTGTTTTTTCTGTTTCTATTTTGTTATAGAACTTTTATAAAGGTCTGGTAGAATTCTGCACTGCACCCATATGGTCATCTGGTCTTAGGCGCTTTTTTTTTTTTTTTTTTTTGGTTGGGAGGCTTTTGATAACTATTTCTATTTCTTTAAGGGTTATGAGACTATTTGCATGGCTTTATCTGACTGTGATTTAACTATAATACCTAGTATCTGTACAGAAAATTGTCCATTTCCTCTACATTTTCTACATTTTTGAGTATAGGTTTTTGTACTAAGATCTGATAATTTATTAAATTTGTTCAGATTCTGTTATTATGTCTCCCTTTTCTTTTCTGATTTTGTTAATTTGGATACTCTCTCTATGCCCTCTAGTTAGTCTAGCTAAGGTTTTATCAATCTTGTTGATTATCTCAAAAAACCAGCTCCTTGTTTCATGTATTCTTTGTATACTTCTTTTTCTGTTTATATTGTTGATTTCAGCTCTGAGTTTGATTATTTCATGCCATTTATTTCTCTCCAGTATATTTGCTTCTTTTTTTTTTCTAGAGCTTTCATGTGTTATGTCAAGCTGCTAGTATATGCTTTCTCTAGTTTCTTTCAGAGGGACTCAGAGCTATGCGTTTTCCCTCTTAAGTTTGCTTTCCTTGAATCTCATAAGTTTGGGGATGTTGTGCCTTTATTTTTGTTAAATTCTAAAAAAACTTATTTTCTTTCTTTATTTTGTTGTTAACCAAGTTCTCATTAAATAGCTTCTATGTGTATGTGGGATTTTTGTTGATTTTGTTGTTATTGAAGACCAGCCTTAGTCCATGGTGAACTGATATAATGAATGGGAGGCTTTCAATATTTTTATATCTGTTGAGGCCTGTTTTGTGACCGAGTATATGGTTAATTTGTTTAGAAGGTACTATGAGGTGCTGAGAAGAAGGTATATTCTTTTGTTTTAAGATAAAATGTTCAATATATTTCTGTTAAATCCATTTGGATTATAACTTCAGTTAATTTCATTGAATTTCTGTTCAACTTCTGCTTCTATGATCTATCCATTGATGAGAGTGAGGTGTTGAAGTCTCCCACTATTATTGTGTTACACAACGTATGCTTTCATCTTTAGTAGAGGTTTTGTTTTTTGTTTTCGTTTGTTTTTCTTTCTTTTTTTTTTTTTTAAATTAATGTGGGTGCCTTTGTATTTGAAGCATAGATGTTCCGGATTGAGAGTTAATCTTGATAGATTTTTTTCCTGTGATGAGTAATAAGTGTTAGTCCTTATCTTTTTTGATAACTTTTGGTTGGAAATCTATTTTATTCGATATCAGAATGGCTACTCCAGCTTATTTCTTGGGAACATTTGCTTGGTCCCAGTCTTTTACACTACGGTAGTGTCTCTCTTTGTCACTGAGATAAGTTTCCTATATGCAGCAAAATGATGAATCCTGTCTATATTTCCAGTCTCATAGGCTATGTCTTTTTATTGAGGAGAATTTAGTTCATTGATGTTAAGAGATATGAAAGAATACTGATTGTTGTTTCCTGCTATTTTTTTTGTTAGAGGTAGAGTAATATTTGTGTCCTTTTCTTCTTTTAATTTTGTTGTAAGAAGATTATTTTCTTGCTTTACTAAGATGTAGTTTCCCCCCTCATGTTGAAGTTTTCTATCAATCATCCTTTGTAGGGCTGAGTTTGTGGACAGATATTGTGTAAATTTGGCTTTGTTCTGAAATTTCTTGATTTCTCCATCTATGGAAATTGAGATTTTTGCTGGATATAGTAATCTGAGCTGGCATTTGTGTTTTCTTTTTTCTTTTTTTTTTTTTTTAACTTTTTAAAAATTTTTATTGGATACTCTCTGTATTTACATTTCAAATATTATTCCTTTTCTCTCCCCTCATTCCTGTCCTCCCACTTCTCCCCCATCTTGTTTACACAAAGGTGCACCCTCTCCCAATCATCCTTTCACTGAGGTGGAGAAGGTGACTTTTAAGGAACTACTTATTGACGTTTTTGTCTTCAACTTCTATTCTTCAAAGAACGCCAATCATATAACATAAATGTGACTTTGAATGCGTAGGCACATATTGCATGCTATTCTGATCTCACCAGAAGGGGGATTATAGTAGCTGGGTATCCTACAGGATACATAACAGTATGTTGCTCATGGAAACAGTAAAAGACTCAAAAGCCATGAACCTGGTTGTATATTAAATATATTGATTTAATGACTAACTTTTATCAATGACAACAATCTATCTAAAAACAACATGTGTTTTCTGAAATACTTTTTGTAACCGACTTTATTTTACAAAACAAAGATAAATGTATAGATTTTAAATATTTTTTGCTTAAAATTATACATTTTTGTCAGTACTGTTTTTTCAGACATTAAAATAATTTTTACATAAAACCATGTGAATATATTTTTTTAGTCAGTACTTGATTTTTTTCAAGGGCTTGAAAGTATGCATTGAAAACCTAATAGTAACAAAAAGCGTAAAGTACATACAAAACAAAATGCTATATGGAAATAGTCAAAGTCTTCTTGTTTTGTAAATATATGTATATTTTTTTGTTTTCTTTATTACTTGGACTTCATACAGTCTGTGAGTTGTTTCTGGGGGAGTGCAAGCCTCTGGGGTTAGCATCCCACTATCAGTGACTGCATATTATGTCTGTTCTTTTGTGACTGGGTTATCTCACTCAGGATGATATTCTCTAGATGCAGGCATTTTCTTAAAAATTTGGTAAAGTAATTGTTTCTGGTAGCTGAGTTGTATTCCATTATGTATATGTACCATAATTTTTGTATCCATTCATCTTCTGAAGGACATCTGGGTTCCTTCCAGCTTCTGGCTATTATAAATAGAGCTGCTATGAACATTGTGGTGCATATATCTTTGTTGTGTATTAAAGTGTTACTGGGGTATATGCCCAGAAGTGGAATAGCTGGGTCTTCAGGTAGTACTATATCCAATTTTCTGAGGTATCGTCAGACAGATTTCCAGAGTGGTTGTATTAGCTTGCAACCCCACATACAGTGGAGAAGTGTTCCATATTCTCCTCAGCTTCGCCAGCATCTGCTGTCATCAGAGTTTTGGATCTTGGCCAATCTGACTGGTGTGAGGTGGAATCTCAGGGTTGTTTTGATTTGCATTTCCCTGATAGCTAAGGATGTTGAGCACTTCCTCAGATGTTTCTCGGCCATTCGGTGTTCCTCAACTGAAAACGTTTTGTTTAGCTCTGTACCCCATTTTTAATAGGGTTATTTGATTCTCTGGTGTCTAGCTTTTTGAGTTCCTTGTACACCTTGGATATTAGGCCTCTATCTGATGTGGTGTTGGTAAAGATCTTTTCCCATTCTGTTGGTTGCCGTTTTGTTTTCTTGACGATGTCTTTAGTCTTACAGAAACTTTGCAATCTCATTAAGTACCATTTGTTAATCTTTGACCTTAGAGCTTGAGCCATTGGTGTTTTGTTCAGGAAATTTTCTCCTGTACCTATGTGTTCTAAGGTTTTCCCTACTTTCTCATCTAATAGTTTCAGTGTATCTGGTTTAATGTGGAGATCTTTGATCCACTTACACTTGAGCTTTGTACAAGGAGATAAGAATGGGTCTATTTTCATTCTTTTGCATGCTGAGTGCCAGTTGGACCAGAACCATACGTTGAATAGGCTGTCCTTTTTCGATTGAATGTTTACAGCTCCTTTGTCAAAAATCAGGTGACCATATACATGAGGGCTCATTTCTGGATCTTCTATTCTATTCCATTGATCCACATGCCTATTTCTGTACCAGTACCATGCAGTTTTCAGCACAATTGCCTTGTAATATAGCTTGAGGTCAGGGATAGTGATTCCCGCAGATTTTTTTTTGTTGTTGTTGTTGTTGAGGATGGATTTCGCTATTCTAGGTCTTTTGTTATTCCATATGAAATTGCACATTGATCTTTCCAATTCCATGAAGAACTGGGTTGGAATTTTGATGGAGATTGCATTGAATCTGTAGATTGCTTTTGGTAGGATGGCCATTTTTAAAATGTTGATTTTTCCAATCCATGAGTATGGGAGATCTTTCCATTTTCTGAGATCCTCCTCAATTTCTTTCTTTAGGTTTGAAGTTCTTGTCATACAGGTCCTTCACTTACTTAGTTAGAGTCACACCAAGGTATTTCATAGTTTTTATAACGATTGTGAAGGGTATGTTTTCCCTAATTTCTTTCTCCATATGTTTGTCCTTTGAGTACAGGAAGGCTACTGATTTGTTTGAGTTAATTTTGTATCCAGCCACTTTGCTGAACTTGTTTATCAGCTGTAGGAGTTCTCTGGTGGAATTATTGGGGTCACTCAAGTACACTATCATGTCATCTGCAAAGAGTGATGTTTCTTTTCTTCCTTTCAGATTTGTATCCCCTTGATATCCTTTTGCTGTCTAATTGCTCCAGCCAGGACTTCCAGTACTATGTTGAATAGGTAGGGGGAGAGTGGGCAGCCTTGTCGAGTCCCTGATCTTAGTGGGATTGCTTCAAGTTTCTCGCCATTAAGTTTGATGTTGTCAGTTGGTTTGCTGTATATTGCTTTTATTATGTTTAAGTATGGGCCTTGGATTCCTGTTCTTTCCAGGACTTTTAATATGAAGGGGTTTTGGATTTTTTTGAATGCTTTCTCAGCGTCTAGTGAGATGACCATGTGGTTTTGGTCTTTGAGTTTGTTTATATGGTGGATTACATTGATGGATTTCCTTATTTTAAACCATCCCTGCATCCTAGGGATAAAGCCTACTTGGTCATGATTAATGATAGTTTTTATTTGTTCTTGAATTCGGTTTGCAAGGATTTTGTTTAGTATTTTTGCATCAATGTTCATAAGTGAGATTGGTCTGAAGTTCTCTTTCCTTGTAGGGTCTTTGTGTGGTTTAGGTACGAGGGTTATTGTAGCCTCAAAAAATGAGTTAGGTAATATTCCATCTGATTCTATCGTTTGAAATAGTTTGGCGAGTATTGATGTTATATCCTAAATAAAAGTCTGATAAAATTCTGCACTGAACCTGTCTGGACATGGGCTTTTTTGGTTGGGAGGCTTTTGATGACTTCTTCTATTTCTTTAGGTGTTATAGGGTTATTTAGATGGTTTACTTGGTTCTGGTTTAACTTTGGGACCTCATATCTGTGTAGGAATTCATCCATTTCCTCCAGATTTTCCAATTTTGGTGAGTATAAGTTTTTGTAGTAGGATCTGATGATTTCTTGAATTTCCTCATTTTCAGTTGTTATGTCCCCACTTTCCTTTCTGATGTTGTTAATTTGGATACTCACTCTTTGCCCTCTAGTTAGTCTGGCTAGGGGTTTGTCAATCTTGTTGATTTTCTTGAAGAACCAACTCTTGGTTTTGTTGATTTTTTCAATGGTTCTTTTTGTTTCTATTTGGTCTATTTCTGCCCTAATTTTGATTATTTATTGCCATCTACTCTTTTTGGGTATATCTGCTTCCTTTTGTTCTAGGGCTTTTAGCTGTGCTGTCAGGTTGCTGATGTGAGCTCTCTCCAGTTTCTTTTTGGAAGCACTTAGGGCTATGAGTTTTCCTCTCAATACTGCTTTCATTGCATCTTATAGGTTTGGGTATGTTGTGTTTTCGTTTTCGTTGATTTTAGAAAATCCTTTATTTCTTTCTTTATTTCCTCTTTGACCCTGCTATCCTTTAACAGAGTATTGTTTAGTTTTCATGTGTATATGGGCTTTTTGTTGTCTTTTTTGTTGTTTAAATACCAGCAGTAGACCATGGTGATCTGAGAGGATGCATGGGAGTATTTCAGTCTTCTTTTATCGATGGAGGCTCATTCTGTGTCCAATTATGTGGTCAATTTTCGAGAAGGTACCATGGGGTGGTGTGAAGAAGGTGTATTCTTTTACTTTGGGATAGTATGTTCTGTATATATCTATTAATTCTAGTTGGTTCAAAGTCTCTGCTAGTTTTGCAGTGTCCTTGTTCAGTTTCTGTTTCCCTGATCTGTCCATTGGTGAGAGTGGGGTATTAAAGTCTCCCACTATTATTGTGTGGGGTGAAATGTATTTTTTTTAGCTTTGTAGGGTTTCTTTTATGAATGTGGATGATTTTTTATTTGGAGCATATATGTTAAGAATTGAGAGTTCCTCCTGACAGATTTCCCCGGTAATGAGTAAAAAGTGTCCTTCCTTATCTTTTTTGATAACTTTTGGTTGGAAATTTACTTTATTCGATATTAGAATAGCCACTCCAGCTTGCTTCTTGGAGCTGTTTGCTTGGAAGTTTATTTCCCACCCTTTTACTCTGAGATAGTGTCTGTCTTTGTCTCTGAGATGAGTTTCCTGTATGCAGCAAAAGGCTGGATTTTGTTTATGTATCCAGTCTGATAGTCTATGTCTCTTTATTGGGGAGTTGAGACCATTTATGTTAATAGATATTAAGGAATAGTTGTTTCTGTTTCCTGCCATTATTGCTTTTTTGGGTTGAGTTGTGTCTTTGTTTTTTTCTTCTTTTAGTTTTCTTGTTTAGGAGTTTTCTTGTTCTTATTAGGCTGTATTTTCCCTCATTGTATTGGGTTTTCCACCTGTAATTCGTTGTAGTGCTGGGTTTGTGGTCAGATATCGTGTGAATTTTGATTTGTCTTGAAATATCTTCATCTCTCCATCGATGGTGATTTATAGTTTTGCTGGGTATAGCAGCTTGGGCTGGCACTTGTGTTCTCTTTAGGAGTGCATGATGTCTGTCCAGACTCTTTTAGCTTTCATAGTCTCTGTTGAGAAATCGGGTTTGAGTCTGATTGGTCTGCCTTTATATGTTACCTGACCTTTTTCCCTTACTGCATTTAGTATTCTTTCTTTACTTTGGGCACTTGATGTTTTTACTATTATGTGTCGGGAGGTATTTCTTTTCTGGTCCAACCTGTTTGGAGTTCTGAAGGCTTCTTTTATGCTCATGGTCATCTCATTCTTGAGGGTAGGGAAGTTTTCTTCTATGATTTTGTTGAAGATATTTACTGTGCCTCTTAGTTGATACTCTTCTCCCTCTTCTATTCCTATTATCCTTAGGTTCTGTCTTCTCATTGTGTCTTAGATTTCCTGGACATTTTGGGTTAGGAGCTTTTTGTTTTTTGCATCTTCTCTGGCTGTTTTGTCTATGTTTGCAATGTTGTCTTCTGCCCCCGAGATTCTCTCTTCGATCTCTTGTAATCTATTGGAAATGCTTGCTTCTGTGACTCCTGATTTCTTTTTTTGGTGTTCTGACTCTAGGGTCATGTCTTCTAGTGTTTTCTTTATAGTGTCAATCTCTGTTTTAATTTCCCTCTTCCATTCCTTTATTTGTTTGGTTCTGTTTTCCTCTAGTTCTTTGAGTTCTTTGAGTGTTTTTCTTGTTTCTTCTTTAATAGCTTTTGAATCTTTTTGCTTTTCCTCCCTTTCTTGTTTACGTAACTCTATCAGTGTCTTGAGGCATGATTTCAGGTCTGTGTCTTCTTTTTCTGGAGTGTTTGGAATTCCGATGTTTGCTGTTATGGGAGAGCTGGGCTCTGGTGTTGCTAGATTGTCTTGGTTCCCTTGGGATATACTCTTTCTCTTTCCTCTTGCCATTTTGTTGTTGGTGATATGTTCTTGCCTTTCCCTTGTATCTGGTCTGTGTCCCTGGTTCTCCACTGGTTGAGGTGTCAGATGGGTTGAGCCCTGTTTTATGCCTCAGAGTCGTTGGATGTGAGCAGAAGTTCCAACATTCTGTTTCTGTTTGCTGGATCAGGCATGGCAGAGCATGGCAAGGCAGGGGGTGCACTTTTCGCGTGTACTCCACAGAGATCTTTCTGCTCCCCTGCAGCCCAGGTCTCCCATCCACCATTTGTTCAGCCTCTACGAGCCTCCGTTCCGGGTGGCAGATGGGCCAGGCTCTGCTCTGCGTCCTGTAGTCGCCTCCGGGCAGAAACAGAAGTTCTAATTTTCTGTTCCCAATCCCAGTTTCTCAGCCTCTATGTGCCGCCGATCTGGGTGGCAGGTAGGCCAGGCTCTGCTCTGCGTCCGGAAGTCGCCTCCGGGTGGAAACAGAAGTTCTAATTTTCTGTTCCCAATCGCTGGATCGGGCAAGGCGGTGCAGGGCAAGTTACGGTGTGCACTGTCCGTGTGCACTCCGCAGAGATCTCTCTGCTCCCCTGCAGTCTTTGTCTCCCTCTCACCAGTTGCTCAGCCTCTATGAGCCACCGTTCTGCGTTGCAGGTAGGCCAGGCTCCGCTCTGCGTCCGGCGCATTTGTGTTTTCTTAGGGTCTGTATGGTGTCAGTCCAGGATTGTCTAGCTTTCCTAGTTTCTGTTGAGACGTCTGGTGTAATTCTGATCAGTTTGCTCTATATGTTACTTTTTTTTTCTTTACTGCTTTTAGTATTATTTCTTGGTTTTGAATATTTATTGTTTTGACTATTATGTGTCAGAAGAAATATATTTTCTGGTTCAATCTATTTGATGTTCTGTAGGCTTCTTGTATGTTATTGGTCATCCCTTTAATTTAGGGAAGTTTTCTTCTATAATTTTCTTGAAAATATTTAGTGGGCCTTCTAATTGGGAGTTTTTGCCCTGTTCTACATTACCTTATCCTTAGATTTGGTCTTCTCAATTTTTCTTGGATATCCTAGGTATTTTGGGTTAAAAGATTTTTTTATTTTTGCATTTTTTCTAACTGTTAGGTCAATATTTTCTATGTTATTTTCTGCCCTTGAGATCTTCTGTTCCATCTCATGGATTCTTTTGGTGATGCTTGCATCTATGATTCTTGATCTCTTTCCTAGCTATTCTATCTCCAGGGTTTTCTCTCTTTGTGATTTCTTTAATGTTTCTATTTTTATTTTTAGATCCTCTATGTTATTTTTTTCAATTCTTTCACCTGTTTGGTTGTATTTTTCTGTGTTTTATGTTTCCTTTTTAAGGGCATCTACCTGTTTATCTGTGTTCTCCTGTATTTCTTTAAGGAAATAATTATGTCCCTCTAATGTTCTCTATCATGAAATGTGATTTCACATCCAAATATTTCTTTTCCTGTGTGTTGAGATATCTAGCACTTGCTGTAGTTGAAGAACTACATTCTAATAATGCCAAATAACCTTGGTTTCTGTTGCTTTTGATCTTGTACTTGCCTGTTGCATCTCTAGTGTTAACTGGTCTTGCTGTCTCTGACTGGAGCCTGTCCCTCCTGTGAACCTGGTTGTGTGGGAACTCCTCAGGGTTCAGCTATTTCTGTGTTTATGTGATTCTTGGAACCTGTTATTCTGAGATCCTGGATGTGTCAGATCTCCTGTAAGTCAAGCTACCTCTGGGAACCTGAAATCCTGGTGTGATCAAGCTCCTGAGATCCTGTTGTATCAGTCCTGCTGAGATTCAAGCTTTCTATTCCTGTTACAGGAGTAGGTGGGGAGCCAGAACCCTGGGTTTTCTCAGAGCACAGGTACATGCTGAAAGGAATCTGTGCCCCTGGCTTAATGGTATTTTATGTTTTCAGGTTCCTGAAGGGGTTTCCAGTTATGCTGAGTTTTGGGAAAGATGTTGTAGCCTCACTGTGATTTGGGGTGTGTGAGAGATCCAGTACTCCTGGGTGTGCCAGATATCCTGGGAAT
Organism: Micromys minutus; assembly: GCF_963924665.1. Classification (NCBI taxonomy): domain Eukaryota; kingdom Metazoa; phylum Chordata; class Mammalia; order Rodentia; family Muridae; genus Micromys; species Micromys minutus. The sequence continues at coordinate 53,779,929 of NC_137953.1, forward strand.
TGTGATTGTCTGTGATTCTGTGGTCCTGTGACAACTTGGCTTTTCAGAGTACCTGGCTGTTAGGCTTCCCCTGAGTGTTATAAGTGGATGTAATGCCACCACCTTAGTTCTGCTCAGGGTGTAGGTTCAGACTGGAAGAAAACCATGCCACTGGCCCTTCGGGGATTCCAGAATCCCTGAATTCCAGCAGTCCCAGTCACTCTGGGTTTTGGGGCAGTTCTTTTGGCCCCTTTACTTGTGATTCTGGACACAGTTAAAGCACCTGGAAGTTGGGCTTCCTCTGGGTGTTGTGGGAATGGTTGCAGAGACAGTGTCTCAGGTCTGCTCAGGGTTCAGGCTAGTTCTTTTTAGTGAGAATAATGTTATACTGGAGAACAGCCATGATGACTCATTTGCATTTACACATGGATGTTCTCATGCCACAAGAAGAGAATAAAATATTTGTGACAGAGGCCAGATGGGCTACAAACATAACAATGTATTATCTGGTCATTTCAGAAAAACTAAAGAGTGAAAATCTTGCCAACCGTTGATCTAGCTGTGAGTATAATTTGCACTATAATGTTCCAATTACAAAGAAAAATACCTGCGGCTCAGCAGTGACCAGTTATTGCAGAGGACTCGGGTTTTAATTCCCAGTATTCTATGACAGTCCATGGATGTCTGTAATTCCTGTCTAAGGTGCTAAGACAAACTGTTCTGACTTGCTCAGTCATTCATTCACATGGTGCACAGGTTCAAATATAGGCACAACACCCATACTAATAAAATAATATTTTTAAAGTAAATATAAAAAACTAAAATTTTCTTACAGCTGAGATTAATAATGAATTGAGCCCCCGTTCTGACAATATATTAGCGTAGAACTTAACTCTGATAAGCACACAAGTCCTCAAAGCAGCACATGAAGATTGAAACTGAAACTGTGCTACTCTTACAAGTACCTTGGAAAAATTCATAAACAGGATCAGAGTGCTTAGTACTGAGTACAATTTGTTCCACAACACCATGGACAATTTCATGATGAATATAAAGAATGACAATAAACTTGTAATTTGAGTGGCTGACATTGTTCATAAATATTTGAGGATATTTGCCCTTGGCAGGGTTAAAGGGAAAATACAATGATACAAAAATATATGCATGCAGTAAGGAATGCACCATAACAGATTCCAGAGACCTGTGAATTACGTCTGATATCTGCCTCTCTAATATAACTTAACTGCACACAAAGTCATCGGCTGAAGTTCAGTAATTCTCAGTATCCTCAGGAGGTGTATGTTGTCAAATGATCAAAACTGGGGACAAGTATGTGAGAAAATGGATAAGTGCAATTGTGTAAATCATGACATAAGTAAAATAATAGCATATTGTCTTTGATTGGAGTAAGTCATCCTTTCTTACAATCTGTTTCCTTTCTAAAGAAACATGTCAGAATGAACGGAATAAAGTCAGAATTGACTATCAAAATGAAAGTCAATACAAAAAAAAAAATTGGAAGAAAACAAAAGAAAGGGTATGCCCATAGATTTTCTGAATAATAAAATTTCTAAGCCACACCAGAAAAACAAAAGTACACATGGGGAAAAAATAATATTTTGAAGAGACTATAGATCTATAATTTACACATATATTCTTATATTATTTACATCTACATACAATGTAAATGATTCACATATATTTAGCCCATGTGTATTTTTTGAAAAACTTTATTTTAAAAAACAAAAATAAATGTACAAATTTTAAAAATTTTTCCATAAAAGTATACAAATACATTTTAGTCAGTGCTTGGCTTTTTTTTCAAAGGTTTGATAGTGTGCATTAAGGTCTTACTTGTTACAATGAGCATAAAGTACATGTAAAACAGGATGTAATCTGGAGTTAGACAAAGTTTTCTTGGTGTGTAAAGATTGAGCATAATGGTTTTTTCTTTTCTTTTTCTTTTTTCTTGAACTTCACAGTCTGTGAGTTGTTTGTGGGTTGTTCAGAGGTTTCTGGGGTTATTATCTAATTATCAGTGACTGCATATTATGTCTGTTCTTTTGTGACTGTGTTATCTAACTCAGGATGATATTCTCTAGATGCATCCATTTTCTTAAGAATTTGGTCAAGTCATTGTTTCTGGTGGCTGAGTAGTATTCCATTGTGTAAATGTACCACAATTTTTGTATCCATTCATCTTCTGAAGGGCATCTGGGTTCTTTCCAGCTTCTGGCTATTATAAATAGAGCTGCTATGAACATTGTGGTGCATGTGTCTTTGGTGTATATTGGAGTGTCACTGGGGTATATGCCCAAAGTGTAATAACTGGATATTCAGTTAGTACTATGTCCAATTTTCTGAAGAATCGCCAGACTGATTTCCAGAGTGGTTGTACCAATTTACAAAACCACCAAGAGTAAAGAATTGTTCCTCTTTCTCCACATCCTTGCCAGCATCTGCTGTCAACTGAGTTTTGGATCTTGGCCATTCTGACTGATGTGAGATGGAATCTCAGGGTTGTTTTGATTTGCATTTCCCTGGTGGCTAAGGATGTTCAGCACTTCCTTAGATGCATCTCAGCCGTTCGATATTCCTCAATTGAGAAATTTTTGTTTAGCTCTTTACCCCATTTTTAATAGGGTTGTTTGATTCTCTGGTGTCTAACTTTTTGAGTTCTTTTTATACCTTGGATATTAGATCTCTATCAGGTGTGGTGTTGGTAAAGATCTTTTCTCACTATGTTGAATGCCATTTGGTTTTCTTGACAGTGTCCTTAGCCTTACAAAAACGTTGCAATCTCATTAAGTCCAATTTGTCAATCTTTAACCTTAGAACACAAGCCATTAATGTTCTGTTCAGGAAATTTTCTCCTGTGCCAATGTGTTCTAAGGTTTTCCCTATTTTCTCATCTAATAGTTTCAGAGTACCTGGTTTAAAGTGGGGATCTTTGATACACTTGAACTTCAGCATTTTCCAAGGAGATAAGAACAGGTCTATTTTCATTCTTCTGCATGCTGAGTGCCAGTTGGACCAACACCATTTGATGAATAGGCTGTCCTATTTCCATTGAATGGTTACACCTCCTTTGTCAAAAATCAGGTGACCATATATGTGAAGGCTCATTTCTGGATCTTTTATTCTATTCCATTGATTCACATGCCTATTTCTTTACCAGTACCATGCAGGTTTTAGCACAATTGCCTTGTAATATAGCTTGAGGTCAGGGATAGTGATTTCCACAAATGTTTTCTTGTTGTTGATGACGGATTTTGTTCTTCTAGGTATTTTGTTATTCCAGATGAAATTGTACATTGATCTTTCCAACTCAACGAAGAACTGGGTTGGAATTTTGATGGGAATTGCATTGAATCTGTAGATTGCTTTTGATACAATGACCATTTTTACAATGTTGATCTTTCCAATCCATGAGCATGGGAAATCTTTTGATTTTCTGAGATCTTCCTTAAAATCCTTCTTTAGAAGTTTGAGTTTCTTGTCATACATGTCCTTCACTTGTTTAGTTAGAGTCCCACCAAGGTATTTCATATTGTTTGTGACTATTGTGAAGGTTATCTTTCACCTAATTTCTTTCTTCACATTTGTCCTTTGAGTATAGGAAGGCTACTGATTTTTTTGAGTTAATTTCATATCCAGCCACTTTGCTGAACTTCTTCATCAGCTGTAGGTGTTCAGTGGTGGAAATTGTGGGGTCACTTAAATACACCATCATGTCATCTGCAAATAGTGATGTTTTTACTTTGTCTTTTCCAATTGGTATCTCTTTGATTTCCTTTTGCTGTCTAATTGCTGAATTTCCAGTACTATGTTGAATAGATAGGGAGAGAGTGAGCAGCCTTGTCAAGTCTCTGATTTTAGTGGGATTGCTTCAAGTTTCCCACCGTTAAGTTTGATGTTGGCTGTTGGTTTGCTGTATATTGCTTTTATTATGTTTAGGTATGGGCCTTGGAATACTGTTCTTTCCAAGACTTTTAACATGAAGGAGTGTTCAATTTTGTCAAATGCTTTCTCATCATCTGGTGAGATGACCATGTGGTTTTTTGCTTTGAGTTTGTTTATATCTTGGATCACATTGATAGAATTCCATATATTAAAGCATCTCTGCATCCCAGGGAAGAAGACTACTTAATCATGGTGAATGAGTGTTTTGCTGTGTTCTTGGATTCAGGTTGGAAGAATTTTCGAGAAGGTGCCATGAGGTGCTGAGAAGAAAGTGATTTTTTATTGTTTTAGGATAATATGTTTCGTGGATATCAATTAATTCCAGTTGGTTCATAATCTCTGCAAGTTTTACAGTGTCCTTGTTCAGTTTCTGTTTTCAAGATCTTTCCATTGGTGAGAGTGGGGTATTAAGGTCTCTCACTATTATTGTGTGGGGTGAATGTATTTTTTGAGCTTTAGTGGGGTTTCTTTTATGAATATGGGTGCTTTTGTATTTGGAGTATATATGTTAAGGATTGAGAGTTCCTCCTGACAGATTCCTCCTTACAGATCCTGTAATTTGTAAAAAGTATTTTTTCTTATCTTTTTTTGATAACATTTGGTTGAAAATTTACTTTATTCGATATTAGAATGGCCACTCCAGCTTGCTTCTTTGAGCCGTTTGCTTGGAAGTTTGTTTCCCAACCTTTTACTTTGAGATAGTGTCTGTCTTTGTCTCTAAGATAAGTTTCCTGTATGCAGCAAATGCTGGATTCTGTTTATGTATCCAGTCTGATAGCCTATATCTTTTTATTATTTATAACAGATATCTTGATATCTGTTAACATAAATAGAGTTGAGTCCATTTATGTTAACAGATATCAAGGAATAGTGGTTTCTGTTTCCGGTTATTGTTGTTTTGGAAGTAGAATTGTGCCTGTGTGTCTTTCTTCTTTTGGTTTTCTTGCTTAGGAGTTTTCTTCTTTTTGCTAGGATGTAGTTCCCCTCAATGTATTGGGATTTCCACTTATAATTCGTTGTAGTGCTATGTTTGTGGTCAGATAATGTGTAAATTTAGTTTTGTCTTGGAATATCTTAGTCTCTCCATCTATGGTGATTGATAGTTTTGCTGGGTGTAGCAGCTTGGGCTGGCACTTGTGCTCTCTTAGGGTGTGCATGATGTCTGTCCAGGCTCTTCTAGCTTTCATAGTCTCTGTTGTGAAATCGGGTATGATTCTGATTGGTCTGCCTTTATATGTTACATGACCTTTTTCCCTTGCTGCTTTCTTTGCTTTGGGCACTTGGTATTTTGACTATTATGTGTCCTGAGGAATTTCATTTCTGGTCCAACCTATTTAGAGTTCTGTAGGCTTCTTTTATGATCATGGCCATCTCATTTAAGGGTAGGGAAATTTTCTTTTACAATTTTGTTGAAGATATTTACTGTGCCTCTTAGTTGATATTCTTCACACTCTTTTATCCCTATTATCCTTAGGTTTGGTCTTCTTATTGTGTTCTAGATCTCATGGACTATTTGGGTTTGGAGCTTTTTGGTTTTTGCATCTTCTCTAACTGTTTTGTCTATGTTTTCAGTGTTGTCTTAGGGCCCCGAGATTCTCTCTTCAGACTCTTGTAGTCTGTTGCAAATGCTTGCATCTGTGACTCCTGATTTTTTTTTAAGGTTTTATACCTCTAGAGTTGTCTCTTTTAGTGTTTTCTTTAATGTGTCCATTTCTGTTTTACATTCCTTCTTCCATTCCTTCATCTCTTTGGGTTTGTTTTCCTCTAGTTCTTTGAGTTTTTTTCTTTTTTCTTCTCTAAAAGCTTCTAATTCTTTATTCTTTCCCTCCCGTTCTTGTTTAAGGATCTCTATCATCATCTTGAGGTAGGATTTTGGGTCTGAGTCTTCTTTTTCTGGAGTTTTTGGCATTCTGCTGTTTGCTATGATAGGAGATCTGGGTTCTAGTGTCGCCAGGTTGTCTTGGCTTCTCTGGGGTATGATCTTTCGTTTTCCTCTTATCATCTTGTTGTCATTGCTTGGTTCTTGCCTTTCCCTGGCCTGTGTCCCTGGATCTCTGCTGTTCCTGATTGTGGATGGTCTGAGTGCCTGTCCTGCATCCAAAAGCCACTTGCTGAGAACAGAGGGCCAAATGCCAGGTTCCTGGGTCCCTGGGTCAAGCAGGGCAGCAGCGCACATTCCATGGATTCAGCAGAGATCTTTCTGCCCCCTGGCTACTCAAAATGCCTTCTTACCAGGCCTGTGTCCCAGTCGTTGTGTATTTTAACTGTATTGTCCTTTAGGTTTGACTTATGTAATGAGTAAATCTGTCTCACCTTAAAAAGGTCCTTGCATCCCTTGGGGATCACTCACTCTAGTCCACTATCTTTACACCTCTATTACCTTGTTACTACTCAACCATTGTCTTTTGATCAGAGCTCTGGTCATAATTCCCTGAACCAGAGCTTTTGTCAGTTCACAAAGAAGTCTGGACCAGTGTTCCAGAAGACATATCTTTTGATGAGGAAAAGCAGATGTATATGAAACATATAACTAATATGGTACAAAAAGTAGTTTGGGGCCAGTGTTTACAAAAGCTATTGTGGAATGTGGAGAGGTTTTAGCCTGTGGGTTCAAGGACATACTGATCATACAGAGAACCCGAGTCTAATTATTTGTGTCCATGTCAGGCCAGACAAAAAATGCCTATAACTTAATTCCAGATAGCTGAATAACTTTAGCTTCCACAGTCACTTGCACCCTCATGTATGCACATACATAATTAAAAATAAATATAAATACAAGACTATTAGAGAAAATTATTTGCTTGAATGCAGAAACTCAACAAGAATGGTCCTATATTAATTTACCAAACCATCTACAGCACCATAAACAGGCTCAAAATTTCCATGGATTCTCAATGTAGGATAACTGTGTGAGCAGATGAGGAAATAAAAAAGAGAACTGCATTAACTTTAATTACTTCCTAGTTAGGCACTGAACTTGAAACACTTGCTACTGTACTAAAAATCAAAAGCCAAGAGCAAACTTTAGGCAGCTTTTCACAAAGATATAAAAGGAATAAGTACAGTCAGTGATAACATTTTTGTGAAAATAATGGCTGATTTTCTAAAAATAAGTAAAGTACAACAGAAATAAGATAAAAACTAATGATTAATGTTTTAAAAATCCTCTGGATATGTACATTTTTATTTGGCAGTTAAAGCTACCTTGTTATATCTTTTTCAACTATTGCTATCCAGCCAAAGAGAAAAATAAAAAACAGTCTGATGGAGAGTAAACAAAACACATAATATGCCAAAGGAAGGGAAGATCAAGAAAATGGACAGCCAGAAAACAAGAACCAAAAAAATAAATAAATAAATAAAATAAACCAAAACAAACCTCGCAGCATTCTTGCTACCAGGCTTCCTGAACAACACCAGCTCTGCTAGCAGGGTTTCAGGGCGTGTTAAATATTTTTCTCCCTTTGCTGCTTGTTAAGGACTCAACATACACAAGTCATCATTTAACCAGTCAAGGATTATTCTACAAACTGAGAATACAGTGCTAGACCTTGAGTTTCCCATTAGGATTGTCCTAGAAGACATTCATGGATGCACACAAGTGATAGTCATAGATCAAGGAGCTGCACATCTTGCATTCTCATGACAATTCCAATTTAAGTCTATTGCTAGCTATAAATTCTGCTAGCATCCTTTCACTTTCCATAGTAACTGTGAGATGAGTATCGTGCCAGGATGGAAATCTTAATGAAATCTCACAAGAGAGAGTTTGAGTCTATCCTAAGAGTTCATGGAGGATTTCACATAGAACATTTAAAGGGAAAATAAAATTGAATGAGATCAAAGAATGTAAGAATAGGGTTGTGCACTTCAGAAGGAAGGGAAACTATAGACTGAGTTTAAGCATTAAGAAAAAGCATAGTGTTTTTTTTTTAAAGAGCAGGTGGACTTTGTGAATTAGTTAACATGAGACTTTGTGAATTAGTTTTTTGTAGCATTAGAGGAATGTAAGAGTTGGTAAAGTGTTAGCCCTGCAAGTATGAGCACCTGAACTTGATCACTAGAACCCATTTTTAATAGCACAGCACAGTGGTGTGTGCTGGGAACAGTAGTTCTGGGTAGGAGGAGACAAGAGCATGTTAACCAGATTATTTGGTAAGTTCTCACAAAGAAGAAACCATTTTTCAAAAGCAAGGGTATGGTTTGTGAGGAATGTCATATGAGGTTACATAAAGTTCTATATGCATGTATTCCTATGTGAACACACAAACACACACACAAACACACACACAGACACACACACACACACTGACATACATATAGAAAATGTATGTATTTATGCACAGTATAAGAAAATATTAAAGGATAAAGAAAGATATAGTAGTGAATATGTTAGCAAGGTCTGTCTTTCCTCAGACAGTTTCTTCAACATCATTCCACAAGAGCATGATTCAACATTCCACATGAGGATGGTACAAAAGAACATATGATAAAATTTTAGACATAGGATGTAACAATTAAATGTTTTAATACTATGATTTTTTCTTCAAAGGAGATATAAAATAAAGAGATATGATGGAGAGTTTTGATAGAAACCAATGAAATAAAAAACAAAATAACAAATCTTAAAATATAGTGTGTAAAAATCATCTGATATATGCTTCATAGATACAATTTCTAACGTTTCACTTACAGACTATTGACATTCAAATGAGATGAAAGTGAAGAATAAAAATCTAAAGTAATGAAACCCAATGTGGTATGGTGCCTCTTTGAATCCTTACATCAGTATCAGTGAAATGGCCCAAGCAAATGTCCCACTCATTACTCTAGGTAATAGAAACCAATGAGATGACGATGTTGAGGACAGCTTGTTGAGTGGAGTGGCATATGAAAGATTTATGTATCATGTGTGCTTCTCCCCATACAGGAGACTGAAGGACAGAATGAAGTATCTTGCAATCAGTAAAACTGATATGTAATGCTATATCTTACTCAGCACTTTAACCTCTTGGAGGAAAAAAATAAAACAGTATACAATAAGACATACATAAACAAATAATTAAATGTCAAATAGTGACTGTAAATTAAGTACTTGATAGCTAAGAAAGAATTTAATTGTCCCTTATGATGGTAGTCAAGAGTTTCTCTCTATTGCTTCAATAGTAATGACAAAAAGACTGGGACTAGCTAAACAAAAGTGCAGAAATACTGACCATAATAGGGTAGCAGCATGTGAGGGTGTACTTGTGTAAGCCTATCATGAGCATGCAGAGCAGGGTTGTTTCACTATATAATGTTGCAAGAAAAAGAAGAAGAAATGTTTTGTTTCACCAAAAGGTAGAATCCAAATGATGCAAGATATTAGGCAAATTATGATGTTTCAATTTTATTATATGCACAAAATGGATAGTATTAAAGGATTTTAAACCAAGAGTATAGGTTTTATGCTTTTCTTTTATTTAAATCCTTGTTCTAGTATACTGTGTATATCTGGTTGTGAAATAAAAGTTTCAGTAAATTGACAGTTCGTAACATCATTAACGTAGAATAAATTTTTCATGTGGCACTTTAGAATTATTTTTATTAGACTTTTTTAAATTTGCATTTTAAATGTTATCCACTTTTCCAGTTTCCTGTCCAGAGACCTCTTATCCCATCCTCGCTCTCCCTGATTCTGTAAGAGTTTGCCTCCAATCACCCACTAACCCCCACCTACATCCTGACCCCAACATTCCTATACACTGGGGTGTCAAGCTTTGACAGGACCAAGGGCTTCTCCTCCCACTGATGCACAACAAGGGCATCCTCTGCTATATATGCAGCTGGAGCCACAGGTCCATCCATGTATAATTTTTGGATGGGGGCTTAGTCCTTGGGAGATCTGGAGGGTCTGGTTTGTTGATGTTATTATTATGAGGTTGCAAACCCCTTCAGCTCCTTTAGTACTTTCTCTAATTTGCCATTGGGAACCAAGTTCTCAGTTCAGTGGTTGGGGGTGAGCATCCGGCTCTGTATTTGTCTGGATCTGGCAGATCCTCTATATCAGGCTCCTGTCAGCAGGCACTTCTTGGCATCAGCACTATTGTCTGGGTTGGTGGCTGTAGATGGCATGGATCCCAAAATAGGGCAGTCTCTAAATGGCCTTTGCTTCAGTCTCTGCTCCAAACTTTCTCTTTGTATTTCCTCCTATGTATATTTTTCTTCCCCCTTTTAGGAAGAACTGAAGCATCTACACTTTGGTCTTGCTTCTTCTTTAGCGTCATGTGGTCTGTGAATTGCATCTTGGGTGATACAAGCTTCTGGGCTAATATCAAAATATCAGTGAGTGTATAGCATGTCTTGTTATGGTGTGTGTGTGTGTGTGTGTGTGTGTGTGTGTGTGTGTGTATGAGAGAGAGAGGGGGGGGTTATCTCATGCAGGATGATATTTTCTATTTCCACACATTTGCCTAAGAATTTCACAAAGTCTTTTGTTTTTAATAGCTGAGTAGTGCTCCATTTTGTAAGTGTACCACAAATTCTGTATCCATTCTTCTGGTGAAACTATTAAGTATTGTTATACTAGGGTAGAAGGTACACAGGCCATGTAAATGAGAAGAAAAATGTGCTAAACATATCTCAGAACATTGTCAGTTTTCATGCCAAAAAAATATAACTTTACTATTTGTATCACCACATACTAGATTCACAAACCATCGCTCAGGAGATGTTTACAAGGAATGATTTAAGTCTTTGGAACATGGTCCATGTTTCCTTTCTCTATTATACAATGAGTATTGAAGATCAGTAAACATGACAGGCAAGACAGTAAGTCCCCATTATGCCAAAGACACTCAAATTCAAATGTGTTGTCCTCCACTTGCTTCAGTTGCATTAATATCTGATTTTTTTGTTCAATTTTTTGAAGTATTGGTTTACAACTCAGTAAGCATTGTCAACCAAAAGTCAATGTTCCATTCTTCACACATGTACCCAGCTTGTGCTTGAGAAGTCTTTCTTACTCTATGCTTTCACTACAAAATCTTGCAGTTTTGTGTTTATTGCTCTGGGAGTATTTCATAATGAAGGAGACATTGTGGGTTGTATTAACCAATTCCAAGTCAAAGCAGTAACCAATTCCTCAAGAGTATTTATTGTATTTTTATGTGGAAGTGATTCAGTAAACACATCAGAGAAAGCATGACCATGGGTGGTCCTTATTTATCACCAAACCCTGAGTTATATATGTATTTAAAAGTAACAAATGCAGCTGAAGAGATTAAGAGCATTGACTGCCCTTCCAGGGGTCCTGAGTTCATTTCCCAGCAACCACATAGTAACTCACAACCATGTTTAATGAGATCTGATTTCCTCTTCTGGTGTGTTTGAAAATAGCTGCAGTGTATTTGTATATAATAAATAAATAAATATTATTAAAAACAAAAAAATAACAAATGAAGGCTGATTCAATTCAAAATATAAGATAATGGCACTAAAACAGTGATTTTAGTATTTTGAGCAAGCTTGAAATAATTCTACATGAAAAACGTTGATATAATTATGCAAAAGTATACATGGGGGCTAAAAAGATAAATATGTGTTGCACTTGGAGAAATCATGAGCTCAATCCCTATTACCCATACTAGGTAGCTCTTAATTGCTTGTATCTATGGATGCAAGGTAGCCTACTTTGAGCCTTTATGAGTACAAGCACTTAGATGGACTCATATGCATCCATACACATGTGTGTATGCACATACACATACACACATGGAAGTACACATAATAGAAATTTTTAAAGTAATGGTACACTGGTATACTTATAGATAGGAGCCTAGCATAACTGTCCTCTGAGATACCCCACTCAGCAGCTGACCAAAACAGATGCAGAGACCTACAGGAATCTACTTTTTTTTTGCATAAAGTACCCTAAATAACAAAGCACTGTGATTCACAATTCAACTAAAACAGAAGTACTAAAACTTGTTTTTATAACACTTAAGAATAGGTGTTCTAAGACGCTATTATTCTTATAATAAATTAGAGCTTTCAAACCTTTTTCCCCCAAGACATAAGAGTATGTACTGCAATACTGATTTATTGGATAGTTGTAGGAATAATTTTAGTATTAAATTCTTCTAATGATTTTAAGTCACTAGGTTATCCATTATATATAATATCTATATAAGAGTATAGGAATTAGCAAGACAGGTGTTCCTTTCACCTTTGATTTTACAGTGGTTTCCTCAGAGGAAGAGTTTTCTGGTTGTTGCTTTGTTTGATTTTTTTAAAATAAACTTTATAGTTTGTATAGTGATTACACAAACCAAATTCTTAAACTCAGTTTAGTAACTGATACACAGATGGTTAGCTGACATGTTAATTTTTCATCAAACAACATAAAACAAAAAGAGTTAAATATTAGGCTTTTTTTGGCACCATCTGAATTATGAGTCACCATATATATGCTTCAAAAATTTACTGCAGTAAATGAGTTGGTGCCAGAATATAGGCCAAAAAATCTGATGGGCACCTTTTTTGGTACATATAATATTCTTAGAACAGTGTTTATGAACATTATCAAGTGAATATTTAATTTTTACATAATTTGTTTTAATACATTTATATGTGCCATCAAATTTCAAAAACAATATTTATATGTAATGTATTTTTTTCTCTCTGAACACAAATCAAGTCCAAATAGAGCTGTTTTTCCAGGAGTGCTGTCACTCCTAAGTTCACAGGTAAGACCAAGACTTTTGTTCCAATAACTAGTCAAAGAGAAATCCCCCAGGAGACAACATGGCACAGAAACTACAGATCAACTGGTGACAGGATCTTTCAGATCTCCATCTGTGCCCTGGAGTTAACTCTGTAGTACAGCCCTCTATACCAAAATCCCATCCTGAAAGACCTGGACTTCCAAACATGTTGACATACTTAAGATGATAGGTAAGAAGGCTCACAGAAAAGACAGGTCCCAGTCAGAGACAGCAATAACAACACCAGAGACAACCAAATGTTGAGAAGCAAAATCAAGAAACTAAGCAACAAAATCCAGGGCTATTTGCCATCATCAGAATCCAGTTTTTCCACTACATTAAGTCCTGGGTACACCAACACACCAGAATAGCACAATTTGGATGTAAAATCACATCCTATGATAATGATAGAACACTGTAAGAAGGACATAAATAACTTCCTAAAAGAAATACAGGAGAACACAGATAAACAGGTAGAAGCTCTTAAAGAGGAAACACAAAGATCCCTTAAAGAATTACAGGAAAACACAACCAAACAGGAGAAAGAATTGAACAAAACCATTCAGGATATAAAACTGAAGATAGAAACAATAAAGAAGTCACAAAGAGAGAAAACACTAGAAATAGAAAACCTAGGGAAAAAAACAGGAGTCATAGATGCAAGCATCACCAACAGAATATAAAAGATAGAAGAAAGACTCTCCGGTGCAGAAGATACCATAGAATAAATTGACAGAACAGGCAAAGAGTATGCAAGATGCAAAAACCTAACCCCAAACATCCAGGAAGTCTGGGACACAATGAGAATCTCATACTCAAGAATAAAAAATATAGAAGAGAATGAAGACTCCCAACTAATAGGGCCAGTAAATATCTTCAACACAATTATAGAAAAATAAAACAAAAATAACTTCCAAACCTGAAGAAGGAGATGCCCATAAACATGCAAGAAGCCTGCAGAACACCAAATAGACAGGACTAGAAAGGAATTCCTCCATTCACATGACAATCAAAACACTAAATGCACAAATAAAAGAGACAATATTGAAAGCAGTAAGGGGAAAGTATCTAGTGTCATATAAAGGAAGACCTTTCAGAATTACACCACACACATTTCTCATGAGAGACTATAGAGGCCAGAAGATCCTCAGCAGATGTGATACAGACCCTAAGAAGAAATTAACACCAGCCCAGAATTCTATAACCAGCAAACCTCTCATTTAACAAAGATGGAGAAACCAAGATATTTCATAAAAAAAAACTAATGTACACAATGTCTTTAAACAAATCGAGTTATACAAAGGATAGTAGTTGGAAATTTTCAACACCAGGAGGGTAACTACATTCTAGAAAAAGCAAGAAAATAATATTATTCCAACAAATGCAAAAGAAGATAGCCACACAAACATAATTTTACCTCTAACAACAAAAATGTCAGAAAGTAACAATATTTTCCTTAATATCTCTTAACATCAATGGACTCAAATCCCTAATAAAAAGAGACTAACAGATGAGATGTATGAACAGGACATTATGCTACATACAGAAAACACACCTCAGTGACAAAGGCAGTTTCAAACTCAGAATAAAAAAAAAAAAGCTAGAATAAAATTTTTCCAGCAATTGGTCCAAAGAAACAAGATAGAGTAGCCATTCTAATATGGAAGAAAAATTGATTTTCAACCAAGATTTATCAAAAAAGATAATTAAGTACACATCATACTCATCAAAGGAAAAATCTACCACAATGTATTCTCAATTGTAAACATCTATGAACCAAATACAGGAGCAACCACATTCATAAAAGAAATGTTACTACAGCTCAAAGCATGTATCATACTTCACACAATAATAATGGGAGACTTCATTATCTCACTGTCATCAACTGACAGCTCATAGAAACAGAAACTAAACAAAGGCAAAGCAAAACTAAAAGAACTTATGAACCAAATGGACATAACAGTTATCTATAAAACATTTCATCCTAAAACAAAAGAATAAACCTTCTTCTCGGCACCTCATGATATGTTGTCCAAGACTGAGCATATAATCAGTCACAAAACAGGCCTCAATAGATACAAGAATACTGAAATAATCCCTGCATCCTATCAGATCACTGTGGATGAAGGCTGGTCTTTATTGACAAAAAAAAAAAAAAAAAAAAAAATCTCAATTATATATGGAAACTGAAAAATGCTCTATTGAAAGATAACTTGGTTGGGAATGAAATAAAGAAATTAAAGACTTTTTAGAATTTAATGAAAATAAAGTCACAACATATGAAAACTTATGAGACACAATGAAAGTACAGCTAAGTGGAAAACTCAAAGCTCTGAGTGTTTACAAAAATAAACTGGACAGATCTACTAAAAACATGACAGCACATCTGAAAGATCTAGAACAACAACAACAAAAACAAATAACACCTGATAGGAGTAGATAGGGGGAAATAAACAAAGGGCAGAAATCTATCAAGTAGAAAGAAAGTGAACTGTACAATGAATCAACAAAACTGGGAGCTAGTTCTTTGAGAAAATCAACCAGATAGATAAACCCTTAGCCAGACTAACCAGAGGACACAGAGACAGAATCCAAATTAACAAAATAAGAAGTGAAATGGGAAACATAATAGCAGAAACTAAGAGAATTTAAAAAATCATCAGATCCTAATACAAATGCCTATACTCAATAAAACTGTAAAATATGAATAAAATTAATAATTTTCTGGACAGATAGCAAGTACCAAAGTTAAACCAGGATCAAATAAACCATCTAAACCCTCCCATAACTCCTAAAAAAATTGAAACAGTCATTAACACTACCCTGTCCAGAAAAGGCAAAAACAGATCTGTTTACTGCAGAATTCTATCAGACCTTCAAAGAGACATAATCCTAATACTCCTCAAAGTACTCCACAAAGTGGAAGCTGAAAGAACACTAACCAGTATCTTTTATAAAGCCACAATTTTGCTCATAGCTAAAACACAAAAAGGCTCAATAAAGAAAAAGTACTTCAGAACAATTTCCCTTATGAATATTCATGCAAAATTACTCATTAAAATTCTCACAAACCAAATCCAAGGATACACACGAAAATTGCCATGCATCATGATCAAGTAGGCTTTATTTTGATATTGTAATCCATTATATAAACAAACCCAATGAAAAAAGACATGATCAGCTCATTAGATGCTGAGAAAGCATTTGACAAAATTCAACAGAAACCCAATTGCCACCCTCCTGCTCACTACCCCCAGGGAGTGGCCCAAGCCTGGGGTACTTGGCACATAGGACATAAGCCTGCCCTGAAGCTCCTGTGGGAGCGGTGTCACTGGCTGCTGCTGCTTCCAGGAAGCCGACCTACTGGCAGGTGGTTAGCTCTGGATTCCTTCTGCAGGCCCAAACAACCAAGGCTGAACCTCCTGAGGGACCAGATGCCTGCCCACCGACTCCCAGAGTACAGAAAGAGTCTGAGACAGAGACCATGACAGAGAAAGCACATGTGGGACGGGAACAGCTAGGTCTAGCAAACAGTCCCAAGTGGAGGCTAGGGGCAAGGCCAGGCCCTCTATTCACACAGCAAAATAGGTAGCTAGCAAGGGAGCACAGTTTATTCACTTGTTTACTATAAATTAAGCCAAAGCATCCCAGGAAATAGGGACAAAGGTAGCGAAGACAAGCCCATGGATAAGGTTAGGGATAGCTGCCGTGGGGGCGCTAAACTTGGAGGCTGTGCTCCACGGAGGCGGCCCACGGGTGAGAGTCAGCAATGGGGTTAAATCAGAGGCAGTGTTTCCAGGAGGCGGTGCTCCAGAATGAAATCCAGGCCCAGCCTGGGTCTAGTAAAAAGGGGGCGGGGGTGTCCCAAGGGCAAAAGTCCTAGAATGAGGTCAGTAAAAACACCTGTCCTCAGGGGTAGCTCAGAAATACTTCCCTGGGACCTCATGGATGTTTAATCTGACCAATGTGGGGAGGGAGCTTACCAGGACTTGGGCTAGGATTCGAACCTGCATTTTCTTGAGTCACACTGGCACCAATCCAATGTTGTTAAAAATCACAGAATAAAAGGAAAAAGAGATACCTGGTCATGAGGATATCTAATCTCCTCACACAGGGCACCAATGTGGTGAAAAGATGACCTCCCGGGTTTCAGCACCAATGTTGGGGGAAGGATGAAGAGAGTGGGGGTCATTAAGCCCATGGTGGTGCAGCAAGGCCTGGGGGTAAAGGGGATGACTCTGAGGGGTCCATGTTGTGAATCCCTTCCCCCTGAGGGACCAGCCACACAATGGTATAGTACAGAATATAGTTTATTCAGGTCATGGGAGAGTTAAGAGGGTGGTAGAAGCAGAGAGAGAGAGAGAGAGAGAGAGAGAGAGAGAGAGAGAGAGAGAGAGAGAGAGAGAGAGAGAGAGAGAGAGAGAGAGTAGAGGAGTAGAGGCTGGCCATGAGCACCTGGAGGGAGAAGGGGAAAGGGAAGGGAAGAGGAGGGGTAGGTGTGGGAGAGCAAGGCTGCAAGAGCACTAGAGCAAGAGAGAAAGGAGGGGTCAAGCAGCTCCTTTAATAGTGTCAGGTCACTGGGACGGAGCATACCTGGCCACTACTGGGTAATTGAGGGGTGGGGTATACCTGGCTGTTGCTAGGTAACTGATGGGTGGAGTTTACAGAATCCCAACATCAGGGACCCCCAAAATTTTACTGAACAAAATAACCTGATAAACAACTTCAACAAAGTGGCTAGAAATTAAATCAACTCAAACAAATCAGTAGTTTTCCTATACTCAAAAGATAAACAAGCTACAAAAAAAAAGGGAAAGACACTATTCACAATAGTTACAAATAATATAAAATAAATTAGTGTGCCTCTAAGCAAATGAAAAATTTGTGTGACAATAACTTTAATTCTCTGAAGAAAGAAATCAAAGATCCCAGAATATGGAAAGATTTTCCATGATCATGGATTGGCAAAATTAATATAACATTTTGCCAAAAACAAACCAAAGGTTCATTACAATCTCTATGAAAATTCTAGCTCACTACTTCACAGAGTTAGAAAGAACAATTTGCAAATTCATTTGGAATAATAAAAATTCCAGGATATCAAAAATTATTCTCAACAATAAATGAACTGTTGGGCGAATCATGATCCCCAACCTCACAATAGACAACGGAGCTACCATGATAAAGTCTGTATGGTGTTGGTACAGAGACAGGCAGGTAAATCAATAGAATTAAATTGAAGACCCAGAAATGAACCCACACACTTATGGCCACTTAGTCTTTGAAAAAGGAGCTAAAACCATCCAGTGAGGGAAAAAATGCAATATTTTCAGCAAATATTTCTGGTTGGACTGGCAGTCAGTCTAATAAATTTGATCCATTCTTATCTCTTTGTACTAAGTTCAAGTCCAAGTCAATCAAAGACCTTCACATAAGATAAGATACACTGAAATTAATAGAAGATAAACTTGGGAAGAGCCTGGAATAGTCACAGGGGAAATTTTCTTGAACAGAACATCAATGACTTATGCTCTAGGACTAAGAATTGACAGACGGTACCTCACAAAATTTCCAAAGGTCTGTAAGACAAAGGATACTGTCAATAGGACAAAATAGCAATGAGGAATATTTATTCATTTATTTAGTGTTGTAGCCACTTTTATTTTCTCCCAATTCCTTTAAATCCCTCTGGTATGTCTCTTTAGTGTATATTACCAAATAAGTTCTTCAGGATTGTTTATAAGGAATATAGTTGGGAGCTAGTTTACAGAAGTTTGTGTACCTCACCAGTAGCTACAACACTAAAGAAATAAATAAATATTCCTCATTGATAATTATTGGCACATAAGTTCTAAGAAAATTGATATTTGTAAATTAAACATTCTTCAGAAAAGAGTTACTATCCACTCTTGCATTATTTTTAAAAAATATTTCCAGAACATCATCATTTCAGGTGAGCCCACAATAGGCCAGGTATGTAATAAGCGTATCCCTTATACCTACCCTGAGAAATTCTGTGGCATTTGACTGGGTAAAAATACAGAAAACAAACATTAGAGGCAACCTGTGTGTGTGCATGTGTGTGTTTGTGTGTGTGTGTGTGTGTGTGTGTGTGTGTGTGTGTTTAGTAATAATATGGGGTAAAGACATTGGAGAAGAAATGAGTAAAAATATTTTGATTTTAGGTATACATTCTTGTGTGTTTATATATGCATGCAAACATACACATATTTCCATAGGTATCTGTGCATGTGTGTCATATAAATATGGAGAGCACAAGTCAATATATGTGTTTTCATCAATTGCCTTTCACCTTGATTTTTGAAATAAAGTCATTCACTGACCATATAGCTAATTAATTATGCTTCCTGCCCAGTAAGTTCCAGGGATCCACTGTTCTCTGCCCCTCAGCAGTGGGGTTGTAGATGCTCACATATCCCATGTGGCTTTCCATGAGAGCTGCATTGTGAACACAGGTTCTCATGCTTGTGCAGAAAATATGATACCAGCAGAGCCATTTCCATTGCCCTAATGATTATGTGTTAAAATATAATTGGGAAATCATTTGCCATGACAAGTCCATTGCCATGAAATTATAGAATATGAGCATGGTAAAGATCCTTGAGGCATGATCACTTTGCATCTGTATGGGCTGAAAACATCACACACCAGGCTTTTTAGAGAGACTTCTTCTTCTAACATGTGAAGAATAGTGTTTTTGTCCTCCAGAGGATATAGGCTTCATCCTGGAAGCACATCCTGGTCTCTCACTGACTAGCCAGTCTGCTCGTACCTTATTCCTCTATTTCCCAGACACCAGAACCATGAGAAACAAATTTGTGTCATTAGAGTACTCAGTATTCTAATTTGGTCTATGTTCCTGGGATATACACCACAAATCAAAGAAACTTGGAAAGAACTGGTTTACTTGGCTTTTAGGGTGTCATCCAGAAAAACAGGTAGCAGAGACCATGGAGAAATACTGTTTCCTGGCTTCATTCTCAGTGCCACAGGTGTCTCTGACAATGGTCAGCTGGGTCCTCTCATATACATTATTAATCAATGGAATGCTACAAAGACTTGCCTGTGTTGTCGAGGCATTTCCTGAGTAGAGATTCCCTTTTCCTAATGAATGTAGTTTGTGTCATGTTCACTGAGACTTAACCAGCACAATCAGCCTTGGACTTTTGCTAACAGAAGAACAAACAGTGCAAGTTAACTATTTTCACAGAACTGATGATGCACTAATTATAACCACACACTCAATTCAGATTGAGGATGAAAAGACAAGATGCTCAGACTCATGTTGTAGACTGCAAGTATGCATAGTTAATATCCACCTCTGCACATCGCAACAGGTAGAATAAAGGACCAAATCCAAATGAGACCCTTATGACCAAAGAGAAATAATAACATAAGTAATTAAATGGGCACCGAGCCCAAAATTCCAATGCAGATGGCCACCTGCCTGTCATACAACTAGAATATCTGAGTTCAAATTTCAGCACTCACAAACAAACTGGGTGTGCTGGGCATTAGCTAGTAACTTCAGAACTAGGACATGGGGGCAGGACCATGGAGTTCACTGACCAACATAACCAAACTGAGGAGCTACAAAGTCAGTGAAAGACTGGTAAAAGTAAAAGAGTGGAATACTATGACTGAACACACCCGTATGGAGCACTGGCATATGCACAACACTCATGAATAAGTAACCACATGGCCACGAACAAACACATACACAGTCACCTAAATATACACCAACACGTGTGCAAGCACAACTGCAGAACACTAGATAGCAATTTGCGTCTTTCAAATCAGAAAATTGCAAAGTTGCTTATTTGCTCTGTTTTGTTTTGTTTTTTGCTACAGCAGCTTTTAGAAGAATGATTGACCTGGTCCTGAACAGAGGCCTGGGATTTCCACCAGGCATCATTGCACAAAGAACTAGAAATCTTGCATGGAGCACTTCCATAGCTAACAATCTCACAGCTTTATCATCAAAATGTAAGTCACTTTGCCCAACATAGGCAATGCTAAAGCATTCTCAGCTATATCTTCATACAGTGAGATGAGGATGTCCTGGAAACTCATGTATTTGTTGAGAAACTAATTCTGTTAAGAAACACTTTGGTTGACATGGTGCTTGTAGTTTCCTGCTGGGACCTTAATAGTAAGATGTTTCTTCTGTATTTCCTAATGATTATCTTCCCCTGCTTGATTTTATGGTCTATTTGTTGATTCTATAACTCATACTTCATCCATTCCAATATCTCTTTCATTCTGTAATTTATTTTCAATTTTAGACAGCAGAATTAAATTGCAAAAACTAGATAACTGTTAAGGTATTTCAACCTCTCTGGGTACCAACACACATTTTATGGCAAACTTAATGTACCAGAAGTAAGGTGGTCGGGATCATCACTACCCTAGAAATTATACTTGTTTTTATTTTATTTGATATGCAAAAGTAAACTTTTCTGAAGGCTGCAATATTTTAAGCATTGTGCCTAGAAAACTCAATAATAGCAAATGCTGGAAAACTGGTCATTTATCTCTGAGTAAAATATTACAACTGTTTATTTAACACATAGACATGGGAGTCCATTAGCCAGAATTACAGGGTCCTTTGAAGTTGATACACTGTTGTTCTCTGATAAAGAAACTACAGTTTCAAAGATGGAGCTTGTAGTTTGGGGATCCTAACTGCATTAGGCATAAATAATTTATATTCATCTAAGTTGAATGCTCAACTCTGGCATGTTAAGTGCTGCAATTATCAGAGCCAGACAAGTGCTTAATTTTCATTTTCTAGAGTGGTGGATTTTTTTGGTTGAGTATCTCTGTGGATATTACTGCATGATTGCTCAAAATGGACTTGCTCATTCTCCACTTAGAGTTGCTACAGGAAGTTAGCCTATATGAAAGTTTATAGTATTGCAGAGTGTTGGATTGGATTAATTTTGAGTGTTTTGTGACTGTTTTATTCTTAAAGGATGAAAATTTAAGTAAAAAGAAAATTGTATTTTACCTTATTAAATGCTCCATTCCTTTTTTTTGTTATAGTAAATTATAATTACATATTTTTCTAAACAGTAAAACATTTCCTCAAGAAAGAGGAAAATTCAGTCTATAAAGTTATTTTTATTACATTTGTTTATGTGTGTGTGTGTGCTCACACACACACACACACACACACACACACACACACACACACACACACACACATGAATGCTTAATGAGAGGGAGAGAGAACCAGGCAGATTCCAAATATTTGAAGATCAGAGAATTATTTGAAATGGTAAGCTTTCATCATCCACCCTATAGGTTCCAGGAATGGAATTTAACTCTTCAGGCTTTGAGGTAGGTGTTTGCCATCTTACCTGGTCCTGAAAGCCTTTCTTCCATTTAGTTTTGTTTAATTTTTAAAGTCTTCTCTTTTCTTCATATTTATCCCACAGTGTTTCCAGTTTCTCCTAGAAAAGAAGAGAAGAACAGAAATTAAATATTTGGCTTCATAATTTGAAACAATAACAACTATCTGTAAGGGAAAACAGAAGGAGAGGGAAGCAAGGGAGTCAAAGGTTGGCACCAACTGATGAAATCAGTGCTGAGTTAAGGAAATCAGCTTTGCTACATACTTAGTATGTGATAATTAGTACTTGCACCTTGTCTTTAATCTATGGCCATGCATAACTTCTCTTTCTTTTAGATTTCACAAACACTCCAAAGTCAACCCTTCTACATTACATGACTGCCCCTGCTTCCCCTTTCTGGGCTCTATTTGTAACTCTTTGAAAGAAAGAGCAGTCTCCTGCTCTGAGCTGGAAAAATACTTGTGCAATGTTTGTCTTTTTATCCATCATCATCCCCAGCTTTGTGTGTTCTCTTCATCTGGAAAGTTTTTGTTGTTTATTTTACTTTTTATAACACTTAGTTCTGAAGCCAGAATCTAAGATCAATACATAATTAAATTCACTGGTCACTGTACATGTCCTGGTTTGCATGTGGTTTGGTTTTTTTTACAATCTGATATGTGAAAAGGCATAGAACATCATTGGCAACATGGTAAAGTGGTTATTGACAGCCTGTATCTGATCTCCAGACCTGAATGGGGAAGGGAGACAGTCAGCTCTTACGAGCTCTCTTCTGATATCCATACCTACATACATGCTGAGACATACATACACACAGAATAAATAAATAAAATATAATAATTTTTAAAGGCCATTGGCCCTGTTTTTAGATATCTTATTCACAAGGCCTATCACTTCCTCAAAGCCCAACTTCCTGAAATCATATTACATTAGGGTTTACAATTTAACTATATTGATTTTGGAAAGGCATAACTACTCATACCAAAAAATAATTATGCCCAGCCCACATTATTGTCATGTTTCCTTTTAAATTTTTATTGTTGTATTTTTATCTAGTCTTGGAATATTTCTTATTTGTTACTTATTTGCATATTTTTATATCCTTCCCTTCTCTCAGTTTTTAGTGGATAAGCTTTGCGAAATGCATAACATCATTGCTCTGATCACTGTTCTCCAAACATTCTAAATAATATTCACATTATGTAAAACTAATAAATACTTTTTGGATGGATACAAGTACCCAGTATGTAAGTATATAATAGAAAAAAAATCATAAGAGTAAGCCAAACAAAGATATTTTTTTAGATTTTAATTTTTGCTGTGTTTAAGAATATGTATGTAGGTATGCACATTTGAAGATATATTCCCAGAGAGGTTGGAAAAGGCCACTAGATTCCCAACAACTGAACTTAAGTGTTGCCAATTGTGAATGCTAGGACCCCATCATTGTGGACTGCTAAACCATCTCACAAAATGTGTTTTGGAACAGTTACAAATTCATAACAAAATTGGGCAGAGAGCATAGAAAGATCGTTCATATTCTCTGCCATGTGTTTGGATAGCCTCACTCACTATTGACAACTTAAGGAAATTGCCAGAGACTAGCATATGTGTCCCAACCATGAGAAAGATCTCCCAAATACCACTGCTTATACTAGGCTACTCTCTGGCAAATTCTGTGGTTTTGATACATGCGTATTGATATTATTCTGAAATGGTTCCACTGTCTTGTGTTTTGCTTTCTATGGTTATCTCTCTGTCAATCACTGATTTCTTTAACTTATCCAGAATACTACACAGGAGGAAAGAGGTTCTTTTAAACACAGCATATTTCACTGATGACTGTATTGTTCAGATTTCCAGGTTCTATGGGTTTAAAATGATCTGCCTCATTTCAGGTTTTATATTTTAGTATGCAGTTATATGGATTGAGTGAGTATATATATATATATATATATATATATATATATATATATATATATATATATATACATTAAGGAATTGATATGTTGAAGTTGTGTACATGTGCAGTGATTGTGTGCTTCTGCATTTCTGGATGTTAGAGGTATCAGTTAGTGTTCTCAATGCAAATTTTGAACAAAAATTACATTTACCCAAAGGCATTTCTAAGCAGTATTATCAAAAGCACTACAGAAGGGTAGTTATATAACCTTAAGCAAGTCTGTAAATCTTAATTACTGTATCTGTCACATATGCAGAAATACAGGTATAAGAGATTTCTGTGAGTGTTCACTAAAACAAAATGTGTTATAGACAGAGTTTTAGATAAGACCTGGAGCATAATATTCACTCAGACATTTCATTGCAAATTTTGTCATTGCTCTGAGATCAGACTTGCCACTATTCTGCCATTTCTCATTTAATCAATCTGGGAGCATTCACATTCCCTTAAAGCATCAGTTTGTTCATTGGTGAGGAAGACTTAACAGCATGCTGTGTTTATCCTTAGGAGAACCAATTTAAATGACATGTATGTAAAACTGGTCACATACCAGACCCCTTAAGATAGGACAATGACATTCATTTACTTCAAAAGCAGCAGCCACATTTAAGAACAAACAGGGCTTTCATTCTTTTCATAGAACAGATTGGAGGAAACTATTGTTCGTCCATACGTGAGGATGTGCCAGGGACCTGCCAAGGAGGAATGCATCTGTAACCAAAGCATGTCTGCTAAGCTTCAAAAGAAAAAGAGTGTTTCAACTAGTGTTCAGGGAAAGGCACAGTAAGAAACACCAGTCCAATAACTGATATGTTAGTTTCTGGGTTTCATTGTTAATTCATCTGACAAGAAGTGAACCAAACAAATTCAGAAACACAAACAAACTCCAGAGATAGAAGGCAAAGTAACAGAGTAGAACAGAACATAGGAAGACAATAGAATGTAAATATTTAAACTATTGGACCACAAAACAATATTTTGAAAAAATTACCGAAAAAAAAGAACAGAATAAAAGCTTAGCAAATTGAATTTTCCAAAAATAATTTTCAAAAAAAATGCTTAGCTTCCCACCAGGCCTAAATATATGACTCAATAATAACAATAATAATAATTGTAGAAAGATGGGTTGGGAAGTTTTGCAAGTTGCAAAGATGTTGAAGAGATGTATATGATAAAAATACAAAAATTTCAAAGAATAAGTAAAATATCACTTAAAACATTAAGCTTCTAGTGTCCTCTAGGAAAAACACTCAGTGGTGGAAACTAAGACCAGAATAAAAAAGATATTGGTACTCTATTCAGAAAGTTTCCATGTACCAAGCAAAATGGTAGTGGCAAAAGTAAATAAATACATAAATAAATGTTTAAAGCCATGGACATTAATTCCTGACCATTAGAATTAAGATAATATCATGAAACTAAAACCTTCAAACATGGAGGAAAATACTTGAAAGAAGATGGTAGGAAAAATGTAAGGTTTTGTATACCCCCTTTAGTTCCTGCCATGTTTTCCAAACATAATTCATTGATGTAAAACTCACTTTGTAGTTTATTTCACATTTCTTAGCCATGCTGACTTTTGTGTCACTGGAATACAAGAATAGCCTATTGTGATCAGACTCCTCTTTCATAGAGCAATCCACAGAAATGTTCAAGGCTTCAGGAACTCACGGTGGACTTGGCTACTTCTGCTATGGACACAGATTCTTCCTAAGTGTTTTCCCCACACTTGCTATGCTAACACCTAAATGATGCGACACTTTACATTGAAAGATCTGTAAATTCAGAATTTCCAGGCGCAAAACCAGAATATAAAATAGAGGGAACAATGAAAAAGTTATTTTCACAAATTGTCCTTTGCTTTACAGAATCTTTGCAATTTCGTGAAGTCACAATTGTCAATTCTTGATCTTAGAGGTTAAGGCATTAGTATTTTCTTCAGGAAATTTTCTGTGTGCCTTTGTGTTCTAAGCTCTTCCCCCACTTTCTGTTCTTTTTAGCTTCATTTTACCTGGTTTTGTGTGAAGGTCTCTGATCCACTTGAACTTGAGCTTTGTAAAAGGAGATAAGAAAGGGTAGATTTGCATCTTTGGCATGCTGAGTGCCAGTTGGACCAGTAACATTTCTTGAAGAGGCTGTCCTTCTTTTATTGAATGTTTTTAGCACCTTTTACAAACATGAAGTGACCATAAGTATATGAGTTAATTTCTGGGTTTTCAATTCTGTTCAATTGAACTATCTGCCTGTCTCTGTACTTGTAGCTTGCTATTTTTACCACAATTGATCTGTAACATAGCTGGAGGTTAGGAATGGTGGTTTCCCCAGAAGGTCTTTTATTGTTGAGAATAGTGTTTGTTATCCTGGATGTTTTGCTCTTTCTAACTCTATGAAGAATTAAGTTGGAATTTTGATGGGAATTGCATTGAATCTGTAGAATGCTTTCAGCAAGATAACCAATTTTACTATGTTGTTTCTTCCAATGGATGAGTGCAGGAGATATTTCCATCTTCTGAGATCTTCTTTAGTTTCTTCTTTAGAGAATTAAAGTTCCTGTGATAGATATTTTTCACATTCTTAGTTGTAGTCACACCAAGGTATTTTCTATTATTTGGTACTATTGTGATGGGCATCATTTCTCTAATTTCTTTCTCAGCCTGATCATCCTATGAGTAGAAGAAGGCTACTGATTTGTTTGAGTTAATTTTATATACAGTCAATTTGCTGAAGGTGGTTATCAGCTATAGGAGTTCTCTGGTGAAATTTTTGGGGTCACTTAAGTATACTATCATATCATTTGCAAATAGTGATATTTTGACTTCTTCCTTTCTGATTTGTATCTCTTTGGCTGCCCTTTGCTGTCTAATTGCTCTGGCTAGGACATCCAGCACTATATTACATACATAGGTCAAGAGTGGGCAGCCTTGTCTAGTCCCTAATTTTACTCATATTGCTTTGAGTTTCTCTCCATTTATTTTGATGTTGGCTACTGGTTCACTGAATATTGCTCTTGCAATGTTTAGATATGAGCCTTGAATTCCTGATCTTCCCAAGACTTTTAACATAAAAGGATATTCTATTCTGTTAAATACTTTCTCAACATCTAATGAGATGACCATGTGTTCTTTTTCTTTGAATTTGTTTATATAGTAGATTACTTTGATGGGATTTTCTATATTAAACCAATTCTGCATCATTGGGATGAAGCCTACTTGGTCATAGTGAATGATCATTTTGATATGTTTAGAATTTGACTTGTAATAATTATATTGAAAATTTTACATCAACATTCATTAGGAAAATTGGTCTGAAGTACTCTTTCTTTGTAGGGTCTTTATGTGGTTTAGGTATATGCACAAGTGTGGCTTCAAATAACGAACTAGGTAGTGTTCCTTCTGTTTCTATTTTGTGTAATAGTTTGGAGAATGTTGCTATTATGACTTCTATGAAAGTCTGATGGAATTTTGCACTCCCATCTGTTCCTGGTTTCTTTCTTTCTTTCTTTCTTTCTTTCTTTCTTTTTTTTTTTTTTTTTTTTTTTTTTGGTGAGAGGCTTGTGATGATTGTTTCCATTTCTTTAAAGGTTACGGTACTCTTTAGGTAGTTTATCAGGTCCTGATTTAACTTTGGTACCTGGTATCTGTTCAGAACTGTGTACATATCCTCTAGATTTTCCAGTTTTGTTGAGTGAAATTTTTTGTAGTAGGATCTGATGGTTTTTTTTATTTCATTTATTTCTGTTGATATGTCTCCCCTTTCATTTCTGATTTTGTTAACTTTGTTAATTTGGGAACTCTTTCTGTACCCTCTAGTTAATCTTGTTGATGTTCTCAAGCAAACAGCTCCTGGTTTTGTTGACTCTCTGTATGCTTCTTTTTGTTTTTACATTGTTGATTTTAGTTCTGAGTTTCATTATTTCCTGCCATCTACTTCTCTTTTGTGTATCTGCATCATTTTGTTTTAGTACTTTACTTGTCTTTTTCCCTTACTGACTTTAGTATTCTATTTTTGTTTTGAACATTTGGTGCTTTGACTATTATGTGTCAGGAGACATTTTCTTTCTGCTCCAATCTATTTGGAGTTTTGTTGGCTTTTTACATGTTTATGGTCAACTTTTTTTAGGTTAGAAAAGCTTTCGTCTATGATTTTTGTTGAAGATATTTACTGGGCTGTATAGTAGGGAATCTTTACTCTCTTCTACACCCATTGTTTTTAGGTTTGGTCTTCTCATTGCTTCCTGGATATCCTGGATATTTTGGCTTAGGAACTGTTTGATATTTGCATTTTCTCTGACTGCAGTGTCAGTGTTTTTTATGTTATCTTCTGCTCCTGACATCCTCTTTTCCATCTCTTGTATTTGTTATTGATGCTTGCATCTATGTCTCCTGATCACTTTACTAGCTTTTCCAATTCCTGATTTGTCCTTTTTTCTGAATTCTTTATTATTTCTCTTTCTGTTTTCAATTCCTTCACCTGTTTCATTGTGATTTTCTGTAGAACTTTAAGTGATTTTTGTTTTTTCTCTTTAGTGACTTCTACTTGTTTATTTGTGTTCTCCTGGTTCTCCAGTCATTCTTTAAGGGACTTATTCATTTGCTTCCCATGGACCTCCATAGTCACCATGAAGTTGTTTTACTGATGTGTTGGGATATCCACTACTTGAAGTGGTGGGAGATTTGGGTTCTGATGTTGCAAGTGAAACAACAACACTAAAAAGAATGTTTAGAAATCAGTTCTTAGGTAGCTGAAATCGCCTTATACCTCTTTTTAGAACATCATATATATGAATTTCCTTTATAAACTGTGATGAAATTTTTCTTGTTGTTGTTGATAGCTTTATGGCATTGAATGATTTAAGTTTGTTCTACATTTTTCCAATTTTTTCTCCTTTTTTACTGCCTCTTGGTTATGCTATACATAATCCAGCTGAATAGTATATAATAGTAACATTTAAAATACATGCATCATTATTAAATTTATTACATATGTTCTCTTCTTTTATAAATTGGCATATTTCACCATTTCTACAGAATGGTTTTGAAAATAAAAATCCTACCACATATGAAGAAACTTAAGCTGCTGCCCAATATTCCTGTGAAATACATAATCTTCCCTGGGGAAAACAATGAATTAACACAAGTACCTTCATAAAGTAATTCTTTATGAAGACTTCCTCTCCAGTAAAAATCATAAGGCTCTAAGAATAAAAACAAACATACAAAAAAGCAATCTCAAAACACAGTGAGGCTCAGGCTGTCTCTCAGAGAAGTGGAGTATATAAAATGTAGCCTTACTAGATTTGTTTGTAAATTATAAGTACAAAGAGTCTTTGTTTGAGAAGTGGAAGAAGGAATGCCCCAGGAGCTGCAAGTAGGACTTTGTATAGAAGGGTTGTTAATATAAGATTGTAAAATGATCAAATAAATACATTAACCAAAAATGACAATTAGGAAGTTTTTTCAATTATTTTTTTTTCTGCTTAGCCAATACTATTTCTTCATTGGTACTGTCTGAAATCATGTACTCTCAACAAGAAGAACACAAGTAATCTGTAGAATTATGTATAAAACATACATTAAAAATTGTTTTCCCTTTTCCCAACATTTCTTCATTATTTTTAAATAACTATTCTTAACCTTTTATGATTAAAAGTGAAAAAAACATATTATAAAAATTGGAATGTTGGCATCTTTCAAAATCTGCATCATCTTAAAATTATGTCTTTAAAATACTTTCCAATTTACAGAGAAATGCTTGGAACATGTTAGTGCCTCTGTGCAAATAGCCCAGCCAGATTAATGAGCCTGTGATTTCGTTTTGAAACAAAGGGTCTTTCCAGTTTCTTGCTGATGATGGCTACACCCATTACCACTGACTTCTTCACTACAGCTTAGGAATGAAGTCACAATTGAGTTTTATTTAACTTTCAAGTTCAATAGAATGTGATGAAATAGATCTTTTAAATACAATGACAAAGGTGCCTAAAGTCCTCCCACCATCAGGAAAGTTTTAGAAGAATGGGTAGGACCGTGGGGCAGAGAGTACTGTTACGTAAAACAATGCAGGAGATCCATACCAAGAAACGCTGGTGTGACATCAACATGATCCTGAAAAGCTCATATGGAGCAGCTTGATAAGTAGCCATGAGATTTGGTGCTGGGAAAAGAGGGGGCAGGATTTATGAACAATCATATGCTTTGAAAACGAACTCAAGAGGATCAATGATAGTAGTGAAAAAGGATGTCAGGAACCTCACTCCAAAATGACTGTCCTCATCTTTAACATGGAAGGGAAGTGTTGAATTTGAGATTAATGATGCCTGCTCTTTCTGCATAGAAAGAACTACAAAAGCAAAAGCTCCTATTTTCTCTGTGGAAAATGATGCCAGACAAAATAGCAGCACAGCAGACATAAGAGTACTTATCTGAGTCACTATTCACTATATAATCGGATTTAAGGTTTGTTTTACAAGAGGAAATACATGCCTGGTATTGTAAATGGGAAAGCGTTAGGTCATAGGGACAAACATACAGCAGTCATTTTGCTGTATTGATTGATATAGCAGCAAACTGCTTTCTAAATATGTATATCTATACCTACCTATTAAAAGTAGCTCTATGAGTTCATCAGAGATATTTCTTTGCTCAGTAGATTGCAGTTAATAGAAATTTGCAGCTGGGAAAAGAAGAGATCCTAATGTTTCTGACATGCTTAGCCACAAATGGAGAATCTATATCATGCATCTTCTTGAAAGGCTTAAGAAACATCTCAGAAGAGAGGTCAGAGATACTGTAAGAGCCAGATGTTATGGATGACTTGGGGAAAAATGTTTCTGGACATGACAGGACGATTGTTCTCATGAACTCAAAGCTGCTACTAATGCATCAGATCTGCCAAAGACAAAGACAGTCAGCATTTCAGCACAGACTTCAGGAAGAACACTGCGTCTTCATTCCTAAGAAGCTGTTGACAATTAATTCTTAAGGGAGGAAGAATCTGTTTTCTTCAACAGTGTTATTTCTGATAGGTTGACCATGCACCATTAGATTACCCTACATTCATATATATTAGCAGTTGTAAAGCCTCAGTGGGTACTTAAAACAAAAGATGTGAGTCTTCATTCTACTGAAGGTGGTGGCTATATTGATCATCTGCTGGCTGTGTTGATGTCCATGTGTTGTATACCCACTAAATGCCATAAGATATTTATAGTCTACTTGGCACCCGAAACAATCTTGTTATCTAGAAGGTATGCTGACACCAGATATCATATTGATGAGAATGGCTTGCATGCTGATGGCCATGTCATAATCCAGCACCATGTCATTGAGGGTCATCTCAGAATTTGTGGTCCTACTGTAACCAGGGTCTCTGTTGATATCCATGTTACCACTGAAGGCATGTTGATATCTTTCAGCTGTGATGCTGCTGAGGCTTGTGATGTTTCTGTGGTGTTCATGACCCTTGTAGAGTTA
Source organism: Micromys minutus (assembly GCF_963924665.1). Lineage (NCBI taxonomy): Eukaryota > Metazoa > Chordata > Mammalia > Rodentia > Muridae > Micromys > Micromys minutus. The sequence continues at coordinate 53,811,430 of NC_137953.1, forward strand.
GAGGGCTGTGTTGATGTCTATGGTCTGTCCTGCCACTGAAGACCACGCTGACATCTATGGCATTTACTGATGCCAGATACCATGTGTAAGTCCGTGATTCATGCTAACATTGACTGCAAAGGGAGGGAATCTACTTCTGCAATGGTATTCATGACAGCAGACTCAGCTAAGAAAGGGGTACAGAGAAGGTCTCTATAAATCCTTCCCCTAAAAGTAAAATCCTAGACCAAATGTCATTGAAAAAGACTCTTAAAAATGGTGAGGAAGATCTTGAAGTATAGCTCTTCACAACTGTTGGCTTCTCACAGAGAATTCAGTTTCCTTTTCGGAGCCTGCCCCATAAAAATTTGACAATGCTATAGTGTCTGTTTCTTCCTTTTCTTTTTCTTTCTTTCTTTCTTTCTTTCTTTCTTTCTTTCTTCTTCTTCTTCTATTCTTCTTTTTCTTCTATTCTTCTTCTTCTTCTTATTCTTATTCTTATTCTTATTCTTCAAATACATTCTCTTAAAAAAAAGACTTTTTCAAATGTGAAATCAAGAACTAGAAAAAAAGTGAGACTCCAGTTGAGTATATTGCAGAACTTCAAAAATAGACTATTGTGCACTGAGTGATTCTGTCAGGATTTACTGAGTGTTTACTTTGTGTCCACTGCTCTTGGATGCTAGAGATAAAGTGGAAAATAAAGTGCTGTTTAAACAGGCATTCTGGAAGCACTGACATAGTAAGATGTCCCAAGGGTCAGTGTATGTAAAATAAAGGCAAAAAAGGGCAATGGTACATGGGGCTAGAAATTTCTAATAGCTAAGTGTAAATATAAAGATATTAGACAGATTAGTCAAAAATATGTGCTCAGAGATGTTGACATGTAAGTTTCAAGCTGAAGAACAAAAAAGGGGGGAGGGAACAATGCAAAATTCCGAGGGAACAACACTTTAGACAGAGATGACAACACTTGTCATGTGTCTGTGTGTGGTGTGTGTTCTAGAACATGTTCTAGAACAGCATTTGCTAGAACAGTGTGTGTGCATGTGTGTGTGTGTGTGTGTGTGTGTGTGTGTGTGTGATTTTTCTGTCTGTCTGCCAGTGAGGTGTGTATGTGGGGGTTGTTGCTGTAGCTTGATCACAAGGGGTATGTTGTGTAGCACTAGAAACTGTTTTTAGATGATTGAATTGTAGCCGTTCTAGTAGGGTCTTGGGGCCATGGTATAAGTATGCCAATAATAGAAGATGTCACTGGACTATGAAGGGTGATGTGATCAGTATATCAGTTGTAGTAGAGGTAGTTCAGAAGAGAGAATTAATGGAGGAAGATGAAGAATAATGAAGCTTCAGATTTTCCAGTAGAGGTATGGAGATGCTAGACTCATGAGCTTGACTTGGGAGTGATAGAAACATTACCTTATAAATGCCTTGTTTTTGTTTTCTGTTTTTGTTTTTAAAGCTAATCCTATTTGTTAATGAATCAGATGCAGGGTGTATGTGAAAAGCCTCTAATCCTTAATATTGTGTCTGATTTGCTGTAAATAGCTAGAAAAATGAAGAATATTAAGAAATAATAAGATTTGGGAATATTAGACTTATAGTTGGTATTATGAAAACTTGTGTTGCTTTTTAAGACTCTCATATGATAATACCATTAGGTTATTCAATTAGGTTATTCAAACTAATAAATGAGTAGTATTATTCAGAGCTTTATTTTAGACAAGGGAGGGACTCATATCCAAGGACTGAGTCTGGTACATTTCAACACCAAGAAAAGGAGAGACAGAGGTGAAAAGAAAGGCTACCCAGAAAGCCCTTGCCTCTTACCAAATGCTCAGGCTATTTGTCACCTGAAACAGTGCAGATCGAGGGACACAGGCATGGTGAGACTGCACTGCAATCAGGTCCATAAGAGAGATGGGTATCAATCACTGACAAAATGACAACATACAATCACAGACAAGATGGCAAGAGGAAAGTGAAAAACTTAAACAATGAAAACCAAGACAACCTGGCAAAATCAAAACCCAGCTCTTCCATCACAGCAAACAGTGGGATGCCAAACACTCCAGAAAAAGAAGACTTGTACATGAAATCATACCTCAAGATGATGATGGAGATCTTTGAAAAGTAAAGGAGGACAACCATGAACAAATAGAAACTTTTATATAGGAAACTCAAAAAAACTCTCAAATAAATCAAATAACTGCAGAAACACAAGCAAAGAGATGAAGAAATTGAAAATGGAAATAGAAACACTAAGGAAAACACTAAAAGAGACAACCCTGGTGGTGGAAAACCTCAAAAAGAAATCAAAAGTCACAGATGCAAGCATCTCCAACAGGCTACAAGAGATGGAAGAGTGAATCTTGGGGGCTGAAGACAACATTGAAAACACAGACAAAACATTTAGGGAAGATGCAAAAGACAAAAAGTTCCTAACCCAAAATGTCCAGGAGATCCAGGACACAATGAAAAGACCAAACCTAAAGATAATAGGAAGAGAAGAATGCAAAGAAAATCAACTAAGAAGCACAGTAAATATCTTCAAAAAAATCATAGAAGAAAACTGCACTACCCTTAAAAATAAGATGATCATGAGCATAAAAGAAGCCTACAGAACTCCAAATAAAGTGGACCCCCCCCAAAAAATTCCTCCCAACACATAATAGTCAAAACGTCAAATATTCAAAACAAAGAAAGTATACTAAAAGCAGTAAGGAGAAAAGATCATGTAACTTATAAGGCAGACCAATCAGGATTATACCAGACTTCTCAACAGAGATTATGGGAGCTAGAAGAACCTGGACAGACTTCATACAACCCTAAGAGACCACAAATGTCAGCCCAAGCTCCTATATCCAGCAAAACTCATAATCTTCATAGATGGAGGGAACAAGATATTCCAGGACAAAAGTAAATTTACACAATATCTGACCAGAAATTCAGCCCTGCAAATAATAATAGGTGGAAAAACTAACACAAGGAGGGAAACTACATCCTAGAACAAAATAAATAAATAAATAAATAAATAAATAAATAAATAAATAAATAAATAAGCAATGAAACCAAAAGAAGAAAGACACACAAACACAATTCTACCTCTAATAGCAAAAATAAGGTGAAACAGCAACCACTCTTTCTTAATGGCTGATAACATAAATGAACTCAATTCCCCAATAAAAAGACATAGGCTGATGTCACAAGCAAGGGCCCTGGAAAAGGGTTTTGGCATTTCTTGCGTGCAACTAGATCGCAAGGATATTCCCTAGAGTTCTGTCCTGTAGATGCATAGTTCACTGTTCTATAAACTTGGGGTTGGATTATTTGACCTTGAAGGTAGCTGCCAGCAGGGAGAAGGGAGCCCATACAAGCCGGAGGCACTCTGCAGAGTGGAAACCCAGACACATAGGACTGGAAAGAACAGGGTAAGATCAGGTTCCGAATAGCCAGGGGGGCAGAGAGATCTCAGAGTAGCACTCGGAAACTGTGCGCCTGTCCAGCTTGATCCAGGAACCCAGGAACCCGGAATTGGGCCCTCTGTTGCCAGCCAGAGGCTTTTGGGATAAACAACAGGAACTCAGAACTTCAACCACCAGGAAGAGTGGAGACCCAGACACACAGGACTGGCAAAAACGGGGTGAGAACAGGTTCCTATTAGCCAGGGGCAGAGAGATCTCAGAGGAGCACATGGAAAGTGAGCATCTACCCGGCTTGATCCAGGGACCCAGGAACCCAGCATCTGACACTCTGTTTCCAACCTGTGGATTCTGGGTGCACTACAGGTGCTAGGCCCATCCACCACCAGGAAGAGGGAAACCCAGAGAAACAGGACTGCTGAGAATGGCGTGAGAATGGGTTCTGACACACCAGGGGGCAGAGAGATCTCAGCAGAGCCCAGAAAAACTGTGTGCCTGCCGGGCTTGATCCAGGGACCCAGGAACCCGGCATTGGGGCTTCTGTTCCCAGCCAGAAGCTTTTGGGGTGCACAACAGGTGCTCAGACCATCCTTCACTAGGAAGAGTGGAGATCCAGGGACACAGGCCAGGTATAAGAGAAAGGCTAGAACCAATCAATGAAAACAAGAAGGTATAGGGAAGCAAAAAACTTACCCCAGGGAAACCAAGATAACCTGGCAACACTAGAACCCATCTCTCCCATCACAACAAAAAGCAGAATGCCAAACATTCCAGAAAAAGAAGACTCAGACCTGAAATCATACCTCAATATGATGATAAAGATCCATAAACAAGAACGAGAGGAAAAGCATAAAGAATTAGAAGCTTTTAAAGAAGAAACAAGAAAAACACTCAAAGAACTCAAAGAACTAGAGGAAAACAGAACCAAAAAGATGAAGAAATGGAAGAAAGAATTTAAAACGGAAATGAACACAATAAAGAAAACACTAAAAGAGACAACCCTAGAGGTAGAAATCCTAAAAACACTAAAAGAGACAACCCTAGATGTAGAAATCCTAAAAAAGAAATCAGGAGTCAGAGATGCAAGCATTTTGTTTAGACTACAAGAGATGGAAGAGAGAATCTCGGGGGCAGAAGACAACATTGTAAACATAGACAAAGCAGTCACAGAAGATGCAAAAACCAAAAAGCTCCTAAACCACAATATCCAGGAGATCCAGGACACAATGAGAAGGCCAAACCTAAGGATAATAGAAATAGAAGAGGGCAAAGAATATCAACTAAAAGGCACAGTAAATATCTTCAATAAAATCGTGGAAGAAAACTTACCTACCCTTAAGAATGAGATGACCACGAGCATAAAAGAAGCCTACAGAACACCAAATATGTTGGACAAGAAAAGAAAAGAAAAGAATATCTCCCAACACATAATAGTCAAAACATCAAGTGCCCAAAGAAAAGAACAAATACTAAAAGCAGTAAGGGGAAAAGGTCATGTAACATATAAAGACAGACCAATCAGAATCACACCCGATTTCTCAACAGAGACTATGAAAGCTAGCAGAGCCTGGACAGACATCATGCAGACCCTAAGAGAGCACAAGTGCCAGCCCAAGCTGCTGTACCCAGCAAAACTATCAATCACCATAGATGGAGAGATGAAGATATTTCAAGATAAACTTAAATTCACACAATATATGACCACAAACCCAGATTACAACAAATTGTAGGTGGAAAACCCAATACAATGAGGGGAACCACCTCATAGTAAAAACAAGAAAACTTCAAAGCAAGAAAATGAAAAAAAGAAAGACACACAGGTACATTTCAAACTACCAAAGCAATAATAGCAGGAAACTGCAACCACTATTCCTTGATATCTATTATCATAAATGGACTCAACTCCCCAATAAAAAGATATAGGCTATCAGACTGGATACATAAACAAAACCCAGCATTTTGCTGCATACAGGAAATTCATCTCAGACACAAAGACAGACACTATCTCAGAGTAAAAGGTTGGGAAAAAACTTCCAAGCAAATGGCCGCAAGAAGCAAGCAGAAGTGGCGATTCTAATATCGAATAAAGTAGATTTTCAACAAAAAGTTATCAAAAAAGATAAGGAAGGACACCTTTTACTCATTACAGGGGAAATCTGTCAGGAGGAACTTTCCATCCTTAACATATATGCTCCAAACACAAAACCACTCATATTCATATCAGAAACCCTACTAAAGCACAAATAATACATTTTACCTCACAAAATAATAGTGGGAGACTTTAATACCCCACTCTCACCAATGGACAGATCATGGAAACAGAAACGGAACAAGGACACTCTAAAATTAGCAGAGACTATGAACCAACTGGAATTAATAGTTATCTACAGAATATATCATCCTAAAACAAAAGAACACACCTTTTCTCAGCACCTCACAGCAACTTCTTGGAAATTGACTACATAATTGACAACAGAACGAGCCTCAATCAATATAAGAAGATCAAAATACTCCCATGCATTAGTTCAGATCACCATGTTCTAAGGCTGGTCTTTAATAACAACAAAGACAACAAAAAGCACATATACACATGGAAACTGAACAATGCTCTATTAAATGATAGCAGGGTCAAAGAAGAAATAAAAAAAGAAATTAAGGATATTGTAGAAATAATTGAAAATGCAAAAAAAGATATACCCAAACTTATGGGAAGCAGTGAAAGCAGTACTGAGTAGAAAACTCATAGTTCTGAGTGCTTCCAAAAATAAACTAGAAATAGCATAGACTAGAATCCTGACAGCAGAGTTGAAAGATCTAGAACAAAAGAAATCAGATACAACCAAGAGTAGTAGACTGCAAGAAATAATCAATCTTAGGACAGAAATAGACCAAATAAAAACAAAAAGAACCATTCAAAGAATCAACAAAACCAAGAGCTGGTTCTTTGAGAAAATTAACAAGATTGATAAACCCTAAGCCAGACTAACTAAAGAGCAAATAAAGAGTATCCATGTTAACAAAATCAGAAAGGAAAGTAGAGAAATAACGAATGAAACTGAGGAAATTTAGAAACCATCATCCTACTACAAAAGCCTATATTCAACAAAGCTGAAAAATCTGGAGGAAATGGATGAATTCCTAGACAGATACAAGATACCAAAGTTAAACCAGGTAAACCATCTAAATAATCCCATAACACATAAAGAAACAGAAGCAGTCATCAAAAGCCTCCCAACCAAAAAAAAAAAAAAAAAAAAAAAAAGCCCAGGTCCAAATGGGTTCAATGCAGAGTTTTATCAGACATAATATCAATACTCTCGAAAATATTCCACAAAATAAAATCAGATGGAACACTACCTAACTCATTTTTTGAGGTTCCAATAACCTTCGTTCCTAAACCACACAAAGACCCTACAAGAAAAAAAGAACTTCAAACCAATCTCTCTAATGAAAATTGATGCAAAACTACTCAACAAAATCCTTGCAAACTGAATCCAAGAAAACATCAAAATGATCATTCACCAGATCAAGTGGGCTTCATCCCTGGGATGCAGGGATGGTTTAATATACAGAAATTCATCAATGTAATCTACAATATAAACAAACTCAATGAACAAAATTATATGGTCATCTCACTAGATGTTGAGAAAACATTTGAAAAAATTCAACACACCTTCAAGTTAAAAGTCTTGAAAAGAAAAGGAATGCAATGACCATACCTAATCATAATATAAGCAATATACAGCAAACCAACAGCCAACATCAAACTTTACAGTGGGAAACTTGAAACAATCTCACTAAAATCAGGGACTTGACAAAGCTGCCCAATCTCCCCCTACCTATTCAACATAGTACTAGAAGTACTGGCTGGAGTAATTAGACCACAAAAGAAAATCAAAGGGATACAAATTGGAAAGGAAGAAGTAAAAACATCACTATTTGCAGATGACATGATAGTGTTCTGAAGTGACACCACATATTCCACCAGAGAACTTCTACAGGTGATAAACAAGTTAAGCAGAGTGGCTGGATATAAAATCAACTCAAACAAATCAGTAGCCTTCCTATATTCAAAGAACAAATATGTGGAGAAAGAAATTAAAGGAAAGATACCCTTCACAATGTCACAAAATCTATGAAATGCCTTGGTGTGATTCTAACTAAGAAAGTGAAGGACCTGTGTGACAAGAACTTCAAACCTCTAAAGAAGGAAATCAAGGAAGATCTCAGAAAATGGAAAGATCTCCCATGCTCATGGATTGGAAGGATCAACATTGTAAAAATAGCCATTGTATCAAAAGCAATCTACAGATTCAATGCAATCACCATCACCATACCAACCCAATTCTTCATTAAGTTGGAAAGAGCAATGTGCAATTTCATCTGGAATAACAAAAGACGTAGAATAGTGAAATCCATCCTCAACAACAAGAAAACATCTGCGGCAATCACTATCTTCAAGCTATATTATAAGGCAATTTTGCAGAAAGCTGCATGGTACTGGTACAGAAAGAGGTACGTTGATCAATGGAATAGAATAGAAGATCCAAAAATGAGCCCTCACATATATGGTCACCTGTTTTTGACAAAGGATCTGTAAACATTAATGGAAAAAATTAAAGCCTTTCAACAAATGGTGCTGGTCCAACTGGCACTCAGCATGCAGAAGAATGAAAATAGACCCTTTCTTATCTCCTTGTACAAAGCTCAAGTGCAAGTGGACCAAAAATCTCGACATTAAACCAGGTACACTGTAACTATTACATGAGAAAGTAGGGAAAACGTTAGAACTCATTGGCACAGGAGAAAATTTCCTGAACAGAACACCAATGGCTTGAGCTCAAATGTCAAAGATTGACAAATGGGACTTACTGAGATTGCAAAGTTTCTGTAAGGCTAAAGACACTGTCAAGAAAACAAAATGGCAGCCAACAGAGGGGGAAAAGATCTTTACCAACCCCACATCAGATAGAGGCCTAATATCCAAGGTATACAAAGAACTCAAAAAGCTAGACACCAGAGAATCAAACAACCCTATTAAAAAATCAGGTACAGAGTTAAGCAAAAAGTTCTCAGTCGCGGAATATCGAATGGCTGAGAAACATCTAAGGAAGTGCTCAACATCCTTAGCCATCAGGGAAATGCAAATCAAACCAACACTGAGGTTCCTCCTCACATCAGTCAGATTGGTCAAGGTCCAAAACTCAGATGAAAACAGATTCTGGCGAGGATGTGGAGAAAGAGGAACACTTCTCCACTGCATGGGGTTGTAAACTGATACAACCACTCTGTAAATCAGTCTGGCGGTTCCTCAGAAAAATGGACATACTACTACCTAAAGACCCAGTTATTCCACTTCTGGGAAGTTACCCTAGAGTTGCTCCAACATACAACAAAGATACATGCTCCACAATGTTCATAGCAGCTCTATTTATAATAGCCAGAAGCTGGAAAAACCTAAATGTCCTTCACTAGATGAATGGATACAAAAAATATGGTACATTTACACAATAGAGTACAACTCAGATATCAGAAACAATGACTTAACAAAATACTTAAGAAAATGGATGCATCTAGAGAATATCATCCTGAGTGAGATAACCCAGTCACAAAAGAACAGACATAATATTCAGTCGCTGATAATGGAATACTAACCCCATAAAGCTCTGAACACCCCAGAAACAACCCACAGACTCTGTGAAGTTCAAGAAAAAAGAATATATTTTAATTAAAATTGAACTTTATCACATCCCTATTTCCTTCCTACAGCCCCTCCCGGTGTCTCTCCTATCCCCTCAAATTAGTAGTCTCTTTTCCTATATTATTTTTACATATATACATATGTGTATGTATATGAACCCACAAATACTTAATTACAATCTTAAAGTATGTATTTGTATACTTTTATCCAATAATGCTGAAAATGTGTACATTTATCTTTGTTTTTTAAAATGTTTCTCAATAAAAAAAGACATAGGCTATCAGACTGGATATGTAAGCAGGATTCAGCATTTTGCTGCATACAGGAAACTCATCTCAAGACAAAGACAGACACTATTTCAGAGTAAAAATTTGGGAAAAAAACCTTCCAAGCAAATTGTCTGAAGAAACAAGCTGGAGTAGACATTCTAATATGGAATAAAGTAGATTTTCATCCAAAAGTCATCAAAAAAAAAATAAGAAAAGACACTTTTTATTCACTACAGGAAAAATTTATCTGGAGGAACTCTCAATCCTTAACATATATGCTCCAAATACCATAACATTCATCTTCCTAAAAGAAACCCTACTAAAGCTCAAAAAATATATTGTACCACTCACAATAATAGTGGAAAACATCAACACCACACTCTCATCAATGGAGAGATTATGGAAGCAGAAACTGAACAAGGACAAAGGGAAATTAGCCTAGGTCATGACCCAATTGGATTTAATAGACATCTACAGAATATTTCACCCTAAAAGAATAAATCTTCTTAGCACAGCAAAGCACCTTCTCCAAAATTGACCAAATAATCGGTCACAAAACAAACCTCGATAGATATAAGAAGATTGAGATACTCCCATGCATTCTATCAGTTCACCCTGGACTCTGGCTGTTCTTTAATAACAACCAAGAGAACAGAAAGGCCATATACACATGGAAACTGAACAATGTTCTACTAAACAATAGCATGCTCAAAGAAGAAATAAAGAAAGAAATTAAGAATTTTCTAGAATTTAATGAAAAATGGAAACACAACAAATCCAAACCTATGGGATGCAATGAAAGCAGTACTAAGAGGAAAACTCATACCTCTGAGTAACTCCAAAAAGAAATTGAAAATAAAAGTAAAAAATTGGAACGAGCATACATTAGAAACTTGATAGCATAGTAAAAGCTCTAGAACAAAAGGAAGCAAGGAGACCAAAGAGTAGTAGATTGCAAGAAATAATCAAACTCATAGCAGAAATTGAACAAATAGAAACAAAAAGAACCATTCAAAGAATCAACAAAAACAAGCATTGGTTTTTTGAGAAAATTAACAAGATGGAAATCAAAGGGATACAAATTGGAAACGAAGAAGTAATAATATCACTATTTGCAGATGACATGGTAGTATCCCTTTGATTTTTGTTTTTTTTTAAATTTTTTTATTTTTATTGTTATTGTTATTATTATTATTATTATTATTATTATTATTATTATTATTATTATTATTATTATTATTATTATTATTATTATTTTGCTGTCTAATTGCCCGGCCAGTACTTCCAGTACTATGTTGAATCGGTAGGGGGAGAGTGGGCAGCCTTGTCTAATTCCTGGTTTTAGTGGGATTGCTTCAAGTTTCTCACAGTTTAGTTTGACATTGGCAATTGGTTTGCTGTATATTGCTTTTAATATGTTTAGGTATGAGCCTTGGATTTTTCTTCTTTCCAAGACTTTTAACATTTTAACAAGTGCTGAATTTTGTGAAATTCTTTCTCAGCTTTTAGTGAGATGTCCATGTGTTTTTCTTCTTCCTTTGAATTTTTTTATATGTTGGATTAGATTGGTGGATTTCCATGTATTAAACCATCCCTGCATCCCAGGGATGAAGCCTACTTGATCATGGTGAATGCTCGTTTTATTGTTTTCTTGGATTCAGTTTTCAAGAATTTTGTTGAGTATTTTTGTATCAATGTTCATAAGGGAGATTGGTCTGAAGTTCTCTTTCCTTGTCTTTGTGTGGTTTAGGAATGAGTGTTATTGTGGCTCCAAAGAATAAATTGGGTAGTGTTCCATCTGACTCTATTTTGTTGAATAGTTTGGAGAGTAAAGGTTTTAGGTCATCAACAAATGTCTGATAGAATTCTGCACTGAACCCATCTGATCCTTGACTTTTTTTGGTTGGGAGGCTTTTGATGACTGCTTCTATTTCTTTAGGTGTTATGGGGTTATTTACATGATTTACCTGGTCCTGGTTTAACTTTGGTATCTGTTATCTGTCTAAGAATTCATCCATTTCCTCCAGATTTTCCAGTTTTGTTTAGTATAGGCTTTTGTAATAGGATCTGATGATTTCTTGAGTGTCTTCAGTTTCATTTGTTATGTCTCCACTTTCATTTCTGACTTTAGTTTGGAGACTCTCTTTTTGCCCTCTAGTTAGTCTATCTAAGGTTTTATTAATCTTGTTAATTTTCTCAAAAAAACACAGCTCTTGATTTTGTTGATTTTTTGAATGGTTCTTTTTGTTTCTATTTGGTTAATTTCTGCTCTGAGTTTGATTACATTTTGTGGTCTACTCCTCTTGGGTGTATCTGGTTCTTTTTGTTCTAGAGCTTTCAGCTGTGATGTCATGTTGCAAGTGTATGGTCTCTCCAGTTTCTTTTTGGAGGCACTCACAGCTATAAATTTTCCTCTCAGTACTGCATTCATTGCATCCCATAGATTTTGTCCATGTTGTGCTCTCATTTTCATTATCCTAAGAAATCCTTAATTTCTTTCTTTCTTCTTTGACCATGCTATTTTTGAGTAGACTGTTGTTCAGTTTCCATATGTATATGGGCTTTTTGTTGTTTTTGTTGTTATAAAAGACCAGCCATAATCCATGGTTATCTGATAGGATGCTTGGGAGTATTTCAACCTTCTTATACCCATTTAGGCTTACTTTTAGACTATATGGTCAGTTTTGGAGAAGGTGCCATGAGTTGCAGAGAAGAAGTTGTATTCTTTTATTTTTGGGTGAAATGTTTTATAGATGTCTATTAATTCCAACTGGTTCATAACCTGTGCTAGTTTTATTGTGTGGTTGTTCAGTTTCTGCTTCCATGATCTGTCCATTGATGAGAGTGGGGTGATGAAGTCTCCCACAATCATTGTGTGTGATGCAATGAATGTTTTGAGCTTTAGTAGGGTTTCTTTTATAAATATGGGTACTCTTGTATTAGGAGCATATATATTATGGACTGTAATTTCCTCCTGATAAATTTTAACTGCAATGTGTAAAAAGTGTCCTTCCTCTTTCTTTGATAACTTTTGGCTGAAAATCTACTTTATTCAATATTTAATGGCGACACTACCTTGATCCTTGGGGCCTTTTCCTTGGAAGGTTTTTTTCCCAGCCTTTTAATCTGAGACAGTATTTGTCTTTGTCTATGAGATGAGTTTCCTGTATGTAGCAAAATGATGGATTCTGTTTAGTTATTTAGTCTGATAGTTTATGTTCTTTATTGGGGAATTGTGTCCATTTTTCCTAACAGATATTAAGGAATAGTCATTGATGTTTCCTGCTATTTTTCTAGAGATAAAATTATGACTGTCTTTCTTCTTTTCATTTTCTTTCTTAATTATTTTCTTGCTTTTTCTAGGATGTTTTTCCCCTCCTTGTTTTGGGTTTTCCATCTATCATTCTTTGCAGTATTGTACTTGTGTTCAGATTTTGTGTAAATTTAGTTTTGTAATAGATTATCTTGGTCTCTCCATCTATGATTATTGAGAGTTTTGCTAGGTATAATAACTTGGGCTGATATTAGTTTTCTCTTAGGGTCTGTATCATGTCTGTTTATGATCTCCTAGATTTCATATTCTCTGTTATGAACCAAATGAATTTAGAAGACATCTATAGAACATTTCATCCTAAAACAAAAGAATTTACCTTATTCTAAGAACCTCATTTTATGTTCTCTAAAATGAACCATATAATCAGTCACATAATAGGCCTCAAAACTAATAAAATCCAAATAATCCCATGCAACATCCTATCAGATCAGCATTGACTAAGGCTCCTCTTCAATAACAACAGCACCAAAAAAAAAAAAAAAAAAAAAAAAAAAAAAAACCAACAAACAAAAAGCCCACAGACATGTAGAAGTTTAACAATGCTCTACACAATAATAGCTTGGTCAAGAAAGAAATTAAGGATTTTTTTTTTAGACTATAACGAAAATAAAGGTACAATATACCCAAAGTTATGGTATTCAATGAAAGGATAACTAAGCAGAAAACTCATAGCAGTGAGTGCTTCCAAAAAGAAACTAGAGAGAGCCTACAGTAACAGCTTGACAGCATACCTGAAAGCTAACCAAAAAACAATTCACAGACATTATAAAGCTCAAAAAGAAGGAAGGCCAAAATAGTGATGCCTTAGTCCTTCTTAGAAAAGTGAACAAAACTCTCATGGGAGAAAATTCAAGGTCACCAGATCCAAGCACTATATCTGGTCCCAAAAATTACTTAGTGACAGGTACCAGACAGAGATGCCTCCTGAGGTACTATGCTAGAGTCATATAGATACAGCTAAGCTTGCTTGTAGATAACTATCAGTCTGAATTCAGGGATCCCAATGAGGTTGATAAATAAAGTACCTAAGAACCTGAAAGAGGTTGTAACCTGAAAGAGGTTGTAACCTCATGGTAAGATAACAACATTATCAACCAACCAACCCCTCCAAAATCTCTCATGGATTAAAACACCAACATTTGTGCGCACTTTGAGAGACCTGTTGATCCAATTGTGTATGTAGCTGAAGATATCAGTGTCTGGCATCAATGTGAGAAGTGGATTTTGTTCCAGAGAGGGCGTGTTTACCCACTGTAGGGGAATGACAAGGCAATGGAGTGGAGTGGGGGATTAGAAGGGAGTACACCTTTGTGAAGGCAACTGGAGGGGGAAGGAGCATAAAAACAAGGCAGGGTAAAGGGGTAACATCTCAAATGTAAATATAGAGTATCTAATAAAAATAAGCACAAACAATCAAGATAAGAAGAGGGCAGGGAATAATCAGGCTAAGAGCTGATATCAACCAAATGAAAACAGAAGAACTATAGAAAAAATCAGCAATACCAGGAGCAGGTTCATTGAGAAAATCTAAAGTATCAATAAACCCTTCACCAGACTAACTACAGGGTATAGAAAGAGCGTAGAAATTAACAAAATCAAAAATGAAAGTGGAGACATATCAACAGAAACAATGGAAATCAAAAAATGATCAGATCTTAGTACAAAAGCCTGTACTCAACAAAACTAGAAAATCTCCAGGAAATGGACAAATTTCTGGACAGATACCAAGTACCAAAGTTAAATCAGGACCTGATCAACCACCTAAACAGTACAATAACCCCTAAAGAAATGGAAACAATCATCACAAGCCTCCAACCAAAAAAGTCCAAGAACAGATGGTTTCAGTGCAAAATTTCATCAGGCTTTCATAGAAGCCATAATACCAACATTCTCCAAACTATTTCACAAAGTAGAAACAGAAGAAACACTACCCAACTCATTCTTTGAAGCCACACTTATGCTCATACCTAAACCACACAAAGACCCTACAAAGAAAGAATACTTCAGATCAATTTCTCCCATGAATGTTGATGCGAAATTCTCAATAAAATTCTTACAAGCCAAATTCAAAACACATCAAAATGACCATTCACTATGACCAAGTAGGCTTCATCCTAAGTATGCAGGATGGGTTCAATATGGAAAAACCCATCAAAGTAATTTACGATATAAACAAATTCAAAGAAAAAGAACACATGATCATCTCATTAGATACTGAGAAAGTATTTGAGAGATTACAACATCTGTTTATGTTAAAGTATTAGAAAGGTCAGGAATTCAAAGCCTATACCTAAACATAGTAAGAGCAATATTCAGCAAACCAGTACCAACATTAGACTAAGTGATGAGAAACTCAAAGCAATCTGAGTAAAATTAAGGACTAGACAAGGCTGCCCAGTCTTGCCCTACCTATTTAATATAGTGCTGGATATCCTAGCCAGAGCAATTAGACAGTAAAAGAAAGTCAGAGGCATAAAAATGAGAAAGGAAGAAGTCAAAGAATCACTATTTGCAAATAATATAATAGTATACTTAAGTGACCCCAAAAATTTCATCGGAAAACTCCTATAGCTCATAAACACATTCAACAAATTAGAGGTATAGAAAATCAACTCAAACTAATCAGCAGCCTTCCTTTCCTCATAGGAAGATCAGGCTGAGAAACAAATTAGGGAAATGATGCCCATCACAATAGTCCCAAATATTAGAAAATACCTTGGTGTGACCCTAACCAGGAAAGTGAAAGATCTGTATTACAAGAACTTCAAGTCTCTAAGCAAGGAAATTGAAGACGATCTCAGAAGATGAAAATATCTACAATGCTCATGGATTGGAAGGAACAACACAGTAAAATTGGTATTATTGCCAAAAGCAATCTACAGATCCAATGCAATCCCCACCAAAAATTCCAACTTAATGCTTCACAAAGTTAGAAAGAAGAAATTGCAAATTTATTTGTAATAACAGAAAACCCAAAAAGGAAAAAAATTTATTTTCAAGAATAAAAGAACTTCCAGGGGAATTACCATCCCTTACCTCAAGCTGTATTACTTTATCAATCATGATAAAAACTCTATGGTATTGATACTAAAACAAGCAGGCTGTTCAATGGAACAAAATTGATGACTCAGAAATAAATCGATACACCAATGTTCACTTGATCTTCGACAAAGGAGCTATAAATATTCAATGGAAAAGGAACACCCTCTTCAGCAAATGATGATGGTTAAACTATTAGTCAGCATGTAGGAGAATGCAAATTGATCTTACTATCTCCTTGTAAAAAGTTCAGGTCCAAGTGGAACAAAGACCTCCACACAAAACCAGACACACTGAAAATAATAAAGGAGAAGAACTTAGAACACATAGACACAGGGAAATTTTTTCTGAACAGTGCATCAATGGCTTATGCTCTAAAACCTAGAATTGATAAGTGAGACCTCATAAAATTGTAAAGTTTATTGAAGGCAAAGAACAAAGTCAAGATGACAAAACAGCAACCAACAGATTGGTATAGGTTCTTTACAAATTCTATATTTTATAGAGGGTGAATATCAGTATATATGTAGAACTCAAGAAGTTAGACTCCAGATAATCAAATAAACCTATTAAAAATGGGGTACAGAGCTAATCAAAGAATTCTCAACTGAAGAACAAACATAATATGCTGTCACTGATAATTGGATACTAACTCCAGAATGCTCTGAACACCCCAGAAACAATTCACATGTCATATGAAGCTCAAGAAAAACAAAGGCCAAAAAAAAAAAAAAAAAAAAAAAAAAAATGAAAGCCTCAATCCTTCCTAGGAAAAAATAAATGTATAGCACCCTCTCAAAGTGTGGCATACCTGGACCTTAAATCATTAATAATGCCAAAGCTAAGAATATAGCCTTGTGGCAGTTTCTGGTATTTAAAGATCATTATGCTTAATCTATACTCACCAAGAAATCAGTTTCCATGTTACGTTCGGTCCTACATGTACTTTATTGTAACTAGTGGGATTTCAATGCATGCTATCAAACCTCTAAAATAATTAAGTATTGATAAAAATATTCATATACTGTTATGCCAAAATGCCTTTTAAAAATCTGTATATGTACCCTGCCTTTTTTAAAAATAAAGTTGTAAGAGAGATAAAACAAAACAAAAAAAAAGAAAGAAAGAAAGAAAGAAAGAAAGAAAGAAAGAAAGAAAGAAAGAAAGAAAGAAAAAACCAGCAGCCTACAGTTTGGGAAAAGCTCTTCACCACATACATTCAACAGAGGAATAATATCCAAAATACACAAAGAACTCAAGAAATGTAGATACTAACAAACCAAATAACCCAGTTAAAAATGTGGTATAGAGGTAAAATTCTCAACAAAAAATTCTCTATTGGCCTAGAAGCACTCAAAGAATTTATTAACATTCTTAGTCCTCAGAGAATGCAAATCAAAAAGACGCTGAGATTTTGTCTTAAAAATTCTCAGCATGGCTAAGATTAGAAACACATATGACATTTACAAAACAAGAAAACTTTAACTATTTCCATGTTACACTTTATTTTACATGTACTTTATGCTCATTGTAACTATTAAGTTTTCAAGGCATACTATCAAACCTTGAAAAAAATCAAGTACTGACTAAAAAATATATTCATATAGTTTTATGTAAAAATTATGTTAAAATCTGAAAAATAAATACTGACAAAAATGTATACTTTTAAGCAAAAAAAAAATAGTTGTACAACTACATACTCTCATATCCAAAATTGGAAGAAATGCTGTATCATGGGCAAGTAACACTGATGCTTTTTCCTAATAACAAATAAAAAGTCAATTCTGCTGTTCATATTTATGGGGAAAAATAGAAAAAGAAACACATATGACAGCACACTGTAGCAAGGATGTCGAGAAAAAGGAGCACTTCCATTTCTGGTGGGAGTGAAAACTGGCACAACCATTTTGAAATCAATTTGGCTTCAGCAGTTTGTCAGAAAATTGGGAGTATTTCTACACAGGACCCAGCTATAAAACTCCTAGGCATATACCCAAATGATGCCTCACTATACCACATGGACACTTTCTCAGCTATGTTAACAGCAGCTTTATTCATAGTGGCCCAAAACTGGAAACAATCCAGATGTCCCTCAACTGAAGAGTGGATTAAGAAAATGTGTCAAATCCACACAGTGGAATACTATTCAGTTATTAAGAAGAAAGACATCACCAACATTTTCAGGCAAATGGATGAAACTAGAAAATGTCATCCTGAATGAGATAACCAGAACCATAAAAACATGCATGGCCTGTATTCACTTATAGTTGACATTACCCACAAAGTATAGAATAACCATGTTATAACCCACAGACTCTAGGAAACAAAGAATAGGAACAGCTCAAGGGAGGATGTGTGAATCTCATTCAGAAGCAGTAATAAAATAGACATCAGAGGTGGATGGAGGGAGGGAACTGGATGGGAGAAAAGGTGAGGAAGGAAACAGGAATGGGGATTCAGGTGGAAAGAGAGGGTGGCCAAATGTCTGGGAGAGAATGGAAATCACAGGGTAGTGGTGGTAATTCAGGGAGACATTTCTTGGAAGAGCAAGAGACCTGGGGCTAGGAAGTTTTGTTTTGTTTTTTGTTTGTTTGTTTGGTGTGTGTGTGTGTGTGTGTGTGTGTGTGTGTGTGTGTGTGTGTGTGTGTGTGTATGTGTGTGTGTGTGACGGTGTCTGTGTCTATGTGTGTGACCTTAGAAGAGACTCCTAGCAGCTGGGGATATAGAGACTGAAGTGGCAACCTCCTATATCAAGGGAGGACTCCCAATGGAGGAAGAGGAACATCAACTCATCCCCACACCCTGTGTCTAAAATTTGTTCTACCAAAATGATATGCAGGAATGAAGATGGGACTGAGATTGGATGACCAATGACTTGCTCAGTTAGAGAGCCATCCCATGGAAGGGAGCAAATCCTTGAATTTATTAGTGATACTCTGCTATGCTTGCAGAAAGGAATCCGGCATAACTGTCTCCTGAGAGGAGTCACCTAACAGTGGATGGAAACAGATGCAGAGTCCCACAGTCTAACATTCGGCACTCTTCCAGGAGTCTTGTGGCAGAATGAGAGATAAGATTGAGGGAGCCAGAAAGGATAATGACAACACAAGAAAGTCTTACCTAGACACCACACTCAAATACCCTGGTCCAAGGGGGCTCACAGGGACTGAACTACCAACCAAAGAGCATGAAGGGGCTGGACCTGGGCTCCCAACATTTGTAGCAGATGTGCAACTTGGTCTTCAGGTAGGTTTCCCAACAATTATAGTGGGGTCTGTCCCTGATTTTATTGCCTGCCAATGGATCCCCTTGCCCTAGCTGGATTGTCTGGTCTAGCCACTGTTTAAGGAAATGCACTTAATCCTGCTGCGACTTAATATTCCAGGACTGACAGGTATCATCTCTGGGGGAGGAATTTGTGAGGGTGGGACTGGGAGGAGAAGACAAAAGGGGGCTGCAATCAGGATGTAAAGTGAAGCAGTTGGGGGTGGGGAGGAGATGGTCTGATTTAACATTTCTGTTTTCAGTGTTTGATTCTTAGTGTATGTATCTTAGGATCAAGAAAGATGTAATGGCTAATTTCATGTCAACTTTTCCTAAGCTCAGATCATCTAGAATGAAGGAATCTTAAGAGAGAAATTATCTGCATAGCATTGGCCCAGATAAAGCTGCAAGCAAAGCATTAGCTCACTGTGGGTGGTGCCACTGCAGACTGGTGATCCAGGATCTGAAAGAAAGGAGGCAGAGTAAGCCATAGACAAACAAGCGAGTATACAGGGCCTCCCAGTATCTGCCTTGGATTCCTGCCCTAGCATCACTGAATAATAAAGCCCTTTCCTCCCCAAGTGTTTTTTTTTTTTTTATTTTTTTGTGGTGCTTTATCACTCAATAGACACCCCAACTCAGAAAAAAACCTATGATTTGTTAGTTTTAGACTGCACTGTTAACAACTAAACATTTAAAACACCTCAAAAAGAATTATTTGGTTTTTTTCTGTTCTGCTATATGATAGGAGTGTTAATATTGGGGATATTTGATGAAGGAACAACTATTCACAGAACTGGAATAAAGAAACTTCTACACACTTTTAGATCTTCCCTGTGGAGTAAATTTTTAGTACTATTAATATTTATGCAGCTTCCATAATAATTCTATCTAAAAAATAAAAATAAAGAATATATTTCACTTTAAGAGACAAACTCCAAGGTTAAATGTTTCAAGTTAGTTTTGTAAAGAGTTTATTAATTGGAATGTTCCTCTTAATAAACCCCATCCATTGTCTACATGACAGAGGATAAGCAAGCTCTCTACTTTTCCTTGTAGTAGAGGCTAAAATCTTCACATTCTCTAGTATAATTTTTATGTCTTCCACCTGACAACGAATCCCAAATCTCCTTCCATGATCCCTCACCTCAAGTTGTAATTCAATGGCCCTGATGGCATTGTCTACACACAAATGCTTCACTGAGATTCTGTTAGCATGCACATCAGTTTCTGTACATGCTTCTTTATAGGCAGTGTCCAAATAGCTTGAGAGGAAGAGCCATCTAACAGTCTTTAAAGTACCTGAAAAATTTGCTGTTCTCACTTGAAATAAATGTCTATTTCTTATTTCCATAAGCATGGTTTTCGATTCCACTTCCACTTCTTCCCACATTCTCCAGTCTGTTCTTGAGATAATACTATTGATTAGTCAGAATGAATTCAACCAGCTTGTTTATTTCTTCAAGCTTTCTTCCTGATACTAAGCCTTATAAATGGCTCAAAGTGACCAGCAATGACTCCTGACTTTAAAAGGCACCTTTACTGATCATGAGCTATGTTGATACTGCTTTCCCTTCCAAAATGAAGCTAGACCACTTTAAAACACTTAGCACAAAGGCTGAAAAGTACATCTATAAAAAATATACACTGCTCTTCCAGAGGACCTGGCTTTGATTTTCTCTGATCAGTTCAGGCAGTTCAAAATTGTGTATAACTCATGTCCCAGGACATCTGACACCTTCTTCTAAACTCCTAGGGTAAGGACATACATACATTTGGCTCACATTCATACACTCAGCCACATGCATACACATTTAATAAATAAATAAGTAAATAAATAATGAGGTAAATAAATAAATATAATAAATAGAAAATAAAATAATAAATCTTTAAAACACTGAGTACAAAGAGGAATAAACAAGATTTTAGAACACAAAGATAGAATCAATTTCAATATCTTAATACCTTGATAGAGAAAAATTAATATTAGTAGAGTTAAATTAATTACAGAGAAAGAAAAGAATTGGTGATTAATAAGTGTTAATAGCTTCTATACCTTTAAATACTGTCTTCCTAACAGTTTTAAATCTAGCTCCACTGAAACAGAGGATGGGTATGTATGTAACAAGAGACATAGTCATACAAAAAAGTTTCTTTAATTAATTAAACACTCACCTCAAAAAAAAGAACAGTTAAAGACTTCAGTATTGATTTCTTGCTAAAAACAAACAAACAAACAAAAAGCCATGACAGAAATTGAAACATAAAAGTAACTGGGCCTTGGAATTCCACTGCACTGGAAAAATAAGCCTTTGCTAGATCAACGTACTCTTCTCTCACTGGTGACAGAGAATGATATGCTCTGCCATAGAACTCACTGGCTGGTGTTTTAGTCCCTGGAAGTTTTGCTAGCTCCAGGGAACCAGTAACCCTGCATTGGGCTATTCCCAGCTGAACAACAAGGAGTGAGGAACTGCACTCAGACCACCCTACACCAGGATCAGCAGTGAGCCAGTGGTGAGCCAGTGCTGAACTACAAGGAGTGAGGAACCGAACTCAGACCACCCACTACCAGGAACAGCAGTGAACCAGCTACCAGGAAAAGCAGTGAGCCAGCAGTGATTCAGGGACACAGGACTGGAACAGCAATGAACCAGCAGTGAGCCAGCAGTGAGCCAGCGGTGAGCCAGCGGTGACCCAGGGACACAAGACTGAAAACAAGATGGCAAGAGGAAAGGGAAAGAACGTACTCCAGGGAAACCAAGACAACCTGGCAACACCAGTACCCAGCTCTCCCATCACAGCAAACAGCTGAATGCCAAACACACGAGAAAAAGAAGATGTAGACTTAAAATCATACCTCAAGACAATGATAGAGATCCTGAAACAAGAACGTGATGAAAAGCAAAAAGAATCAGAAGATTTTAATAAGGAAACAAGAAAAACACTAAAAGAGCTCAAAGAACTAGAGAAAAACAGAACCAAAGAGATGAAGGAATAGAAGAAGAAATTTAAAACAGAAATTGACACAGTAAAGAAAACACTAAAAGAGATAACCCTAGAGGTAGAACACCTAAAAAAGAAATCAGGAGTCACAGAAGCAAGCATTTCCAATAGACTACAAGAGATGAAAGAGAGAATCTGGGGGCCGAAGACAACATTGAAAACATAGACAAAACAGCCAGAGAAGATGCAAAAACCAAAAAGCTCCTAACCCAAAATGTCCAGGAGATTCAGGACACAATGAGAAGACCAAACCTAAGGATAATAGGAATAGAAGAGGGTGAAAAATATCAACTAAGAGGCACAGTAGATATCTTCAAAAAAATCTTAGAAGAAAACTTCCCTACCCTTAAGAATGAGATGACCATGAGCATAAAACAAGCCTACCAAGCTCCAAATAGATTGGATCCGAAAAGAAACTCCTCCAGACACATAATAGTCAAAACTCCAAGTGCCCAAAGCAAAGAAAGAATACTAAAAGCAGTAAGGGAAAAAGACCATGTAACTTATAAAGGCAGAGCAATCAGAATCACACCAGATTTCTCAACAGAGACTATGAAACCTAGAAGAGCCTGGACAGACATCATGCAGACCCTAAGAGAGCACAGGTGCCAGCCAAAGCTGCTATACCCAGCAAAACTCTCAATCACCATAGATGGAGAGACCAAAATATTCCAAGACAAAACTAAATTTACACAATATTTGACAACAAACCCAATGCTACAACAAATTATAGGTGGAAAACCGATTACAACAAGGGGAACTACATACCAATAAAAGGAAGAAAACTTCTAAGCAAGAAAACCAAAAGAAGAAAGACATACAGACACAATTCAACCTCCAAAATCAAAAATAGCAGGAAATAGCAAACAATATTTGTTGATATCTGTTAACATAAATGGACTCAATTACCCCCCCAAAAAAACATAGGCTATCAGACTGCATACATAAACAAAACCCAGCAATTTGTTGCATATAGGAAACTCATCTCAGAGACAAAGACAGACACTATCTCAGAGTAATAGGTTGGCAAAAAACCTTCCAAGCAAATGGCCCCAAGAAGCAAGCTGGAGTTTCCATTCTAATATCGGACAAAGTAGATTTTCAACCAAAAGTTATCAAAAAAGATATGGAAGGACACTTTTAACTCATTACAGGGGATATCTGTCAGGAGGTATTCTCAATCCTTAACATGTATGCTTCAAATACAAAAGAACCGATATTCATAAAAGAAACCCTACTAAAGCTAAAAAATACATTGCGCCCACACACTAATAGTGGGAAACCTAAATACCCCACTCTCACCAATGGACAGATCAGTAAAACAAAAACAAACAAGGATACTGTAAAACTAGCAGAGGTTATAAACCAACTGGAATTAATAGATATCTACAGAACATACCATTCTAAAAAAAAGAATACACCTTCTTCTCTGCACCACATGGAACCTTCTCAAAAATTGACCACATAATTGGTCACAAAATGAGCCTCAATAAATATAAGAAGATTGAAATACTCTCATGCATCCTCTTGGACCACCATGGTCTAAGTCTGGGCTTTAACAACAATAAAGAAAACAAAAAGCCCACATACGCACAGAAACTAAACAATGCTCTCTTAAACGATAGCAGGGTCAAGGAAGAAATAAAAAAAGAAATAAAAAATTTTCTAGAATTCAGTGAAAAGGAAAACACAACATACCCAAACCTATGGGATGCAAAGAAAGCAGTACTGAGAGGAAAACTCATTACTCTGAGTGCTTCCAAAAAGAAACTGGAGAGAGCATACATCAGCAACTTGACAACACAGTTGAAAGCTGTAGAACAAAAAGAAGCAGACACACACAAGAGTACTAGACTGCAAGAAATAATCAAACTTAGGGCAGAAATCGACCAAATAGGAAAAAAAAAAAAAAAAAAAAAAGAACCATTGAAAGAATCAACAAAACCAAGAGCTGGTTCTTTGAGAATTTCAAAAAGATTGATAAACCCTTAGCCAGATTAATATAGGGCAAAGAGAGAGCATCCAAATTAACAAAATCAGAAAGGAAAGTGGAGAAATAACAACTGAAACTGAAGAAATTCAAGAAAAAAATCAGATCATACTACAAAAGCCTATACTAAACAAAGTTAGAAAATCTGGAGGAAATGGATGAATTCCTAGACAGATACAAGGTACTAAAATAAAACCAGGAACAGGTAAACTAGCTAAATAATCCCATAACACCTAAAGAAAAAGAGGCAGTCATCAACAGCCTCCCAACCAAAAAAAAGCCCAGCTCCAGATGGGTTTAGTGCAGAATTTTATCAGACACTTATTGATGACAAAATAGCAATACTCTCCAAAACATTCCACAAAATAGAATCAGATGGAACACTAACCAACTCATTTTTTGAAGCTAAAATAAAGCTCATTCCTAAACCACATAGAGACCCTACAAGGAAAGAGAACCTCAAAACAATCTCACTTATGAACATTGATGCAAAAATATTCAACAAAATCCTTGCAAACTGGGTCAAAGTAGAGATCAAAATGATCATTCACCATGATCAAGTAGGCTTCATCCCTGGCATGCAGGGATGGTTTAACACACAGAAATCCATCAATTTAATCCAACATATAAACAAACTCAAAGAAAAAAAACCACGTGGTCATCTCACTAGATGCTAAGAAAGCATTTGTCAAAATTCAACACACCTTCATGTTAAAAGCCTTAGAAAGAACAGGAATCCAAGGCCCATACCTAAACATAATAAAAGCAATATACAGCAAACCAAGAGCCAACATCAAACTTAAAGTTGGAATGCTTGAAGCAATCCCACTAAAATCAGGGACTTTACAAGGCTGCCCACTCTCCCCATACCTATTCAACATAGTACTGGAAGTCCTGGCTGGAGCAATTAGACAGGAAAAGAAACTCAAAGGGATACAAATTGGAAAGGAAGAAGTAAAAACATCACTATTTGCAGATGACATGATAGTGTACTTAAGTGACCCAACAAATTCCACCAGAGAACTCCTACAGCTGATAAACAAGATAAGTAAAGTGGCTGGACATAAAATTAACTCAAATAAATCAGTAGCCTTCCTATATTCAAAGGACAAACATGTGGAGAAAGAAATTAGGGAAAAGATACCCTTCACAATATTCACAAAAACTATGAAATACCTTGGTGTGACTCTAACTAAGCAAGTGAAGGACCTGTATGACAAGAACTTCATACCTCTAAAGAAGGAAATCAAGGAAGATCTCAGAAAATGGAAAGATCTCCCATGCTCATGGATTTGAATGATCAATCTTTTAAAAATGGACATCTTACCAAAAGCAATCTACAGGTTCAATGCAATCCCCATCAAAATTCCAACCCAGTTTTTCACTGAGAGCAATGTGAAATTTCATATGGAATAACAATAGACCTAAAATAGCGAAATCCATCCTCAACAACAAAAAAACATCTGCAGGAATCACTATCCCTGACCTCAAGCTACATTACAAGGCAATTGTGCTGAAAACTGCACGGCACTGGTACAGAAATAGGCCCGTGGATTAATGGAATAGAATAGAAGATCCAGAAATGAGCCCTCACGTATATGGTCACCTGATTTTTGACAAAGGAGCTGTAAACATTCAATGGAAAAAGGACAGACTATTCAACAAATGGTGCTGGTCCAACTGGCACTCAGCATGCAAAAGAATGAAAATAGACACTTTCTTATCTCCTTGTACAAAGCTCAAGTACAAGTGAATCAAAGGTCTCCACATTAAACCAGGTACACTGAAACTATTAGATGAGAAAGTAGGGAAAACCTTAGAACTCATAGGCACAGGAGGACATTTTTAAAACACAACACCAATAGCTCGAGCTCTAAGGTCAAAGATTGACAAATGTGACTTAATGAGATTGCAAAGTTTCTGTAAGGCTAAAGACACTATCATGAAAACAAAAGGGCAGCAAACTGAGTGGGAAAAGATATTTACCAACCCCACATCAGATAGAGGCCTAATATCCAACGTATACAACGAACTCAAAAAGCGAGATACCAGAAAATCAAACAACCCTATTAAAAAAATGGGGTACAGACTTAAACAAAAATTTCTCAATTGAGGAATATCGAATGGCTGAGAAACATCTAAGAAAGTATGCAACATCCTTAGCCATACGGAAAATGCAAATCAAAACAACCCTGAGATTCCACCTAACACCAGCCAGATTGGCCAAGATCCAAAACTCAGATGACAGTAGATGCTGTTGAGGATGTGGAGAAAGAGGAACATTTCTCCACTGCTGGTGGGCCTGTAAACTGATACAACCACTCTGGAAATCAGTCTGGCGGTTCCTCAGAAAAATGGACATAGTACTTCCCGATGACCCAGCTATTCCACTTCTGAGCATTTACCCCAGAGATACTCCAACATACAACAAAGATACATGCACCACAATATTCATTGCAGGTCTATTTATAATAGTCAGAAGCTGGAAAGAACCCAGATGTCCTTCAATAGATGAATGGATACAAAAATTGTGGTACATTTGCACAATGGAGTACTACTCAGCTATCAGAAACAATGGCCTAATGAAATTCTTAAGAAAATGGATGCATCTAGAGAATATCATCCTGAGTGAGATAACCCAGTCACAAAAGAACAGACATGACATTCAGTCACTGATAATGGGATACCAACCCCAGAAATCTCTGAACACCCCAGAAACAACCCACAGATTATGTGAAGATCAAGAAAAAAGGAAAAAAAAGAATATATTTTAATTAAAATAGAACTGTATCACATCCTCCTTTTTTTTTTCCTACAGCCTCTCCAGTTTCTTTTCTATCTCCTCAAATTAATAGTCTCTTTTCCTACATTATTCTTACATATATACATATGTGTATGTATAGGTACCCACAAATACTTAATTACAACCTTATAAAAATGTGTTTGTGTACTTTTATTTAAAAATGCTTAAAAATCTGTACATTTATCTTTGTTTTTTAAAATAAAGTTAAAAAGAATGTAACTGGATGTATGCCAGGCTTATAAGAACAAAAGTACATCATTGCAAAGGGACCTGGCAGACACCGCACCATTAAGGAAGAAATCTTATAGAATATGCAACATAGTCATCTTTCAAATTTTACATTTAGATAATACAGCTCAAGAAGGAGTAACAGAAAATGAAAAACACAGAAAAGTAAAGAAGAAAATACTGATTTTGGAATTCATCAATGTGCTAAGCCAATGACTCATTCAACGAGGCTGATTTGTGCAGGACAGTGTTGAGCAACCAGTGATGACTGACCAGGATCCTGGAAGCCTCTGGGATCTGTCAGAGACCCAAGCAGTGGGGGAAATACAGCTAACCCCTGCTGCTGACACCTGTAAGTTATTCCTCCAACTGTGTCGACAGTGGAACTCCTGGATATGTTAGATGTTTACTTATAGGATAATAGATAAAATGTACTTCCTGTATCCATATGGCCACCATTCCCTGAGTAGAATTCATTAAAATGCCTGGCTTTGATTGTACTGATATATACAGAAGCTCTTCATACGTCAGGACACAGTGGTATAAATAGGTCCACACCTGAGTTCATAGCGCAGATGCTCTACTGCTCTTTCTACAACATGATAACTACCCTGCATTAAAAAAAATTACTTACTGTGCTTGGGTTGTTGCATGAGTATATTTTTGTGTACCAGGTATGTGCAATTGTCTATAAAAGGCCAAAAGACAGTTTACTTGGAAAACATAATATTTGTCACAAAAGGTGGTTAAACTGTTTTATTCAATTTTTTTCACTTTAATAATATGCATATAGCAGAGAATTCAATTAAAATATAGAAAAGTTTAACTCAAAGGTAACTTATGCTTCAGAGAAAAATTACAAGGTGAGTAAAAAAATGCTAGATTATTTAATAACATAAATAGTTCATTTTGTAAATTTTAATATAGTCTCTATATTCAAATAATTGATTGCTTGAAAACGAGACAAATTTTACAAGTAAAACTAACTTTCAAGATTAGGTGCAAAATTCAACATTATTTTACTAATTCAAAACCATTAATAATTATTAAATGTTTTAAACCCTGTTGATTATGTGTCTAAATCATTTCATGTTTGTATATATATATATGTATTAGTTTTAACTGTCAACTTGACAAAACCTAGAACCATACAAGAAGAAAATTGCAATGGAGAGACTGCAAGTATGAAACTAATCTATGGTCATGTCTGTAGGGACCTCCCTAAGTTCCAAGCCTACTATGAGCAGCACCATTTGCTGACCAGGGGATATGTATAAGCAAAGCTAGCTTAGTTAGAACTAAATAATCAGGGAAGAAAGCAGGCAGGTAGCATGGGTGCACATGATGTGACTATCTACTTGAGCTCCTGTCTTGGCTTCCTTAGAGTCATCAACTGTGCTTTAGAACTGTGAGGTGAATAAACCCTTTCTCCATTAAACTATTACTGTTCTGCATCACAGTGACAAGAATGGATCCAGTGCATAATACAGTCAAACACTGTAACAGAAATGATTCAAAGAGGTGTAGGTTTCAATACATAAGCCTGCATATGTATCACATACTGAAATCAATTTATGAGGACATATTATAAAAAATAATTTCAGGATTCCAAAAGAAATATTCATGGAGGGGTTATAGAAAGGACAGAGGAGAAGTCAGGAGGCAGTGTCCTGGATCCATTATGTTTGTTTTTTGTTTTTGTTTTGTTTTGTTTTGACCTATTGAGTGAAAGGTCAACAACAGAGAGATCATCTTTGAATGGAGCAGTCACCATAAAAATGACAAATATTGTTAAGGGAATGGTCCTGCATGAGTTACAATTTAAAGATTGGCTGAAGTTCAGTTTAATAAAAGAGAACAGGGTGGGTGACCCAGTTGTGGAGTTGAGAAGTATTCAAAAGGCCACGCCACATATTCCTTCTCCACTGGGGATTTTATAAGCTGTAAAAGAAGCCAGAAATGTTTGAAAATGAAACAGAAAACAGCATTCTTGGGTCCTATTATAAAGGAAAAGGGCACAGGATAAAAATAGTGTCAAATCCTAACCATGTTACAAGCCCTTCCTGATACAGTATTCATTTGGGGTAAATACCATTATGTCTAGACTTATTATAAGGGGCTATTATTTCTTTCATTTTCTTAACAATACATGTACCCTTTAGTCATATAAATTTCACTGAGCAGTGGCTAAATATAGATGCGATGAGATGATTTAAGTAGTTAATCATAATAATAATATTTATAAAACTCATTTCATTGTGTTGGTTCACTCTTCTTAATGGTCCATAAGTATTTGAAGTCAGTGACTAATTTAGTGTTTGGTTGACTTAGTTCGAAACGCAAAAAAAAATTGAGATAATTTTCCCTTTTAAATTCATGCAAGAATTTCCTCACTGTTAAAAAACTTTAAAAAAAATTTGTTCTGTATACAATCATGCCTTAGTACCTATAACTGGCCTAATTTTTAAATGTTAATTATTAAATGATGCTCTAAATAAGATTCAAAATAATCAATTTGCTTCAGGTGCCAGATTTTTCGTCTTAATTGTTCCATTTAGATATTTATTGCTATTAAAAATCACGTTGGTTGCTGTTTTTTTAATATTTGCTAGTACGTTTTAACTATGATTTAATAGTGTTCAGCATCAGCACATCAGGTAAAACTACTTTGAATAAACACCAAAATCCAATGTTTTATATGAGGTTGAGACAGATAATTTGAACATTTTGATACTTTGAATAATTACATAACCACTACACATATTCTCATTTTTCCTAAATCCTCATGGCTGAACCTAAGTATAAAATGAAACCAACACTTCCAACTGCACCCAGAATACGGAGTGAACATTTCAGCTGGCCCTGAACTCCTGCTCGTATGCCTCTGGTCCCTCGTCTCTTAATAATGCGGATATTCATTTGGTATGATTTCTCTGATTCATAAAGTCATACACTTACTGAATTCAGAACTTTCCTCAGTTGACTTCTATTGAACCTTCAAGATATTCAGAACTGAGAATGCACATGTGTGCTAAGTTTTAGGTTTGTGTAGTGGCTATATGTGTGTGCATGTGTGAGGCCCGAAAGCTAACACTGGATCTCTCTATTGTTTCCCACCTTAGTTTGGGAAACAGTGTTTCTGGCTGAATTCTGAGCTTTCCCTTCTCTCTAGTTCTCTAAATCCATTCTACTCACTCAGAGAAACTTAAGTCTGTATTGTAATAATCCCTCCCTTTTCAGTCACGTCTAATGAATGACACCACCTATGTCCTGTACACTAGACTTTCAGGCCCAAAAGATTTTGGGACTTCTGTTTCAGAAATGTCACTGGTGAAAGTTGACAAAATATGTGTGTTTGACTTAGATTCATCTGCAAACAAAAGTCACAGTCTAAAATTATTTTATCTAATCCTTGCCACAGTCACACAAACCGTTCCCACTTGTACTTTGTACCTAAAGACACTGAGTTTCTTGGGACCACTGCTTTCTTATTTTCCTTCCTCCAACTGCTTCTTGACCTCTGCCCAAATATCCCCCTTTCATGTATTTTATTGTATGAACATATTTAAAATCTAGAAAATACATTATTTAGAGGACTTTGCTTTGATTATCGTTAGAGTCTCCAGATAGCCCAGACTGGCCTTGGAATGGAGTTTGCTGTACTGTTTAGGGTGGCTTTGAACCCTGATCCTTTTGCCTTCACTTTCCAAACACTACATCGAATTGACTTATGTCGTTATCCATTTCCTCCTGTTGTTTGAGACAAAGTCCCTCCTGTAGCCCTCTTCTGCCTCTGCCTCAAGGTATGCAAACAGTCTCTGCTTCTCTTCCTGAATCTTGTTATTTTACTTAACATGATGATGTCATTACCGCATTTACTGTAGGAAAGGTCACAAATACATCTGTGCGCCTTGGGAAAGATGACTGGCCCTGTCTTACTAACTGGGGTCTCAAAGCACGCTTAGCATGGGCTTCTTTGTGATTCTGCTTTCTCAGTTGACCCATTTAACTTCTAGTATAATAGACAGTCCTTAGTAGACTCTGGTAACCAAGGCCAGCACTTAATGGACTGTCAAAGGACTTAACCACTCCCCTCTAGAGAAGTTCTGTCCTCCTCTTACTCCTGATCACTTAGTGACCCGCTCCTTGTCAGTTTATGAAATCCTGAGAGATAAGAAGGGTCTGGATCACCTTCAAACTGGGCATGCTCAGTGGCAGAGCTATTTTGGCTGGGATTGTGAGCTAGGACTCCAGGATCCCGAGCTGCACTGCACAGCTACTACACAGCCTCCCTTCCCCGGAGAGCCAGACGCTGCGACGCCTGCCCCCTGCAGCCTGTGCTGCAGCCGCCGGCCGCCGGAGGGGGGCGAACCCACGTCAACCTGTTGTTTGTCCCGTCCTTATTGATCAAGTCAGCGCCACAAGGAAGTGCGGCACCCAGACGCGCTTGGAAAGTTCAGCATGGAGGAAGTTTTGGAAATGCTGGGCCAGTAGCTGGGCGGCCAGGGCGGCGCTGGGCGGCGAGGGGCAGAGCAGGCGGTGAAGGCACTGGGCTGAGCTGTAGAGGTCCACCGCCCAACCTCGTGGGTTGTATATATTTATTTATTTTGGGGGCGACGGTGTCCCTAAATCGCAGATCCCAAATGCACCGGCTTGTTTTAGTCTCCTTTCTCCTGTGCTCGAACTTTTGCTGCTATCAGGACACTTTTGCGACACCGCAGAGAGCATCCATCAAAGCTTTGCGCAATGCCAACCTCAGGAGAGATGGTAAGTGACTCATTTAATTTGTGTTCATCATTGAAAAGGTCACATTTGCTATTGTCAAGGTTTTTTTGGGTCATTCACCCCGGCCCCACCTCCTCCGTTTTTGAAAATTTCAAATGTACTCAGAGGGAAGGCATCCTCAGGGAGGGATTTTTCTGGCTGCCCCTCACCCCACTAAGTTTGCCCCTCCTTCTAGAACTGTACTAGAGAATATGTGAAGTGTCCTGGTGGCAGTTCTATGAGTCAAATGGCTTTCTCCCCTGCACCTTAAAAGTCATATCGGTAAGTGTGTGTCCTGGAGTAGTTGGCACCAGGATATGGGTGCCTCCTTCCAGGGTTTGAAAGCTGCATGCTGTGCTTATCTTGAGTCAGGCTAATCTGACTCTCATAAAGATCAGGTATTGTCGTGGGTGGTAGAGTCCAATGGCTTTTACTGGATGACAAAATTATTTGTTTGTTTGTTTGTTTGTTTTAGTTAAGGAAGTAGAAATGAAACGTTTCAACATTGTAGTTATTTTTACAGCAGACTGGCAATGTATTCGTGGTTTATTTTTTAAAAAAAGTCAGTGCTTTTCTCTATGTTCCTCAAGTAAGTTTCTCTTGTAGTTCAGTAAGGCTCAAGAACGTAGGGAGTGGGAGGTAGAGCTCCTGGACTGTTCTTGTACCACAGAGGACCTGGCTTCTTTGGTTGGTTTCCTTTGTAAGGAAGGTTTCCAAGCTCCTGAAATGACCGACCTAAGAAAGGTACTGAGGAGGGCATGCTTGTTTTCTTCTCCTGTGGAAGACATATGGGAAAATAACTCCCAGAAACTCTAAATTGAATTTGTTTTTGAGACTTCTTCTCTGAGACTGAAGCCCTCAGCTGTAACTTTCGGTCCCAGCATGGTACAGTCCTTGCCGGTTGGGGAATGGCCCAAGACATTTTTGGCTTTTGTTTTCTTACATGAAGCTCTTTCTCTCTTACTTGCTTAAAGAACTCAGAGCCTCCACTTTCTTCCACATCATTGTTCCACCCACCAAGGACATCATCAAGTTGTTCTTAGTGACTTGGTTGAACTAGAAATAGATAGTAGCCACCTTAATCAATAATCAGTGTCTCTTGGAAACTGATTAGAGGTAGGGATGGAGAAAGCATTGGCAGTGGAGAATCCACAGTTGTGCTTTCTGATGACAGGTG
Source organism: Micromys minutus (assembly GCF_963924665.1). Taxonomy (NCBI): domain Eukaryota; kingdom Metazoa; phylum Chordata; class Mammalia; order Rodentia; family Muridae; genus Micromys; species Micromys minutus. The sequence continues at coordinate 53,844,406 of NC_137953.1, forward strand.
TCTCCAAGTTAGCCAATGTGTTGAGGTGTGTGATCTAGCAATGCAACTCCCTACTTGATGCCAGTATTTTGTGTAAAATATTGTGATGGTATGTTTTGAATGACCTCCGTTCCAATTAAAGCACAGAGGTTTTGCTCTCAACTTTGAAGCAAACAAGGTTGAGTGACAGTTCACAATGTACGTTTTCCGTTTGCTTTGGTGGATAGTGTCTTCAGTGTGTACAGATCTTTGAGTTTTCAGCTTTGCCTTTTTGGCTTTATAGAGTTAAAGACCATGTTGATACATGACTTCATAGCCATAATCTGTAACCCTCCCAAGTACTGATTGCAAGAAGTCGGTTACAGAAAATGAAAAGCATGCAGTCATTGCTTATTAACTCAAGAATCTGACCCAAATCCAGTCAAACAGTTTAGAGATTTTCCATGTCCTCTCTTTTTTCATTTTTATTTTTTGTTTGAGAGCACACTCTGATTTTATTTTATTTTTTTTTATTAGAACTCTTTATCTCTATGTAAATCTACATGGCTACTTCTCAAAAAACTGATGATATCTTTCAATTCATTTATATTTTAGATAAATCTGCTTCACAGTTACTCTGATAGTACACACACACACACACACACACACACTCAAACACACTCAAACACACACAAACACACACACATATACACACTAAATATTGCTTAATATTTTTTTCTTTAACAGTCTTACCTTTGAAACTAACTGAAAAGTAGGAAACACCCAGACATACTTATAGAAGACAACACTGACACTCAGAAAAGGTTGTTAGTTTCTGGGAAAGATGGCAAAAAAAGGGATGAGATTGGGTTGAAACATCTAGAAGTTGAAAGATGTTGTTACAGTAATGTGTGTTTTCCCAAATAATGTATGTTCAATATCTGTGAACAGATGGTTCAGTAGTATTAAAATATCAGGGCAGGAAGATGATTGAAAGAAAAAAGGTCTAAAAATGTTTGTTGAAGGCATCTTGGTAATAATGGAGGATAAAGGGTTGAGTGACAACCAGAGAGTGTTGTGGAGATAGCCTCTGTACATTTGTTCTAGCTGTGATTGACAGCCCAGTGTTGCAGTCAATAAAAGAACCATAAGGGAAGGTCAGGGATCTGATAGAAATGACTTCAGATAATGTGCTGGAATATTCATGGGTTGGTTCAAAGGGTCCTTGGACCATCACTTCAATTCACAATGCAGACCAGGGAGGAAGTTTAACTTACTGCATCAAGTCCTTGCTCAGACTGTGCACATTTTCAGTTTGTTTTCCTCACTTTCTCTTGGGCGTCATTAAGGAAGATGTTTTCCTTCTGTTTTGATTCTCAAATGAAGACAGCATAGAAGTCTAAGGAGGACATGCATAAGAAATATACTCAGGATAAAGACAGAAAATAAAATCCTTTCAACACTAATTTAGTCATTAGAAGATGTAGTCAATAGTCACTAAAGGGGTTTGCATATATGTATGGAAGCCATTATTTGAAGGTAAGGCTAAATTCACAGGTGAATGCTACATGCTTGCACTTTAAAATTCTGTTAGTTGCTGCCCAATTTGATGGCAGAGAAAAAAAATATAAGGTATTAGAGCAGCTACCCCATAAAAAGGGCATGAGATGAATGTTATTTTTTATTTTTTTTATTTTTGATGGTTACAAAAATTTCTGGTTTCTTCATCTGTGTCTAGGGGTAAGCTAAGAAATGGTATAAAGACCCTGGTTTTATAAACCACAGAGTCCTTTTATAAGGTGGTTGGTCTTATAGAATGTTCTACCACAATATTGTTATTGTTATAAAACAAGACCTACAGATTTTTCCATTAACAATAGCTAAAGATTGGCATCAGAGGAAGGTGATAGAGATAATTCAAGTGAGATTGTATAACTATGAAAGAATACATTACAATGAATTTAAACATTTACACTTCCTTATATTGTATTACTAATTGTCATTCTTGCCCAGCTGATTTACCTTAATACTACCTCTAAATTTAGAACAGATCTTAAATGCGTTTTAAATGCAGCTGGGCTTTGGCTTTATAACAGTATGGCTTGAAATAATTGTAATTCTTCTGAGAGAAGAACAAGGACTTAGGTGATTTGGAGAGTAAGGAAAGTCAAGTTGGTGTCCTTAGAACCTATTTAAATCTGTGAACAGGGTCAGGTCTTTCTTCTCTCTCTGAACACTTACTGGGAGGCAGCAGGAAATGTGAGAAGAATCTCTAGATGTTTGTAGAGAGGAAGCCTGGCATATGTAGGAGAGGGTGGTGAGTGTCTGATCATTCTTTATTTCAAAGCAGAAGTCAAGGACCAACACTGTACCATGTAAGAACCAACACTAAGTATGTACTGTGATCTCCACATGCAAAGGCATATATGACATATTCATACAATGAACACAAACAACTGTAACAACAACAACAACAACAACAACACACACACAATGGTATATGAACAAAAAACTCCTAAAAACCAAAATAAAACAAAACAAACAAACAAAAAACTAAACAAAACTCTCCAACTGAACCTTCCACAAGGCTGATTAACTGATTAGAACTTTAATTATTGGGGAGAGTTGGAATGTTGCAGGTCCAGAGCCCAACTGTCTGTGGCCATCTTTAGCTTTGCTAGTAGCCATCTATTGCCTGGCTTTGTACCTGACCTAACATGCTGTAATCATCAGACAAATTATTTAGAATTTACATTCAGATATCTACATCACAAATCAAAAATCCTAGTGCTATAATATTGCATCAGATGCACACGGAAGGAGTTTTTCTGCTTCTTTTTCTACTAACTTGCCTGATGACTCCACCAATGTGTCTTTAAAATATCTTCATTCATGACCTTCTTTGTTCTGCTACTATGAAAAATCTCATAAAAATGCTTCCTCAATGGAGTGTGAAATTTAGGAAAACATAAATATCTGTTCTTGGGTAATAATGATTGGTAATTGTCTCCATAATATATTATTTCTTAATTCCTTTGAATGAGAGTTCTATTTCTTGAGGTGCACAGATATCTGCATACTATTCATTGTATGATATTCTGAGGTACCTGGATTCTGTATATTGTAGGTTGTCCTGATAGGGTTGCTGTGCAGTGAACAGTAACCTGACTAAGGTTGTAAGCTGCATTGTCTAAAACTGACTTTTGTCTGAAAGACTATTTTTTTTTCCTTTTGGTGAGCAAAAGTAAAACCAATGGCTTAGAAAGTGAGAACCAAACATGGAGCAGAATCAGCAGTCACCGGTTTGTCTTTTCCATTCCAGTCAACTGGAGGTAGGACTCTGAGTATGTGTGGTCTCTGAACCCTGTCATTTTCATTTTGATAGTCTGAAAAGACATGAGTGTTTTCTGTCTTCCTCCTTGAGAGCTGAGTCATAGGCAAATGCTGTTCCCTCTGGGACCCTTGAATTTTCATTGTTGAAATGATCTGATAGGTATTTCAAAATGGTATATGAACACCTTTGTCTGGGAACTTTTTGTGAATCAGGTATAGGATATTTGGAACTCTTGGACACTTCCATATTTATGTCTTGAAAAGGCCTAGAAAGTTTTCAGTAGAAATGAGTTGGTGTGAGTTAGGGGTTCACTTTTTTATTTAATGACTGTTTTACTTTCTTGATATCTACCATATCCCACGTGGAAGTTCAATTTTCTAGCTGAACCTGACTGACCTGGAGCCAATGTCTAACAGAGAACAGAAACAGATAGTTCCAAATGACTTTGGAAAAGTAAAAGGGAAAGTGATTCTGGGCTTAGGAATCATGAGCAGTCACTAAAGTTGCTGAATGCCCTTCAGGTCTCCAGTGCTTGTCAGCCGAAAAGCCCAAATGCATCCCTGTTGTTTTGTTTATACGATGGTTTTGAGGGATTTTTGTTTTTGTTTTGTTTTGTTTTTGCAGGGTTTTAGTAGAGAAAAGTGCATCTCACAGTTAAGGTGTGAAAGGGTCACTTCACTGTATGGTGTGGCAGGTGCATTTATGGGAAGCAGTGTAATGGGCTCTAGGACATCATTGAAGACAGGAGTGACTGAGAAAGGCTTTCTGACGAGGACAAGAGAGATGGTAGTTTAGAATTTGTGAGATAAGAGAGTAGAGTTTATCAGCAAAATTAAAGCTCACCTCAAGGTTTTGGGATGATAACTAAGAAAACGGTAGTGAGCAAAGGTGTTGCAGTCCAACCATAGGTACTTGAGCTTGGTCCCTGGAATCCATTAAAGGTAGAATAGACTCAACTATAAAAGTTGTCCTCTGCCCTGACATACACAGGGGCATGCATGCCCCCTCATCATGTACATCCAAACAAATAATACAAAATTAAAATGCAGAGACTTGCCTACTAGTAAAAGACCTGGGAAGAAATATGAGGGAGTCTGAATTTAATTCTGGGACTGAAGGAAAGCCGTCAAGACTGAAGTGAGGTGGGAGATGTGTAGCTCAGGTGGCAGAGTGACTAGTTATAAGGAAACTGGGGTTCACCCACATCACCATAGAAAGCTGAATATGGTGGCACATGCCTGTTAATTCCCAGACTAAGGAGATAGAGGCAGTAGGATCAGAAACCCAAGGTCATTATTAAAAACATAGGGAGTTCAAAAGTAGCTAGGGCTGCACAAGACATTGTAGACACTAATCTACATACATGCATGTATACATAGATGCATACATAAATATGTACATATGTGCATGCACACATAAAAACAAACATGTACAAATACATGTATATGTATGTATGTATGTATGGAGAAAGGGAGGGACAGAGGGAGGAAAGAAGGAAGGAAGTTTTCATTGAGAAAGCATCATGGCATCTCAGTGTTGAATGCAGAAACAGTGTATCCTGGTGAGTGAACTAGGCCAAGGGATAGGACCAGACTGCTTACAAGCCCATTCCTTGCATGAGATGTGTTAGTTCGTTTTAAGAATGATAGAAGACATAAGTGACATCTCTACTTTAAAATCTCCAGACACTAGTGCTCAAAGCCACCTGCTAGTCACTATGACCTCCTAACTCCAGAACCTTCTCAGTCACTCAACATAAAATATTGTATTCTTAATTTTTCTCAAGGAAATATGAATAAAATCTTTTAAATATTTTCAGTCAATATGTTAAAGACACCATACTGTAGTAACTGAAAATGTTTTCATACAATATGTACTAAGCATTGAGCACATTTTTTAATATTTAGAACTTTTTATTCATCTCTTGTCTACTTCCCATTATGTCCATTGTGTCCCCAGACAATACCATTTCTGAATATATGTATATTGATATATGTATATATGGCAATATATACATACATATTCTATCATATATGCATTCACAATTTTATGAATCTATATAAAATCAAGAAAGCACACATGAGATAAACGGTTTTTGTCTATCTCAGCCCAACTTCACCTATTTAACATGCTCATGTTCACTTGCACCAATGTTTCTGCAAAAAACTTTATTCTTTACAGATAAAAACCATTCACTATGGCTAAAGTACATTTTCTGTCTCGTTTCCTCTGTTATGGGACCAAGGTTAGTCCTATAGCTTAGCTGGTGGGACTAAAGTATGATGAAGGCAGCTGTGTAGTTATGTGATATTTATGCTGTATTTTATGTGATATGTCATCATGGAGGTTTGTAGGTGAGCACCCAAGAAGGGTATTGCTGGGCCTTATCGTAGATCAATATTTAGATTGTGTGTGTGTGTGTGTGTGTGTGTTTGGGGTGGTCCATACTGACCTATTACTGAATAGGTGAAAATAGTTCCAGCGTATTTCCATATATCAGTAGAAATGATTAAATCATGACCAGTGCAATTGTTTATTTTTAAAATGATCATGTCCTTGAGCTGTCTGATAGTTGTGCTGGGTTTTTTAGCTGGTAATATAAGTAGCTTTCACATATATTGAACTGCAGCAGAAAATTCTGTGTTTACTAGGAAGCCCTACTGGAAATGACCTTGTCTAATTGTAGCACATAGATGTGTCTAGTTAAGAGGAACATGTAGGGGGAATGCTTGACTCTGTAGGGTAGACCCTGATGAATTCAGAATTCTTAATTAAGTGTGTGTACACAAAGCACGTATACAAAGTAAGTATTTTAGTTTGAAAAAATAGTGAGCTATATCAGGTGTGGGGTTTGGTAACACTTTAATAAAGGCCATATGGTAAATATTTTAGGTTTTCCAGGTCATAAGACTTTTGTTTTGCAATCAGAGCAGAAAGTAGCCACAGAAATTGAATAAGAGAATAGAGATGTCTATTAAACTTTCTAAAATTTTGTAAAATTCATAAAACCTAACTCTCCAAATATTACTAGGAGCATATAAGTAACAATTTACTGAAATTTTGCATGTTTTGTTGAAGTAAAGGCTGTGACTGTGATTAGGAAAGAATTTATGCAAAGTCTAATTTGAATAAGAAAATAAAAGCAACACATTTGTAACATCAGGGAACTTGGCTTAGCATTGGCTACTGATGGAAGGATCATAAATGTAAAGGAAGATTGATACAGTGAGAGACATCATATATCACATCTCTGAACAGACATAACTGAGTGAAGGTTAACCAACTCTACCAGCAACAGCAATAGGATTAGCTTTGCTGTTTGGATAAATCAAGGATGTAACAATTTCTTTTATGTGTTACTTGGTTCCGGTTACTTTTGTCTCCTTTCTTTTGATGTTCCTAAATTTTCTATGACATTAACTCATGACCTGGGTCTTCAGTGTTCATTTCTCTTTCATCTCTAACTTTTTCACTTGTTGGATCTCTGCTCTTGGTCAACACATATGCTCAGATTACTTTCCCCTGCCCTACTGCAAATGCAAGGTATTTACCTGTTTCTCTTCATGCTGATTATCTATAAACATCCTCAATGCCCCCACTCCTTTTCCTTTCCAGTACCTCTTCTTATCTGAAACTATGCCATAGCCCCACTGAGCCATTATGGTGAAGGCACTGGGCCTTGGTGTCTCTTCCGATTGAACCGTGGTATGAAACCATTTCTTCACTTAAGGGATACTAATTTTCTGTCTCAGCTCTCCCAGATGATGGGTTTGAAATTATGGTAGAAACAAATCCAAAACAAACAGTTCTCATTTTAACTTCTTCAGAGAAGCATGATTAGAGAAAGCCTTAAAATATATTTTATCTTTCTTTCTGACTGTTTTCAGTGAAAGAAATGAGAAATATCTGAAATGTTCTGAGGATCCTGTTAATATAAACAGGATGCCTGAAGAGAAAGGTAATGGTTTATGCAAGCGCAGTATGTGTGGCTGAAAAATAATGTTACTTTAAAAATAAGCATAGGCTACAGAGCTAGAACTGCTCTGTGTTGCTGAGTGCTCCTCCCCCCACCATTGGTTTGCTGTCTCTTTATATCCTACAAATGCTGGTGTGTAGTGTGTTTTTGTGAGTTTTACATGTTTATTTCTTTCACTGTTCCCTCCTGGAAAACTCAATTTATTCTGATCATTATGCTACTATGAGGAAATAACCCACCAGCCTGTATTTTTTGCTTGTCTTTTTGGTGAACTACTGTTTGTCAGTTTGCTTGCTTGCTTACCCAAAGCTTACAAAGAATGATCTCAATGGTACTTACAGTAAGTCTTTAATTCAGTAAATAATCATGGGTATATTTTGTCTTTTGTTTTAAAATCATTGGTCAGCTAAAACATTTTAAATAGAAGTGCCTACTTCTGTTTCTTCTATTTAATGCAAGTGTCCAAAGCAGAAGTCAAGGTCTAGAGAATAACCTTCAGAGTGAGTCTGCATGATGCACTTTGAGAAGGGATGATTGATATGCTTACATTCAGTTTATAGAGCTATCTATAGTGAAGCATGCTTATCCAGCATCGTCTATAGAAAATATTACTAAATGAAATAAAATATGCATTTTTATAATCAGAAGAATTCATTGGCAAAGTTACTAAATTGAGAAGAAAAGAATTTCAAAATAGTTATTGATTGCTTTTTTAAAGAGTGGGTCTGGAGTAGAGGGAGAGCTGCTTGGAATTTAATTCAAGCCGACTTTACAGGAAGGCGAGAATAGCTCAAAAGCAACAATGGTCTTTAGGGTTGGTCCTGTGCTGCCACACAGGACAGCACAGTTTGGGTAACCCAGACTACAGTAAACATCAACCCTCAACATTCTCTCAGGGTGTCTGCTGAGTCCTGAGTACATGAAGCCTCAGTAACCCCATAGGAAGAACAGCAGTATCAACTAACCAGACTCCCCAAAGCTCCCAGAGACTAAACCACCAACCAAAGAATACACATGGAGGGACCCATGGATCCAGCCACATTGTAACAGAAGATGGCCTTGTTGGGCATCAATGGGTGGAGAAGCCCTTGGTCCTGCCAAGGCTCCTTTACCCAATGTGGGGAACGTCTGGGTGGGGAGGCAAGAGGGAGTGGGCAAGGGATTACCCTCATAAAGTCAGGGGGAGCGGGAGTAGTAAAAGGGGATTCCAGAGGAAAAACTGAGAAATGGGATAAAATTTGAAATTTATGTAATGAAAATATCCAATAAACAGGAGAAAATGAAATAATGAAATAAAAATAAAAAAAGAACTGGGCAACGGCAGCAGTAAATGCTAAGGCACAGTCCTGACTCAGTAAAAGCTGATGCTTTGGCTGAAGAGAGGAAATATAATTATGAACAAATACAAGGCCTTGAGTATGACCTTGTGTAACTCAGTGTTGCTTAATTGGCTTTTGCCATTTTTAATTGTTTGTTTTAAGATACTCACTTTCAGGATTCTGTTTCATTTGTCAAACGCTGACAGCTGCTGTTCTACCCTAGTACGTAGTTTAGATAAAGTGTATTGTTTAACACATACTTTAAAGGTGAAATGCAAATTTTCTACTTTTTAGTAAAGGGCACAATTTCTCTTATGTTACACTGATTAAAGTTTGAACTGAAAGGTAGCTTTTAATTTGACTTTCATGACTATATTTATGGTTTTCTGCATGTTTGGATCTTGGAACAATTATTGCAATAACATAAAAGCCAGTGTGTATACTCAATTACAAACTTGTAATGCTTAACTTTTTGAAACATTATATTAATTTAACTCCTGGATGGCAGTAGACAAAGATGGATTCATATGCCTTATTTTATTTGTTTTTCAGTTGGTTTATTTTTGCCATCTTTTTTGGTTGGGAATATAAACTAACCTAAGATATTCATGCTGTCAAAATTAATTCTTAAAAAACAAGAATAATGTGATTATACAACTTATATGAAACTATTCTATTCTGTATATGTTAGTTCAAAGATGAAGAGAGTGGGGGAATATGGCCCATGGAGGTATGGCGGGGCCTGGGGGCAAATGAGATGCCTCTGGGGGATCCATGTTGGAAATACCTTCCCCCTGAGGGACCAACCACCTGATGGTGTAGTATAGGTTAGAGTTTATTCAGGTCATGGTGAGAGAAGAGGGTAGTAAAGGCAGAGAAGAAAAAGAGGAGAGTAGAGAATTAGAGAAGTAGAGGCTGGCCATGAGCATGTGGAGAGAGAGGGGGTAAGGGAAGGAGGGAAAGAGGGGTGATGGGAAGAGAGCAAGAGGCCAAAAGAGCAAGTGAGCAAGAGGGAGTAATAGAGAGAGTGGTGGGGTAAGTAGCCTTTTTTATAGTGTCTGGTAACTAGGGTAAAACATACCTCGCTATTGCCAGGTAACTATGGGGTAGGGTTTACAGAATCCCGACAGTATACTGTTGATAAATTTAAGGTCTAATAAAAAAATACGTTGAAATAGTTTAGATAAATACTTAACTGGATTTTTGTTTTCAACACATCTAATGTGTTAAGTCTGTTTAATTACATAGTGTGTCTGTGGAAAGTTCACTGACATCCAGTTTAGAATCTTTAAAGGAGATTTGGTTTTTCTTGAAAC